>NW_024070185.1:74059890-74075834 GCF_014754425.2 Oryx dammah | reverse complement strand
TCACGTATTGCTGAAGCCTGGCTTGGAGAATTTTGAGCATTACTTTACTAGCGTGTGAGATGAGTGCAATTCACAACCCTATGGAGGCAGTATTAGTATCATCACCTTCTTATTTTACAGATGAGAAAACAGGCCCAGAGAGGAAAAGGACTTGCTTGCACCGAAGTCTATGTTCTCTGCTACTTCACACTACCACCCCCAGGATGATGATGTAGCTTGCTGTAGCATGACAAACTCTGAGGCTTGAATGATGGGGGGAATATTCCTGTTGCAGAAATCAGCAAATGTTACAATCAGCTTGTTTTGTTGATTGGTATGGCTTAAGAAAGTGATGAAGGGACTTCCCCAGTGGTCCAGTGGTTAGGAGTTCACTGGCTAAAGCAGAGGACATGGGTTTGATCCCCAGTCAGGGAAGATTGCATATGCTGTGGGGCAACTAAGCCCGTGTGCCACAACTACTGAGCCCATGCTCTAGGGCCTGCAAGCCACAACTACTCAGTCCACATGCTGCAACTACTGAAGCTCACACACCACAGAGCCTGTGCTCCACAAGAGAACCTACTGCAATGAGAAGCCCGCATATCCCAAGTAGAGAGTAGCTCCAAGAAAGTCATGAAGATCCAGAGGCACAGGGAGGTACAGAGTCTCCCCCCACCCCACTGATGAGAACGATGGAAGGATCACCCCCAAAACAGCCTTGGATTTAAACTAGTTTCCAGATGGATCTTATTCTCTCTCATGTGTAACCTTTAAAGTAAACTCCTTTGTTCTTAAGTCTTCCCCATATCAATAAAGATCATTTCTGGGGTGTGTGTGTGTGTGTGTGTTTAGATATAATTTCTATAAAATAAAATGCAGAGATAATAACAGTTGAGTTAATATCTCAGGCAACCACAACTCAAAATGAGACATAGATCATTCTCATCATTCCAGAAAGTTCACTCAAGCCTCTAACCAATAAAATATACACCACAGCTTCCAACCTGCCCTTCCCCAACAACTTTCTGATTTCTTTCAAGTACATAGGATTTCAGCCTTTCAGCTGCTCAGGCCAAAAACCTTAGAGTCATCCTTCACTCATCTCCTTCTCTCACACTCCACTCCACATCCATAGTGTTTTTTGTCAGGTAGATTTTCAAAATATATCCAGCCTTGAATCACTTCTCATCAACTCCACTGGTGCCTCCTTAGTCCAAGCCACATCATCTCTTGCATTCTGACTGGTCTCTGCTTCCTCATCTTCCCAAGCTCCTCTGTTCTCTCTACAGTCTGTTCATGCAGGTACCTGAGCCATCCTTAGTCATGTAAATTCAGATCATGACACAACTCTGTAAAACTCTCCAATACTTGCCATCTCTCAGGATAGACTCAACCTCAGTCTCTACCATTGGCCTTTTTGGATCTCGATCTACTGTTCCCCACTGGTTTACTGGGCTCCAGCCAAACCAGCCTCTTTACTGTTCCCTGGTTACACAAGCATACTCCCTTCTCACAGTGTTGGCCCTTGCTGGTTTCTCTACTTGAGATGCTCTTCACATGGCTTATTTCCTCAGTTCATTCAGGTCTCTGCTCAGCTGTTGTCTAATTATAGAGAACTTCCCTGACTGCCCATTCAAAATAGCATATTCCCTGACATTCCAACTCCAGACTCTGTTTATTTTTTCTTCCTAGTCCTTAAGACCTTACATTATATTACATCTGCTTATTTGTCTTTTTTCCCCCGATGAATGTGTTGGCAAAATGTTTAACAACTAGCTCTCTGAAAAATGTGAATGTGTTATAGAACAGTTCATGTGCCTGACGCACAGTGAAGGTAAACGAACCGGAACATCGGCCTTTTGAGGAGAAAAAGGCTTATTGCAGGACCAAGAAAAGAGAACAGATGGCTCATGCTCTAAAACTCTAAACTCTCTCATAGTATTTGGAGAAAGGTTGTGGTTTTTTTTTTTTTTTAGGCAAAATTTGGAGTGAGGGCTGCAGGATGTGTGACTTTCTTCTGATTAGTTGGTGGTGAGGTAAGAGGGCAGTGCTCCAAGGATCTTGGATCTTTGGGATCCAAGCTCTTCAGGATCTCAGCCTGAAGTTACCATCCTCTACCTGGGTGGGGATCCTAGTTCCCACAGAATAACTCAAAGATATTATTTTCTTTGCTGTTAAAGTGCTGCACCCAATATGTCAGCAAATATGCAAAACTAAGCAATTTCCACAAGACTGGAAAGGGTCAGTTTTCATTCCAGTCCCAAAGAAGGGCATTGCCAAAGAATGTTCAAACTAACTACTGTACAGTTGTGCTCATTTCATATGCTAGCCAGGTCATGCTCAAAATCCTTTAAACTATGCTTCAGCAGTATGTTAACCGGGAACTTCCAGATGTACAAGCTGGGCTTCAAAAAGACAGAGGAACCGGAGATCAGATTGCCAACATGTTGGATCCTGGAGAAAGCAAAGGAGTTTCAAAAAAACATCTACTTCTTTTTCATTGACTATGCTAAGGCCTTTGACCGTGTGTATCACAACAACTGTGGAAAATTCTTAAAGAGATAGGAGTTCCAGACCACCTTACTTGTCTCCTGAGAAACCTGTATGCGGGTCAAGAAGCAGAGTTAGAACTGGACATGGAACAACTGACTGGTTCAAAATCAGGAAAGGAGTATATCAAGGCTGTATATTATCGCTGTGCTTATTTAATGTCAACTACAAACTGGCTCTTGCCAAAGGCATTTGCCAGTGACTGAACAACAACTACAAGGTCATTTGCCATCTGCTTTTGTGGAGATTGAACCCTGTGCTGCTGCAGCTGTTGACCTTTGACATGCCCTGAAAGGAGTTCAGGGTGAAGAATGAAGAACTCTGTGCTCCAGGGAAACTGGTGGAACAGGTCTTCAGATAGATATTTTCAGGAGCTGATTTTCATGATCCGAATCCTTGCACCTCCTCATATCTAGAAAAGCACACTAAATCCCTTCATTGTGGCATCAGTTCCTCATGACCAACCAGCAGAAAACCTTTTGTAAAATAAGCGCTTGGCTGCATTAAACTCCTGCTTCATCAAAATCATATGTACTGACCTTCCCCCGCTACCTTTTTGGAACAGTTTCTCAGAGCTATCTGAGAGGTGTTAGCTAGGACTGTTTCCCAGACTGCAGTCCTCATTTTGCCTCAGATAAAACCTAACTAGCAGCTCTCATCTTGTGCATCCTTTTTTAGTTGATATTAACTTATATGCAGAGATTTTTATTGTTGTTGTTTAGTCCCTAAGTCGTGTCCAACTCATTTTCAACCCCATATGTTATTGAGTCCAAGGACTGTCTGCTCACTGCACAACAGGCCAATTAACCAAGAGAGAGGAGGTAAGGAATATGACTTTATTCAGAAAGCTGGCTGACTGAGAAGAATGCAGACTAATATCTCAAAATAATCATCTTGTCAAGATCTGGATTTGTTGTTCAGTTGCTCAGTTATATTCGACTCTTTGCGACCCCATGGACTGAAGCACACTAGGCTTCCCTGTCCACTGTCTCCACGAGTTAGCTTAAACTTGTGTCTGTTGAGTCGGTGATGCCATCCAACCATCTCATTTTCTTCTTCATTTGTTAAAACAGGTCACAAGAGTCAGGGAAATATTTATTTATGGTTCTCGGTTTATTATAAAGGATATTATAAAGAATACAGATGAGCAGCCAGATGAAGAGGTACACAGGGCGAGGTCTGGAAGGATCCTGAGTGCAGGAGTAGAACTATGGTATGCCACCTTCCAGACCAGAAGCTCATAAATCTTCCCTGAGGTCAGTGGGCAGGACTGAAACTCTCTAATCACTGGGACTTCCTGATCATCAGTCCAATACTGAGCCTGTGTAGGAACCTCCTCAGGTCAACCAGTAGCATAACTAAGATGGGAGAGAGTAGTAGTAGTAGTCGTCATTGCTCAGTCGTGTCCAGCTCGTTGTAATCCCATGGCCTGTAGCCTGCCAGGCTTCTCTGTCCATGGAATTCTCCAGGCAAGAATACTGGAGTGGGTTGCCATTCTCTTCTCCAGGGGATTTTCCCCACCTGGGGATCTAATCCGGGTCTCCTGCATTGCAGGGAGATTCTTTACCATCTGAGCTACAGGGAAGCCCTAAGGTAGGAGAGAAAGGGCTTATTGTGAATAACAAAAGACAGACAATCCTACCACTGAGATAAATACAAAGATTTTATTAGCTTTCTTCTAGGAACCAGGGCTCAAGTACAGATGGTCTTCTAGCCCTCTGTATCTATGCATTCCCATCTGCAGATTCAACCAAGGGAGGCTGGAAAACACTCAGGGAAAAAAAAAAAAAATTCCACCAACTTCCAAAAACTAAAACTTGAATTTTCTGTACACCAACAACTGTTTACATAGCCTTAAATTGTATTAGGTATTATAAGTAATCTGGAGGTTAAGTTAAAGTATACAGGAGTGGGAATTCTCTGGTTGTCCAGTACTTAGGACTTTGAGTTTTCATTGCAGACAGTGTATATTCAATCCCTGGTCCAGGAAATAAGATCTGACAAGCTGCTTGTGCAGCCGAACAGAAAATACAAGGGAGAATGTTAAATGCAAATACCATGCCATTTTATATAATGTACTTGAATATCTGTGGATGAATCCTCCGGGTGGGTGGGGTGGGGTGGGATCCTGGAGCCAATCCCCTCTGGATATTGATGAAATGAAATTCATATTTAATGCCAAGACAAGAAAATTTAAACAAAATTTTTCTTTGCCTGTTTGGGCCTCCTCCCTCCCCTTTATTGTGTACTATGCATCTACATAGGAATTCCCTGGTGGCTCAGATGGTAAAGAATTTGCTTGCAATGAGGAAGAACCACGTTCGATCCCTGGGTTGGGAAGATTACCTGGAGAAGGGAAAGGCCACCTACTCCAGTATTCTGGCCTGGAGAATTCCATGGACTGTATAGTCCATAGGGTCGCAAAGAGTTGGACACCACTGAGCGACTTTCACTTTTACTTTCTTTCAAGAGTCACTACTCCTTAGGAGATAGTTTAGTTCAGTTGCTCAGTGGTATGTGACTCTTTGTGACCCCATGGACTGCACAACACCAGGCCTCCCTGTCCATCACCAACTCCCAGAGTTTACTCAAACACATGTCCATTGAGTTGGTGATACCATCCAACCATCTCATCCTCTGTCGTCCCCTTCTCCTCCCACCTTCAATCTTTCCCAGCATCAAGGTCTTTTCCAGTGAGTCAGTTGTTCGCATCAAGTAACCAAAGTATTGGAGTTTCAGCTTCAGCATCAGTCCTTCCAATAAATTCTCAGGACTGGTTTCCTTTAGAATGGACTGGTTGGATGTCCTTGCAGTTCAAGGGACTCTCAAGAGTCTTCTCCAACACCACAGTTCCAAAGCATCAATTCTTCAGAGAATTCTTAGGAGATAACCTTCCTTCTTAATCTTGCAAGGGGCCAACTTCACCCAGGACCTGCTACTTTGTACCTGTAGATCTGGATTGTGTAAACAGTCCATGATACGTCATTTGTCTCAAGAACTTCTACAATTGTGCTTTGACTTCCAAGGGGAGAATAGTCCTCACGGCTTTCTAAGAGACTGTCTCCCAGACTGTAATTCTCAGGTTAGCTCTAGTAAAATTTTCCATTTCTTTCTTAGGTTGACTTTTTTTTAAACTGGAGGATAATTGCTTTACAATGTTGTGTTTACAATGTCTTTACACTGGGCTTCTCTGGTGGCTTAGCTAGTAAATAAGCCACCTGCAATTCGGGACCTGGGTTCGATACCTGGTTTGGGAAGATCCCCTGGAGAAGGGACTGGCTACCCACTCCAGTATTCTGGCCTAGAGAATTCCATGTACTGTATAGTCCATGGGGTTGCAAAGAGTCGGACATAACTGAGTGACTTTCACTTATTTCCCAATGTTGTGTTGGTTCGCTGTACAACAACATGAATCAGCTATAAGTACACACATATCCCCTCCCTCTTGAGCCTCCCTTCCACTCCTGCCTCATCCCACCCCTCTAGGTCATCATAGACCACCAAGGTGAGCTCCCTGTGGTGCCTGTAGATTGATTTTTTTTTAAAGTCATTTATTTATTTGGCTGCATCAGGACTTAGCTGCAGCATGCAGACTCTCTCTTTGTGGTGTGTGGGCTACTTGTTGCAGTGCGCCAGCTTCTCTAGTTGCAGCGCATGGGCATAGTTGCCCAGCACCATGTGGGACCTTAGTTTCTCAACCAGGGATTGAACCTGTGTCCCCTCCATTGCAAGGTAGATTCTTAACCTCTGGACCACCAGGAAAGTCAATTTTCCTTAGATTGACTATTGATTAACTTTTTCATCAACAGTATGAGGGACAACTATATATTTGGCTTTAAGTTTTTAAAAAATTTCATTGGAGTATAGTTGATGAGGAACCTGGTGGGCTACAGCCCATAGGGTTGCAAGGAGTCAGACACGACTGAAGTGACTTAGCATGCATGTACATGCATAGTTGATGTATAATATTATGTGAGTTACAGTTGAGTGATATCATGATTTACACTTTTTAAAGGTTATACTCCATTTATAATTATTATAAAATATTGGCTATATTTCCTGTTGTACAATATATCCTTCTGGTTTTTTTTCTTTTTCCACACTGTATGGCTTGTGGGATCTTAGTTCCCTGAAAAGGGATTGAACCTGAGCCCACAGCAGTGAAAACACCAAGTCTTAACCACTGCATGGCCAGAGAATTCCCTGTAGTTTAATTTATACATAATAGTTTGTACTTCTTCATCCTTTGCCCTTATATTGTCCTTGCCCCCTTCCCCTTCTCCACTGGGAGCCACTAGTTTGTTCTCTGTATCTGTGAATCCGCTTCCTTTATGTTATATTCACTAGTTTGTTGTATTTTTTTTTTTGATCCAATATATTACTGTTATCATACAGGGTTTATCTTTCTCCATCTGATTTATTTAACTTAATATGATACCCTCCAAGTCCATCCTTGTTGTTGCAAATGGCAAAATTTCATTCTTTTATGGCTGTGTAGTATTCCATTGTCTATACATACTGCATCTTCTTTATCCATTCATCTGTTAATGGATATTTAGGTTGTGTCTATATTTGGCAACTGTAAACAGTGCTGCTATGAACATTACTGTGCATATATCTTTTTGAGTTAGTGATTTTGTTTTTTTCTATCATGCATTCAGAAGCAGAATTACTGGGTTACATGTGTCTGCTTTTTTCCTTGGTTGGGGGTGGTACACCACCCAGCTTGCCGGATCTCAATTCCTCAAGCAGGGATCAATCTGTGCTCCCTGCAATGGAAGTGTAGAGTCATAACCACTGGACTTCCAGGGAATCCCTCACATGTGTATACTTCTTATCCCACAACAAACCGGAGAAAAGTGTAGGAACTTCATCAGTGAAGTGAGCAACTTACTAGCTGAATAATACCTTTTGAGTACTGGAAAAATATTTCTTTAATTTTTGTGGTATCCACAATGCAACAGCTAGAGACATGAGACACTTCTAATTTGCATTGTTCATATTTTTTCCATCACTTTCTTAAGTCTAGACAATGAACAAAACTATCTCCGATTTGTAGCATTTGCTGATTTCTGTGGGTAAATACTCCCACCATAGCCTATTTCAAGCTGCCAACAATGATGTCACTGACCATGAGTTAGGAAGAAATGCACTGTAGCACACCATTATATGGTTTCTCCTCCATACAAATATAATAGCGTAGATAATAGCAACATTGGAGAAAGGAATGGCAGCCGACTCCAGTATTCTTTCCTGGAGAATCCCATGGACAGAGGAGCCTGGCATGTTAGCCTAAGGCGTCACAAAGGGTCGTACGTGACTGAACCCACTTAGCAATAGTAATATCACTAGAAGGCAATGAATTGGAGTATTTATCTTTATTTTTATATAACTTTTTAAAAAGGTTATGTAATTCATTTTTTGAGGACTTCTCAAATTTCTTAAAATTTAGCAAGTGGCTCTTGTGAGCCCATAGGAGCCAGCTCTAGCATACTCTGGTTTCTTACGAAACTGTAAGATCCATGAAAATAAGGCCTGGCACATAATATATGGTCAGTAAATGCTTCTTGCATAAATAAATGAAAGTAATTTTAGTGTTATTCAGTTTCTTGCCACCTAAAGAACTTTATTAAATTAATTTGACAGGGAAGTAAGAGATGGGTACTGTTTGAGCTGTTGTGAGAGCCTCATGCCATTTCTAAAGAAATCTGGGAGCAGGTTAGATAAAGCAGTAAATTGGTCAGGGAGGCCTGAAAACACCAGGTTGAGAATGAGGGGAGCATGAGAATATCCATAACACTATCACTCAGTCATCCTCCACAATGTCACCATCATTTATTTTTTTTGCTGTTTTTTCTTTATACTGCTGTATTTATTTTTATTTTGACATGTATACACTGGTATATTTCTTTATTATTTTTGGCTCTGCTGGATCTTCATTGCTGCACTCAGGCTTTCTCTAGTTGAGAAGAGTCGGGGCTACTCTCTGCTTGTAGTGCACAAGCTTCTTACTGCAATGCCTTCTCCTTTATGCAGAACACGGGCTCTAGGCACTCGGGCTTTAGTGGTTGCAGCACAGTGTTTCTACCAGTTTTGGCTCTTGGGCCCTAGGCGGTGCAGGCTTCAGTAGTTGTGGCTCTCAGGTTCTAGAGCACGGGCTCAGTAGTTATGGCGCATCGGCTTGCTCAAGGCATGTGGAATCTTCCCAGACCAGAGATCAGTCTGTGTACTCTGCATTGGCAGGTGGATTGTGCGTATAGTTTCTAGTCTCTGAGGTTTTAGCTGCTGCCCCATCCTCTCTGGCATAATTAATTCTCTAGTATTTTCATACACTGGATTGGGGAGATGTTGGTCAGGTCCATTGGTTAAGAATTTGCCTGCCAATGTGGAGGACATCAGTTCAATCCCTGATCCAGGAAGATCCCATATGCCTCAGCGCAACTAAGATCCTGAATACAATTACTGAAGCCCAAGCACCTAGAGCCTGTGCTCCTCAACAAGGGAAGCCACTGCAATAAGAAGCCCTAGCACTGCAACTAGAGACTAGCCTCCACTCACTGCAACCGGAGAAAGCCCGTGTGCCGCAACAAAATCAGTGCAGGCAAAAATTTAAAATGAATAAATTAAAAAAAAATTTTAGAAAAAGAGTAAATTCTGAGGATCTAGTGTACAGTACGGTGACTACAGTTAACAATACTGTCTTGTATACTTAAAGTTGCTATGAAACTAGAGCTTTCACATTCTCACCATAACAATACAAAAAAGGGAATTTCCTGGTGGTCCAATGGTTAGGACTCTGTGCTCCCACTGCAGGGTGCCTGGGTTCCCTCCTTGGGTGGGGAACTAAGATCTTGCTGTAGAGTGGCCAACAAAATAAAACAAAAGCAAAAAGCAAACCAACAAACAAACAAACACAAAATGGTGTTAATGTGAGGTGAAGGATTTGTTAGCTAACCTTACTGTGGTAAACATTTGGCAACATCCATATATATCAAATCATCACATTGTATATCTTAAATTTATACAGTGTTGTATGTCAGAGAAGGCAATAGCACCCCACTTCAGTACTCTTGCCTGGAAAATCCCATGGACAGAGGAGCCTGGGAAGGCTGCAGTCCATGGGGTCGCCAAGAGTTGAACACGACTGAGCAACTTCACTTTCACTTTTCACTTTCATGCATTGGAGAAGGAAATGTCAACCCACTCCAGTGTTCTTGCCTGGAGAATCCCAGGGACGGGGGAGCCTGGTGAGCTGCTGTCTATGGGGTCGCACAGAGTCAGACACGACTGAAGTGACTTAGCAGCAGTATGTCAATTATATCTCAACAAAACTGGAGAAAAAAAGAATTGACATATCTGTTTCCCTGCTAGACTGTGAAAGCCTTGAGGACAGAATCTGATTCATCATCTCCCATGGCCCAATTTAGTCTCAGGAATTCACTTAGTAGGCAACAACAATTGTTTATCAAAGGGATAGTCTAGGGAGAGGAAAGTATAGCAGCTAATCTCTCTAGCCCTCAGATCTTCCTCTTTAAAGATAATGTTTCCTTGCCTGCTGGGAAGCTGAAGGAGATGAGCTTACAGGTCATTTCTCAGATCCATGAGATGCTTCAGAATTTCCCCTAGAGCAGAGTCCAGTTTCAGACATGTTGAGAAGCACTGTGGTTTTATCCTTCACCCCAAAGGTATCTGATCTTAAAGAAGCCAACAGGTGTAGCCATTCTGTTGCTGCCAAAAGCCACACTGAACTATCTTTGGCCCGGAAGAGGGCCCAAACTGTTGGGAGATTTGTGTTTGGCTGGGGGAATGTCAGGGTAGATCTGGGCTCAACAGGTTGTCAAGTCCCCCCCACAGCCAGGCTGGGAATTTTCCTCGTCTTTCATCGGAGCAGATTTCTCCTGGCAACTACCGTGTGCTTGTTCTTGGAAGCGCGATAGGAAAGTTTTGCTCAGGTTTACTCAGGAACTGAAAATTGACATGCAAGTGAGTGTTGAGTGGAGGTATTCTTTCTTTAGTGACCACAGCTGGCCCACTCTGAAGATGGCAGAACTGGCGCCGTATCAGCAGAAGATCTGAGAGGGTGGCCTCCTCATGTAGAATATCCACCCTTCCACCTGTCATTCCACCACTCAATCTGAATTCCTCAGTGTCTCTAAGGAGGCTTTTCTGCTTCTAGAAACCCAAGTGACATTCTACTTCCTCTGGAGAGAGCATTTTAGCCAGAATGAGTAACAGGAGGAAATAAAATTCCTTAGCTTAGCATCAAAATACTACACAATCAGACACTACCGAGCTCTACAATTTTATCTGCCACTGCATTGATCCCCAAAGAAGTCTCCTTTAGCCAAACTGGTTTTTGAGCCTACCTTGCTTTTATTACCCCCTCTGTTTGCTGTCCATGCAATTTCCTCTGCCTGGAATATTTGGCCACCCATCTTCCCCTAGTCTGTCTCTCTTTCTTTTCTCAGTAGACATTAAAAAAAAATTATTATTTTTATTTGGCTTTGCCAGGTCTTAGTCAGAGCATGTGGGATCTAGTTCACCAACCAGGGATCAAACCCAGGCCCCCTGCGTTGGGAGCTCAGAGTCTTAGCCACTGGATCACCAGGGAAATCCCTTCAGTAGATATTTATTTATCATCTACTCCATGGGAACACAAAGACATGTTCCTTTCAGACATGATAGAAGCAACTGAATGCGCACACACAGACACACACAGTGAAGCACTATGTAAGGGTTGGGTTTTTTTTTTTTTTTCTCAATTGTTTACAGCCCCCAGAACAAAGCTAGACATGTACTGGGCATACAGCAAACCCAATTTGAAACTTGCCTTAATATTCCTTCCATCTCTAGAATTTGCTGGGCTTCCCGGAAGGCACTGGTGGTAAAGAACTTGCCTGCTAATGCAGGAGACGATAAGAGCTGAGGGTTCAATCCCTGAGTCAGAAAGATCCCCTGGAAGAGGTGGGCATAGCAACCCACTCTAGTATTCTTGCCTGGAGAATCCCATAGACAGAGAAGCCCGGTGGGCTACAGTTCATATGGTTTGAAATGACTTAGTACCCATGCTAGAATTTGCTAAGTTATAATTTGGATATGCAGGTGGGTATGTATTGGTTTCTGCATTTCCCTTGTAAGCAAAACATAGAAAGTAAAAAAGAGAATTTTGTAAGACTGAAAACATCACTCTTCATTTAAAAAATACTGAGTATGCTTTCTATGAGCTGGAAATAAAGACATGAAAAGACATGCTCTCTCATCTCTAGAAGGTTATAGTCCCATGGGAAGAGGCAAGCAAAAACACTAATGATGTTGGAGAAAATTAAGTACTATGTTTGGAATTAGGGAGATCTGAGTGTTAATCTTGACTCTGCAACTTGTTAGCAGTATGTTTTGAATTAATCCTTTCTGAGAGGTGATGATGCTGTTGATACTTCTGAGTTGCTGCGGGAAAATAATTTCTATTAAACATCTTGCACTGGAACTGGCACTTCACATGGGCTCAATAAATATTAGTTTTCCTTCATTTTTCCTTAAACCACAAGCATTCATTGAGTCACTCTGAGTCTCATGAGGAATATAGGCCAAGAGTGAATTTAGAACAAGTACCAGGTGTGATTTTCTGCTAATTTATAGTCTGTTAAAATAGTGAGACCCACACACATGAAGAGTTAATAATACTGTGAGACGGGATCAAGGAGGGCTGGGATTTCCTGGAGAGGTGGGCCTGGAGAGGAGATGAGACCTGTGTTGTGGAAAGGTAGGTATTGGGGAGGGACAGTAAGGGTATGTAGTCATGAAGGTCTTGGGATGAAGGAATGGAGGTGCTCTGATGGATAGAAGTGAAAAATAAAGTGGAGCAGGGAGTATGATTGCTGAGAGAAATATCAATAACCTCAGATATACAGATGACACAACCCTTTGGAAGAAAGTGAAGAACTAAAGAGCCTATTGATGAAAGTGAAAGAGGAGAGTGAAAAAGTTGGCTTAAAATCCAGCATTCAGAAAACTAAGATCATGGCATCTGGTCCCATCACTTCATGGCAAATAGATGGGGAAACAATGGAAACAGTGAGAGACTTTATTTTCTTGGGCTCCAAAATCATTGCAGATGGTGACTGCAGCCATGAAATTAAAAGATGCTTACTCCTTGGAAGAAAAGTTATGACCAACCTAGACAGCAAAGAGACATTACTTTGCCAACAAAGGTCCGTCTAGTCAAAGCCGTGGTTTTTCCAGTGGTCATGTACAGATGTGAGAGTTGGACTATAAAGAAAGCCGAGCGCCAAAGAATTGATGCTTTTGAACTGTGGTGTTGGAGAAGACTCTTGAGAGTCCCTTGGACTGCAAGGAGATACAACCAGTCCATCCTAAAGGAAATCAGTTCTGAATATTCTTTGGAAGGACTGACGCTGAAGCTGAAACTCCAATATTTTGGCCACCTGATGTGAAGAAATGACTCACTGGAAAAGACCCTGATGCTGGGCAAGATTGAAGGCAGGAGGAGAAGGGGACAACAGAAGATGAGATGGTTGGATGGTATCACCAACGTGATGGACATGAGTTTGAGTAAGCTCAGGAAGTTGGTGATGGACAGGGAAGCCTGGTGTGCTGCAGTCCATGGGGTCGCAGAGTTGGACATGAATGAGTGACTGAACTGAATTGAACTGAACTGAGGGAGTATGAACTAGATTTTGAGAAGTGGTCAGAGTTATTTTATGCTGTTTTTAAAGCACTGTGTTGATTTTTGAACAGAGGAGTGGTGTGTTTTAAAAATATAATTTCTCTATACATTTAAAATGTACTTACTCTGTAAAGGATAAATATACAGTTACCTTTCTTTTTGGCTGTGCAACATGTGGGATCTTAGATCCCAGACCAAAGATCAAATCTATGCTCCCCGCAGTAGATGCACAGTCTTAACCACTGGACTGCCAGGGTTTAACCACTGAACTGTCCCCTGTTTAAAAATTTTTTAAATCATAAAAGACCTGAGTATTAAAGCCAATTTGAAAATATAGAGGTGAAAAATGAGAAAACGTTATCTATAATCCCATTGTCTAAACACTTGTCTGTGCCAGGTCACTTTGGTCTTGCTGACACCCTGTGACCCTGTGGGCCATAGCCAGCCAGGCTGCTCTGTCTGGGGGATTCTCAAGGCAAGAATACTGGAATGGGTTGCCATGCCCTCTTCCGGGGGATCCTCCTGACCCAAGGATCAAACGCATGTCTCTTAGGTCTCTTGCATTAGCAGGCAGATTCTTTAACACTAGCACCACCTGGAAAGCCATTGCCCGCACCCACCCAACCCCCGCCGCCCAAATAAATAAACACGGCCCATATTTATATTCTTTTGCTGCACTTTTATAGCCTTTCCTATCTGTAGTGTTCTTACATAGTTACATTCTCTTAAAAGGTTTTGGCTTTTTATACCTAGCTCTATACAGCCAGCATTTCCCCGTGTTTTGGCAGGTTCTTCGTAAATCTTATTTATAAAGGCTTCGTTGTGTGGGATCTCATAAGAATGCCATAATTTACTTACCCATTTCTCTACAGTCAGACATGTATTAATTAGATGTTTCCAATTTTTTGTTGTTATAAATAAAGCTGTGAGAAATGTTTTTTTGGCATAACAATTTTTCCATATTTAAAATTATTTCCTTAAGGCAGGGTACCAGAATTGCTTTGGATGAAGGAATTTTAATATATTATGACTTTTGTAATGGTTTATGCCAGCATATATTTCTATTAGCCACATAAGAGAGTGCCTCTTTTACAAAATACTGATTAGCATTAGGTAACATCATTATTTTCACTGTTATTAATTTGGTAGGCAAAATACATGTTATTGCTATGACTTTCGACTTAAAAACTTATGAGCGAGCCAAACATTTCCCTATGTTTTTTGATTGTCTCTATTCCGTCTTTTAGAAATTGTTGACAACTTATGTACAGAAATTTCAGGGTTCTCCATTTATATGAGCTTTTTATGGTAAGTATTGTACATCAAAAATTTGTTTCCCACCATCTATTTTTATCTTTTAATTTTTTTTAATGTTACATAAAGATGTTTTCTATTTAAGAGTAGTTTTATCTCTTAATTACTTCCTTTCTGCCTCTCCGTGGTTTAAATATTTATTTGTTTCCTTTAAGCTTTTCTATTTTTAAAAAATGACAATTTTTGTTCACTAAACCAGGCTGGTTTTTCGACTAAATCAAATTGAGCACAGCCTGGTTTAGTGGAAAGAGCACAAGTCCTCTCCTCTCTGTTCTGTGAAATCTAAATACCTAACTAGAATATTTGTAATTGGGATAAAAATAAGATGGACATATATAGCACTATGCCTGACATACATTAAAAGCTTACCCTTTTATCTTTAAACCATTTCATCACAGAGAGTGCAGTGTGGCTCTCAGTCTTTCCCCTAGATTGGTAATAGACTGTATCACTACTTTTTAAATTATTATTATTATTATTTTTCTATTTGGCAGCTCTGGGTCTTCATGACTTTGTATAGACTTTCTCTGGTTGTGGTGTGTAGGCTTTTCTTTGTGGCTTTTGGCTTCTCTTAGTGAATGATGCTAAAACTGAAACTCCAGTAGTTTGGCCACCTCATGCAAAGAGTTGACTCACTGGAAAAGACTCTGATGCTGGGAGGGAGGAGGAAAAGGGACGACAGAAGATGAGATGGCTGGGTGGCATTACTGACTCGATGGATGTGAGTCTGAGTGAACTCCGGGAGTTGGTGACAGACAGGGAGGCCTGGCGTGCTGCGATTCATGGGGTCGCAAAGAGTCAGACACGACTGAGTGACTGAACTAAACTGAACTGAACTATGGTTCATGAGCTCTAGGGCACTTGGGCTTCAGTAGTTGTGGAGCAAGGGCTTAGTTGCTTCCCACAGTTCAGTTCAGTTCTGTCGCTCAGTCGTGTCCGACTCTTTGCGACCCCATGAATCGCAGCACGCCAGGCCTCCCTGTCCATCACCAACTCCCGGAGTTCACTCAGACTCACATCCATCGAGTCTGTGATGCCATCCAGCCATATCATCTTCAGTCGTCCCTTTCTCCTCCTGCCCCCAATCCCTCCCAGCATCAGAGTCTTTTCCAATGAGTCAACTCTTCTCATGAGGTGGCCAAAGTATTGGAGTTTCAGCTTCAGCATCATTCCTTCCAAAGAAATCTCAGGGTTGATCTCCTTCAGAATGGACTAGTTGGATCTCCTTGCAGTCCAAGGGACTCTCAAGAGTCTTCTCCAACACCACAGTTCAAAAGCATCAATTCTTCAGCGCTCAGCCTTCTTCACAGTCCAACTCTCACATCCATACATGACCACTGGAAAAACCATAGCCTTGACTAGATGGACCCTAGTCGGCAAAGTAATGTCTCTGCTTTTGAATATACTATCTAGGTTG
>NW_024070185.1:73947436-74054890 GCF_014754425.2 Oryx dammah | reverse complement strand
CGGATGCCATGATCTTCGTTTTCTGAATGTTGAGCTTTAAGCCAACTCTTTCCCTCTCCTCTTTCACTTTCATCAAGAGGCTGTTTAGTTCCTCCTCACTTTCTGCCATAAGGGTGGTGTCATCTGCATATCTGAGGTTATTGATATTTCTCCCAGCAATCTTGATTCCAGCTTGTGCTTCATCCAGCCCAGCATTTTGCGTGATGTACTCTAAATATAAGTTAAATAAGCAGCCATAGACAGTACATAAATGGATAAGCATGGCTGAGCTTCATCAGAACTTAACATTGAAATTTGAATTTAAGTTCTGTGTGTTGTGAAATATTTCTAATCCATTAAAAAATGTAAGAACAGTTCTTAGCTAGTGAATTGTAGAAAACAAGAGGTGGGTTGGACTTGGCACACAAGCTGTAGTTTGCTGACTCTTGTTCTGCAATCCAGGCCTTCTTGGATTCCTCTAGAACTCATGCCTTTACCACTGACTAGAGCTAGATAGGTCCTGGTGTAACCAAAGTTCTTCCTGATAATAATAGCACCTTATAATTTTTATGGTCCAATTATTTTGGGGATTTTCATAGGCAGTATCTGATATGAACCTGACAATGCCTTATAAAGGTAGCAGTATTTAGCTCCTTTATATAGATGAAAGAATAAGTTTAGAAAGGACAAGTTATCAATTAGTAGAATTAGGAAGGAACTGGACTGTTAGAGAAATGAGACACAACAGTGTTACCAAGGAGTTTTTTTTTCCTAAATAAATCATGTTATGTATTTATTTATGGCTATGCTGGGTCTTCATTGCCAAACATCAGCTTTTCTCCAGTTGCAGTGAGTGGAGGCTACTCTCTAGGTGGGGTGTGGGCTTCTCACTGCAGTGGCTTCTCTCGTGGAGCATAGTCTCTAGAGCTTGTGGGCTTCAGTAGCTGCTGTTCCCAGGCTCTAGAGCAAGGCTCAGTAGTTGGCACTTGGGCTTAGTTACTTTGTGACGTGGGATATTCCTGGACCAGAGATCAAACCCATATCTCCTGCATTGGCAGGTGAAAACTTTACCACTGAGCCTCCAATGAAGCCCCACCAATGAGTCTTTTTGGCTGTTCCACCCAGGTCTCACACAGACTCATTCACACATTAACTGTTTGTTTACTATTTTCAAAGGTCAGCGTGCCCACAGCTGGCTCTGGGCATAAACATACTTCAGAAACTGATGGTATATTCCAAATTGTCATTGTGACTGTACTAATTTTCAGCCAAACAAAACAACATATGGTCTTCCAGTTAATAACACATTCACACCTCTGGAGGAAAAATCACGAGAAGCCAAATTTTAATTCTAGCTTGTTGGTGAGTTGGGAATTTCGGGGTATCTTTATGACTAGTAAGGCATGGAGCACTCATCTCTATCTGCCAAATGCAGATCTGCCAAAGGGACCAGAATGTCCCACATATGGGTCCGGTCACCGTCTTCCTTGCATGATGTATATTTTTGCTTAAGATTCTTTTTAAGATTCTATAGAGACCATTCTTTATGAGTTATCACATTCTTCATGAAGGGTATAATGCATTTGATTATGATCATTTATTTTACTGTAAGTGAATAATTAGATTTGAAGTGTGATTAGCTTTATCTATATTGTGAAAATCCTTTATGAGCCTATATTTTACCATAAATGAGTAGATTAGACTTGAAAAGTGATTCATTTTGTCTAGATTATGAAAATCCTTTGAAATTTATACACATTGATTCGACCTTCCTAAATGGAAGCTACCAGTTACTGATTTTTTTCTGAGATGGGCCTTATTTCAGAATGACTAATTTCACTCACCTATCTTAGGTACAGTTAAAAACCCAGGCTTCTGAGAATTTCTCCAATGTATTTTCTATCACCTCGAAATGCTCTCACTTCAGTCCAGCCAAGAGCACTTAAACAAAAGCTAGTGAAAAGGATGGTAGTGTGAAATTAGTTTCAATTTCTGTCAGGCTGGTAGAAAAAGGTGGTGGTGATATCCCTCAGGAGAGATTACTTTCAGAGGATAGTTATATTGTATCCAGGTGGTAGGAACTATAATCAGAGTGGATTTAGGACTTTGATGCCCTTAGTTTCCCCCCTTATTCTAAATCTTAGGTAGGACTTCTTCCTTGATAATTTAGTGAAAGCACCCAGTGCAGTATGCCTCGAATAGGAAAACAGACATTTTAAAATATAATAACAAGAGATAATCGAGGCCTGGAGAGGAAACATAGCTTGTACAAGCTAACACATGGTCTCTGGTTTCTCTTTTCTTAAAAGTTAATCTTCAGTTAAAACCAGTACTTTCTCCATGTAGAAATGAAAACATTACAGATTAGATTATAGTCTCTTTCAACTAGCACTCTCAATCACCAACCTCTTCCCACTTCTCAGAGACAGCTGTTATCAGGTTTGTCCACATCCTTTTGGAAGAGCTTGGGCTCTCTCCATTGTCTTTGCCTCTAGAGGGTGGTTTTCATCTTTGACTCTCCCACACATTTCTATATAGCAGAAATACAAAAAGGAGGAAGACTGAATTGCCCAGACACAACCCTAGCTCAGTGTCAAAAGAGAGATAAGACGTATCTACACATGAATGGTCATGATAATAAGCTCTGTTTGTTAAAGGCACAGGCTGAGCATTCTTTGATCAATTCAGATGAATAACAAAGGCTTCCCTGGACTGAGTGGGACAAGGTTTCAAGTGTTTTTCAAGTAATTTAATCTACAGCTAAGAAAGGCAATGTCAAAGAATGCTCAAATTACTATACAATTGCACTCATCTCACATGCTAGCAAAGTAATGTTCAAAATTCTCCAAGCCAGGCTTCAACAGTATGTGAACCGTGAACTTCCAGATGTTCAAGCTGGATTTAGAAAAAGGCAGAGGAACCAGAGATCAAATTGCCAACATCCGCTGGATCATCGAAAAAGCAAGAGAGTTCCAGAGAAACATCTGTTTTACTGTCTATGCCAAAGTCTTTGACTGTGGACCACAACAAACTGCGGAAAATTTTTCAAGAGATCAGAATACCAGACCACCTCACCTGCCTCCTGAGAAATGTGTATGCATATCAAGAAGCAACAGTTAGAACTGGACATGGAACAACAGACTGGTTCCAAATCATGAAAGGAGTACATCAAGGCTGTATATTGTCACCCTGCTTATTTAATTTATATGCAGAATATATCATGAGAAATGCTGTACTGGATGAAGCATAAACTGGAATCAAGAGTGCCAGGAGAAATATCAATAACCTCAGATATACAGATGACACAACTCTTATGGCAGAAAGTGAAGAATTAAGAGCCTCTTGACGAAAGTGAAAGAGGAGAGTGAAAAAGTTGGCTTAAAACTCAACATTCAAAAAACTAAGATCATGGTCCCATCACTTCATGGCAAATAGATGGGGAAACAATGGAAACAGTGACAGATTTTATTTTGGGGGGCTCCAAAATCACTGCAGATGGTGACTGCAGCCATGAAATTAAAAGATGCTTGCTTCTTGGAAGAAAAACTATAACCAACCTAGACAGCATATTGAAAAGCAGAGATATTACTTTGCCAACAAGGTCCATCTAGTCAAAGCAATGGTTTTTCCAGTAGTCATGTATACATGTGAGAGTTGGACTGTAAAGAAAGCTAAGCGCCAAAGAATTGATGCTTTTGAACTGTGGTGTGTTGGAGAAGACTGGAGAGCCCCTTGGCCTGCAAGGAGATCCAACCAGTCCATCTTAAAGGAAACCAGTCCTGAGTATTTATTGGAAGGACTGATGCTGAAGCTGAAACTCCAATACTTTGGCCACCTGATGCGAAGAACTGACTCACTGGAAAAGACCCTGATGCTGGGCAAGATTGAAGGCAGGAGGAGAAGGGAAGAACAGAGGATGAAGATGGTTGGATGGCATCACTGACTCAATGGACATCAGTTTGAGTAAGCTCCGGGAGTTGGTGATGGACAGGGAAGCCTGGTGTGCTGCAGTCCATGGGGTTGCAAAGAGTTGAACACAAATGAGCAACTGAACTGAATTGAGTCTATTAGTAACTAACAAGTTAGTAATCAGCATAGTATCCTACGCAAATATCACTTTATGCTTAACTCCCTTTTCACCTTTATTAAACTTGTGGTGTCCATAAGGGTATATACAAGGTGTGAAAATGATTACTAGTATTTATTGAGGGATTGCGTGCATGTAAATCGCTTCAGTCTTGTCCAACTCTTACTACTCTGTGCCGAAGTGGTACTTCATGTAATCTCATTTAATTTCATAAGCAGGTGAACTGTTGTCACAAAGTAATGCTGGAATTGCGGTGAGGCCTGCTGGGCTCCAAATTCTGTGTGTCTAACCAGTTTCGGATATGCCTGTGAGGATCCAATAGGCCAGCAAAAGAGAAAAGACTAAAAACCACTGTGCCAGAATTATGACCCACTATCTTCTCTACAAGACCTTTTAGAACTAACACCCCCCAAAAGATGTCCTTTTCATTATAGGGGACTGGAATGCAAAAGTAGGAAGTCAAGAAACACCTGGAGTAACAGGCAAATTTGGCCTTGGAATACGGAATGAAGCAGGGCAAAGGCTAATAGAGTTTTGCCAAGAGAACGCACTGGTCATAGCAAACACCCTTTGCCAACAACACAAGAGAAGAGTCTGCAAATGGACATCACCAGATGGTCAACACCGAAATCAGACTGATTATATTCTTTGCAGCCAAAGATGGAGAAGCTCTATACAGTCAGCAAAAACAAGACTGGGAGGTGACTGTGGCTCAGATCATGAGCTCCTTATTGCCAAATTCAGACTTAAATTGAAGAAAGTAGGGAAAACCACTAGACCATTCAGGTATGACCTAAATCAAATCCCTTATGATTATACAGTGGAAATGAGAAATAGATTTAAGGAACTAGATCTGATAGACAGAGTGCCTGATGAACTATGGATGGAGGTTTGTGACATTGTACAGGACACAGGGATCAAGACCATACCCATGGAAAAGAAATGCAAAAAAGCAAAATGGCTGTCTGGGAAGGCCTTACAAATAGGTGTGAAAAGAAGAGAAGCAAAAAGCAAAGGAGAAAAGGAAAGATATAAGCACCTGAATGCAGAGTTCCAAAGAATAGCAAGGAGAGATAAGAAAGCCTTCCTCAGTGATCAATGCAAAGAAATAGAGGAAAACAACAGAATGGGAAAGACTGGAGATCTCTTCAAGAAAATTAGAAATACCAAGGGAACATTTCATGCAAAGATGGGCTCGATAAAGGACAGAAATGGTATGGACCTAACAGAAGCAGAAGATATTAAGAAGAGGTGGCAAGAATACACAGAACTGTACAAAAAAGATCTTCACGACCCAGATAACCACAATGGTGTGATCACTCACCTAGAGCCAGACTTCCAGGAATGTGAAGTGAAGTGGGCCTTAGAAAGCATCACTACGAACAAAGCTAGTGGAGGTGATGGAATTCCAGTTGAGCTCTTTCAAATCCTGAAAGATGATGCTGTGAAAGTGCTGCACTCAATATGCCAGCAAATTTGGAAAACTCAGCAGTGGCCACAGGACTGGAAAAGCTCAGTTTTTATTCCAATCCCAAAGAAAGGCAATGCCAAAAATGCTCAAACTACCACACAATTGCACTCATCTCACATGCTAATAAAGTAATGCTCAAAACTCTCCAAGCCAGGCTTCAGCAATACGTGAACCGTGAACTTCCAGATGTTCAAGCTGGTTTTAGAAAAGGCAGAGGAACCAGAGATCAAATTGCCAACATCCACTGGATCATGGAAAAAGCAAGAGAGTTCCAGAAAAACATCTATTTCTGCTTTATTGACTATGCCAAAGCCTTTGACTGTGTGGATCACAAGAAACTGTGGAAAATTCTGAAAGAGATGGGAATACCAGACCACCTGACCTGCCTCTTGAGAAGCCTATATGGAGGTCAGGAAGCAATGTTAGAACTGGACATGGAACAACAGTCTGGTTCCAAATAGGAAAAGGAGTACGTCAAGGCTGTATATTGTCACCCTGCTTATTTAACTTATATGCAGAGTACATCATGAGAAACACTGGGCTGGAAGAAACACAAGCTGGAATCAAGATTGCTGGGAGAAATATCAATAACCTCAGATATGCAGATGACACCACCCTTATGGCAGAAAGTGAGGAGGAGCTAAAAAGCCTCTTGATGAAAGTGAAAGAGGAGAGCAAAAAAGTTGGCTTAAAGCTCAACATTCAGAAAACGAAGATCATGTCATCTGATCCCATCACTTCATGGGAAATAGATGGGGAAACAGTGGAAACAGTGTCAGACTTTATTTTTTTGGACTCCAAAATCACTGCAGATGGTGACTGCAGCCATGAAATTAAAAGATGCTTACTCCTTGGAAGGAAAGTTATGACCAACCTAGATAGCATATTCAAAAGCAGAGACATTACTTTGCCGACAAATTCCGTCTAGTCAAGGCTATGGTTTTTCCAGTGGTCATGTATGGATGTGAGAGTTGGACTGTGAAGAAAGCTGAGCGCTGAAGAATTGATGCATTTGAACTGTGGTGTTGGAGAAGACTTCTGAGAGTCTCTTGGACTGCAAGGAGATCCAACCAGTCCATTCTGAAGTAGATCAGTCCTGGGTTTTCTTTGGAAGGAATGATGCTAAAGCTGAAGCTCCAGTACTGTGGCCACCTCAGGCGAAGAGCTGACTCATTGGAAAAGACTCTGATGCTGGGAGGGATTAGGGGCAGGAGGAGAAGGGGACGACAGAGGATGAGATGGCTGGATGGCATCACTGACTCGATGGACGTGAGTTTGAGTGAACTCTGGGAGTTGGTGATGGACAGGGAGGCCTGGCGTGCTGCGATTCATGGGGTCGGAAAGAGTCCGACACGACTGAGCGACTGTACTGACTTACTGATCTTCTTTACGCTTAATTAGTGGAGTTAAAACAGGTGAGGTCATTTTGAGAGGCGGGTTATTCATTGTTTGGAGATAGAAAACTTGGATTTGGGTCAGTGCAGCTGGCAAACTGAATACTCTTAAAACCCGGACAATTCCTGCCTGAAAGGGTTGATTCTGACTTAATAAAAGAAGTTGCATGACGACCGACAAGAGTAGGCTTTTCAACAAATGCTAGTCTTTTCGGGCAGAAGAGGCTTGGGAATGCAGAATTCAAGCCCGCATTGAACAGGACAGAACCTGCGAGGTCCGCCCGCCCCATGGAGGTGCTTCCTGAATCCCGCCCAGCGGCTACCTTTGCGAGCCGTTGGCGTTTTCCCGCGCAGGCAGGCGGGGCGGGGCGGAGCGCGAGCCCGGGAACATGTTCGCAGAACCCCACGCCTGGCCGGAACTACATCTCCCAGGAGGAGGGACGCTCAGCCACCTGGCAGGCGGCGCCCGCTGTTATCAGTCTCAGGTGGTAGCCGTGTCAACTTTTCGCCTCGGCCTTCCCTCGGACCGAAGTCACAGGGGCACCATCTAACGAACCAGGGAGGGAAAGGATGTGGTGGTGGGTGCCTTTGCTGTACAGCAGTTTGGGAGTCGTAGTCCCCTCGCACAAGGTTTGGGAGGCTGGGTTTCTCTTGAGTGGTCGGACCACATCACGTGATGATGGAAAGGCGGCTGTAGGCAGGGGAGCGACCTGTGGTGCCTTGTGAGGTCATCACACAGCGACGACGAGCTCTTCTTGGGCATCCTCGACGCGGTGGGTAGTACGTCTCTGAGAACTCCGAGTTCGAGAAACTCCATAAAATCTCCCTCGTTGGCTCCATCTGCGTGCCTTCCCCTGACCCGCAGCTATTGGCCTCTCGGGGTGGGAGTTGGGGGGTGGCTACAGGAAACAGCGCGCTGTGTAGGCGGGCTGATGAGCCGTGCGACGAGCTACGTGTGTTGGCTCCTCCTTCGGCCGTGATGCGTAGTCACGTGACGGGCCGGCCCGCCTCTGCCGCCGCCGCCGCTTTGTAAGAGGCACATTGGCAGGTAACGAGCGGCGGCGGCGGCGGTGGGTCCCGAGTCCAGCGAGAGCAGCAGCGGTAATTGGCACCTTCTCTCTCTCCTTCCCCGTTCCAGCTCCTTAAGCGCTACAGCTTCCGCTTAGTAGACCAGGGTTCAGGTCTTTTTTCCTCCAGAGCCCTTCCTGCTGCCCCAGCGTCCACCCTGAGGTCGGGCCGAGCTTCCCTCGCCGGTTTCTTGCGTCCTCAGTTTGCCCAGGCCTGGGTGCTGTCCTTCCTCTCCACCGCAGGTTGTCCGGCGCTCGTTTCTGCCTACCCCTTCCTCGTCAGTCCAGCCCCACCCAGCCCCAGGGGGCGCCTACCCCTCCCCCCTTAGGGTTTCTGTCCTGGAGGGTGTGGTTTTTCTCTCCCACCGTTGTCCCTTCCTGCCTGTCCGCTCGAGCTCCCGCGCCACGCTGTCAGTGACCACCTTTCCGCGTTCACGCCTGTCGCTAGTCTTGGAACTGGACATCTCAGAGCCCAACTTCTGCACTCTCTAGGCTTTCCCGGCAGCCCGGAGGCGTAGTTCAGTTCTACTTCTCCTCCTCATTCTGGAAGGCTTTGGTGCCACACTCTTGGGATTCAGTTTTCCTCTTCGGTCCTAGTTCCCGTAGGCTGGCTGTGTCACGGTTGTTCTTTAGTGTAGGTTTGAGAGGGGTTTTGTCAACTAAAACGCGCTCTTTTATTTTATTCCAAATGTTATTCTTTTCATTGGTGCATTGCATCTCAGTTTTCTTTGCTGCTGAATCACTTTTCCCACTCGGCATTCCCACCTTTTCCCCTGGGTTTTCAATCTAATTAGTTGTCCAGGTACTATCACTGTTTTCACCACTCTGGTCTCTTCCTTGTTATCTCTAGGAGTTAGCTGATTCCATCATCATTCCTTTTATTTCCTGTTTGACCTAATCCTGTAGTTTACTTCCACCTCTGTTGGATATTGTTTCTGCGTGTATTCAAGGTGTCTCAGCCAGTATTTAGGCTTGTTCTACCCTTGTGTGCCGTAACAATTGAGAACTTTTTTGTGTGTGTGGTCTTCAACATTTTATTTTTTATTTTTTGATGGCCCTTATCAGTTCGCTTTATTTTACTTTACAATACTGTATTGGTTTTGCCATACATCAGCATGAATCTGCCACGGGTGTACATGAGTTCCCAATCCTGAACCCCCCTCCCACATCCCTCCCCATACCATCTCTCTGGGTCATCCCAATGCACCAGCCCCAAGCATCCTGTATCCTGCATCGAACCTAGACAGGCGATTCGTTTCTTACATGATATTATACATGTTTCAATGCCATTCTCTCAAATCATCCCACCCTCTCCCTCTCCCACAGAGTCCAAAAGTCTGTTCTATCAATTGAGAACTTTTAAAGGTCTCCACAGGGTACCTAAAGATCATCTTTTATTTGAAAGGCATATAATTCACTTTTTGAGTGAGCCCAATTTCTTTATATTTTCTCTTTGATTATGATAGTATTTTTAAAATCAAAAGTGTGTCAGTAATTAGTGTGTTCCTCACTTTTCCGCTATGAGTTGTACATTCATAATTTTTAGTTGTAGTTTAGTTTGTCTAATAAAAGTGGAAGGAAGGTGAATATAATCCTAAGGATTGAGTGACTCTTGGAGTGGGATCTGTCTGTCTCAGGAAAGGGAATAAATTCACTTGCTGGAGATGAAGGGTCTTCCCTTACCCCAGCATCTCTTACTTGCAGAGCCCTTGGCTAGGACTGCCCTCTCATTGCGGTGGCTTATCCAGGCAAAAGTGATTAGTTTCTCCTACACTACTTTTCTGCTTGCTTCCAGTATGTTCCTCCTGAGTTTGTCTCCTTAAGGCTAGTTCACATGTGTGGTGAGATTTTTTTTCCTCCACTCCTGTCCTTGTTGCCCACAGCTCTTGATTTCCTCCGTCTGCTTCCTTGTTTCTGATCTTCAGTAATTAAGAAAACGATTGAAAGAAGGGAGGTTTTTGTTATGATTGAAATATGACTGGAAGTGGTGGCATGGGAATGAGGCCATGGGAAAGGCTTGTGGTAATTGCCCCTCCTGCCTATTTCCTGCTGCTCTGGTTTCCTCTGGCCTCTCTCTTTATATGTGGGGTGGACCAGCTCTAAGAGAGAGCTGCCTTTAGAACTGGGCTAGAACAGCGGTAACACCTCTGCTTCCCTTTCCTGATAACTGGTCAGCCTGTGCAGTGCTCACCAGTGGTGTCTCTTGGTATTAACCTGAGTGACTTTTATTGTTTGGTGAGAAATGGTAGGAGAACCAGGAGGAGGATGGGTTTATTTCAGGATTTGTGTTTTGACAGAAACTGGTTGCCATCTCTGTTCCCATGAGTATAAACTGCATATAGAGAGTATAAACCAGTCCTGAAGGTTTGAACTGGTCTGAGGTGAAGTCTGTACTTTCGAAGTGTTGATTCCCCAGTCCTCTTTAAAAATGAAAACTTACTACTGTTAAGGTTTTGTTGTCGTAAGAAACTTTTTGTGGGGTGTGTGTGTAAGTGCATTATAAAGGATTAATGTCTGCTTAGAAGTGGTCTGCATGAATTCACAGGTTGTGAAGTTCCTTTGTTTTTATTATTTTTTAAAATTTATTTTATTTATTTGGTTTTGATGGGTCTTTATTGCTGCGTGAGAGCTTTCTCTAGTTGGGGTGAGCGGTGGCTTCTCTTGTTGTGGAGCACAGGCTCTAGGGTGTACAGGCTTTGATAGTACTGGCACTCGGGCTTAGTTGCTCTGTGGCATGCAGGATCAAACCTGATCCAGGGATCACACTTGTGTCCCCTGCATTGACAGTCAGATTCTTAACCACTGACCAATAGGGAAGTCCTCCTTTGATTTTAAACAAACCTATCTTTTATTTCTTCTTATGAGGCAGCTATAAGTCAGCAATGATCAGTTAGCTCTTAGTTGTTAACCTGAGTATATGCAGTGTCCTTGAAAAGCCAAGTAGTATGGCACAGGTGGTGTTTGACTAGTGAGAAGGTGGATCTCTGATAGAGCTTAGAAACCGTTGTTTTCTATTTTTTCTTTTCCCCAAAAGAGTGGGAATATAACTTGAAGTAAGGTGAAGAGAGAGAATATCACCTTAGAAACCTGTGGTAGGTTTTGAAATATTTTTGACCCAATTATTGAGAATCCCTTGGGCTGCAGGGAGATCCAGCCCTTCAATTTTAAAGTAAATCAGTCCTGAATATTAATTGGAAGGACTGATGCTGAAACTCAAGCTCCAATACTTTGGCTGCCTTATGCGAAGGACTGACTCATTGGAAAAGCCCCTGATGCTGGGAAAGATTGAAGGAGGGAGGAGAAGGGGACAACAGAGGATGAGATGGCTGGATGGCATCACCGACTCAAGGGACGTGAGTTTGAGCAAGCTTGCTGATGGACAGGGAAGCCTGGTGTGCTGCAGTCCGTGGGGTCGCAGAGTCGGACATGACTGAGCAACTAAACTGAACTGAACAAGTGGACTCCTTTTTTTAAGTCCAAGAATCAAATTAGTTGGTTTTGTTTTGACAATTACAATGTCAACTATGTATGCTGAAATTTCCAACTTTTAAAAATTTTATTTTTTTGGCCACGTTGAGTGGCGTGTGGGATCTTAAGTTTCTCCACCAGGGATTGAACCCATGCCCGCTAGAGTGGAAGTGCAGAGTCGTAATCATTGGACTGTCAGGGAAGTCCCTTTCCTACTCTCTTTATTTTCTTGACAGTGTTTCTCTCAAAGATGCTTGTTCTATACTTTTTAAAGAAAGTTATTTTAGTTTTGAAATTTCTTGGCCTAGGTTTTGAGGAGCAGGCTTGTGAAATTCTGGCTGACATAGCATGTGTATTATAGTGTATTTCGGTTTTCAGAAAACTCATTTTCATACTGGGGTTATGAGCTCAATTAAATTGAAACCCAGTTCACTGTTTGGAATTAATTTTTGAAATGAGGCTTGGACCAAGGAGTAGGTGTTTCATTTAAGACTAGGCAGTGTTCTACTTTTAAACGGTGTTAGCAATGTGGCATTGGCACCCCACCCCAGTCCTCTTGCCTGGAAAATCCCATGGACGGAGGAGCCTGGTGGGCTGCAGTCCATGGGGTCACGAAGAGTCAGACACAACTGAGCGACTTCACTTTTCACTTTTCACTTTCATGCATTGGAGAAGGAAATGGCAACCCACTCCAGTGTTCTTGCCTGGAGAATCCCAGGGACGGGGGAGCTTGGTGGTCTGCCGTCTATGGGATCGCACAGAGTCGGACTTGACTGAAGTGACTTAGCAGCAGCAGCAGCAATGTGTTGCTTGTTTTTTTTTCATTTGGAACTCTAAAAATAATAGAACGTATGTTTGATTAGATTAAACTTTATTTTCAAGGATTTGTAGAGGAGAGAATTTTATTTGGATTTAGACTTGTTGCTATACCTTCATTTCTTTTGTTATTAACTTTTTACGTGAGTTGTCTCATAGTAGCTTACTTATTTAAAGTTATACTATACATACATAATCCACTAATACTTTATTTATATGTCCACGTCATGATATCTGGGATGTTAGTTCCCTGACCAGGGACCAAACCCATGCCTTCTGCATTGGAATTGTGGAGTCCTAACCACTGGACTGCCAGGGAGTTCCCCTAATACTTTAATGCTTTGCTCTTTACTCAGAATTTTTTACATGTCACGAAAGAAAGAAAGGAAAGAAAGAGAAGTTGCCTAGTTGTATCTGACTCTTTGCGAACCCATGGACTGTAGCTGACTAGGCCCCTCCATTCATGGGATTTTCCAGACAAGAATATTGGAGTGGGTTGCCATGTCTCAGTCCTCTCATCAAATCAGTTCTAGGTATACCTATGGAGACTTTTAGAAGCTCAGCGTTCCTTTTTGCTATTAATGTCTTTCTCCTTCTTTGTCTTCTTGAATTCTTTCCATTCCTGTCCTTCTGTTTTCCTCTTCTTTCTCTCTTTCCCTTGTTTTCTCTTTCTTTTTTGCCTTCTGTTCCTTCAGCCACATACAAAAATACTCTACATGCAAGTCTCAACTGAGGAAGTTGTATTCCTTCTAACTCTGTTTGCCACCATAAGCAGATGAAAACTTGAAATATCTTTGCAGTCTCACGGGCTTGGGGAAGGTGTATAGTGCTGTCTGTATTGTACATGTCTACTCAGCTGGAATGTGTGCTGTTTGGAAGGTGGGATTTTTCATTTGATAATAATGTTTGTTGTCAGATCATAAACAAGAGAATAAGTGGGCTTAAAAAATACAAATTTAACTGAAATAAGGTCTAGGGAAAAAGTAACTGTCTTTAGGATTTATTGACAAGCCTAACTTGTTTCCTAGACCAAACCAGTTCTTCCCCCTCTCTTTTTTCAAGTTAATTTACAAATTTCCATTTTAAGATTGGTTTTTGGGTCAGCCTGGCTGGGACTGTTTTACGTAAGAAAATGCATTTTAGAAAATTTGAAAAAAAAAAAAAGTGGTTTATCATTGTTTAACATTTTAGTATAAATCTTTTTTCTTTTTTCCCTAGATAAAGTGTACACTTTGAAAAGAATGAGCTCACACCTTGCATACTTTTTTTTAAATTGAAAAATATAAACTACATGCCAAAGAAGGTATATGAAGTAGGAAAAAACATGGAGTTTTCAAAACCAAAAATAAAATGACCAACCAAGAAATGGAACATTAATGCCACCTTAAACTCCCTTGTGTATTCCATCTCCTAAGTTACCTTTTCCCTGGGGGGTTACCATTACCCTATTATTTTGGTCTTACTATTTTTAAGAATAATTTTTACTTGATATGTATCCATAAATTATATATAGTTTAGTATTGCCCATTTTCAGTCTTGATCTAAATGGGATTGTGTGATTCTCCGGATACTTTACGTGTTTTAGATTCATCCATTTGATTCTCCTCCATCATTTTCAGTAGTATGTTACTCCATTGTAAGGATATGGCACATCTTATTCTATTGTGATGAATGTTGGTCTCATTTCCAAGTTTTTTTTTTTTTTCTGATTACAAATTATTCTCCTTGTGAACATTTGCACCTCACCTCAAAATGAGTAAACTAGTTTGCTGAGATTGTATGACTGATAGTGGAATTTTGGGGTTGTGTGTAGGGTATGTGTAACTTTACCAGGTAATCCCAAATTATTAGCATTGTTTTGGTCACTAAGCTTGACCCTTTGTGACCCCATGTGGCTCCTCTGTCCTTGGGATTTGCCAGGTAGGAATACAGGAGTGAGTTGCCATTTCCTTATCCAGGGGTCTTTCTAACCCGGGGATCGAATCTGGTACATTACAGGTGGATCTTTTGTTTTTTAAGGGGAAATTAAAAAATTTTTTTTAATTTGTTCATTTTTGACTGTGCTTGGTCTTTGTTGCTCTGCACAAGCTTTCTCTAGTTGTGGTGCGTGGGCTTTTCATTGCAGTGGCTTCTCTTGTGGAGCACAGGCTCTAGGGCTTTTGGGTTTTAGTAGTTGTGGCCCTTGGGCTAAGTAGTTGCAGTTACTGGTCTCTGGAACACAGGCTCCAGTAGTTGTGGCACATGGGCCTAGTTGCTCCAGGGCATGTGGAATCTTCCTGGATCAGGGATCAAACCTGTGTCTCCTGCATCTCTTTACCATTGAGCCATCTGGGAAGCCCATAGTGTTATACAGTCATTCTTAACTAGGCTCCTCATTTGAACCACTGTGTGCTAGGCTTAGTCCATGGACTGTAGCCCACCAGACTCCTCTGTCCATGGGATTCTCCAGACAGGAATACTGGAGTGGGTTGCCATACCCTCCTCCAGGGGATCTTCCCAACCCAGGGGTTGAACCCAGGTCTCCGGCATTCCAGGTGGATTCTTTACCATCTGAGCCACCATTTGAACCACAGAACATAGAAAGTTACTATTTCCTCAGTTCTCTTGAGGATGTTACATAGCTAGTCTCATTCTAGATACCTATAGGAAAATATAATTCGTACATACAATGGATATGTTTGACACTGGAATTAAAGACTGAATTGGTGAGAGCACTACATTCTTGCTAACATTTGGTATTGCTTTAATTTTTTGTTTTAGCCAATTCTAGTGGGATGTTTTAGATAGATCTTTTATGAACAACACACAGCTGGATTTTGCTTTGTTACTGCAACCTGCCAACTTCTCTTTTAAAAACTGGAGCATGGAGACCATTCATGTTTATGGTAATTATGAATGTTTCAGGTACATTTCTGCCATATCATCCTGTACTTGTCTTTATTGTTTTTCTTTCCTTTTTGCAGTTTTGATTTTTTTTGTTTGGCTTCCGCCAATTTAAAGACATTTTTCAAATTTATAAAACCTGAAAGTATACTGTATACCTTTGAACTAGAGTTACTACTTAATGTTCACATTGACTTTTTTTCTGTATATACTCCATGCGTTATCTTTTGAGTCTAAATGATTTGAAAGTAAAATGCAAATATATTGACAATTATGCCTAAATGTTTTCTTAGCAAGTGTTTCTTCACAATAAAAACTTCTCATAAATAGCCACAATAACAGCTTTACACCTAGGAAAGGGAATGCTTATTTAAAATATAATGTATAATGTCAACAAAATTTGACATACACATTCAGATTTTCCCAACTGTTCATAAAATATCTTTTATAACCTCCCTATTCAATCAGGGTTTCTGTTTCTTTTTACCCTATTTAGTTATTGTCACTGAAGTATACTACTGAATAGTAATCCATTTCTTAAGTGATTATTTTCTCAATTATTTATCACATGTAACTGGCAGTCAGAAAGTCATCTGATAAGCAAGAGTTAACTATTGCTGTTACTTGTTCAGTCGCTAAGTCCTGTCTGACTCTTTGTGACCCTATGGACTGCAGCACGCAGGATTCTCTGTCCTTCACTGTGTCCCTGAGTTTGCTCAAACTCGTGTCCATTGAGTCAGTGATACCTTAATCCAGCCATCTTATCCTCTGGTGCCCCCTTCTCCTCTTGTTGTCGGTTTTTCCCAGCATCAGGATATTCTCTAATGAGTCAGCTCTGCATCAAGTGGCTAAAGTATTGGAGCTTCAGCATCAGTCCTTTCAGTGAATATTCATTCAGGGTTGATTTCCTTTAGGACTGACTGGTTTGATCTTGCAGCCCAAGGGACTCTCAAGAGTCTTCTCCAGCACCACAGTTCAAAAGCATCAATTCTCTGGTGCTCAGCCTTCTTTATGGTTTAACTTTCATGTCCATACATGACTATTGGAAAAACCATATCTTTGACACTGTTACTTAGTTAAGATAATTCTTGTAAATGTTAAGTAAATTTCACTTTCTTGGACTCTTGGAAGTCTCAAAGTATATCCTGTTACTCCTTTGCCCACCCCAAGTTTTGAAACACTGATTAAAGTTCCCTTTTTAATGTGTGAAAATGAAGCCAAACTATTATATTTATAAAAACTTTTAGACATTATATTCTCATGACAATTCTCTGGAATGTTCAGAATGTAGGTTAATCCAGATTAGGTCTGAATAACAGTTTTTTGATGTTACTGGTATATGCTATTGTACAGGAATTCAGTTGAACAAACATGTACTGCTGCTACTTGTTGGCAGTTGTTAGATTCTAGGGATATAGGTGAGTAATGCACTGTCCGTGTTTTTTTGGTGCTTAATTCCAGTGGGAAGACAGTGCAGTTAGGAATCAGGATGCTGTTGGGAGTGACAGAGAAACACACTGTCAGCTGATTCCAGGTATTGGCCATACTTCCTTGAAGTATTAGGAGTTTGAGCCTTACTTCTCCTGGGTTCTTCCCAAATTCCTGAAGTTACCCTTGTTTCTTTTGTTAAAACATTTTGAATTTCATCATAACGAAGTTTTATTGGAATTTGGTGTTATTTGGGTTACCATATTATTGTATCTTTTGTTTGGCCTTGACTTGGTAGTTTCTCTTAAGAGTTAGTTATTCTTAATGTAAGTTAGTTATTCTTAATGTAAGAGAAAGTTATTCTTAATGTAAGTTAGTAGCTTTCAACATTTTTTTGGTAAGTGTTTTATTGGAACTTATTGGATGTTTCAACATTTCTCCTCCAATGAAGATCTCATTTTATTTTGATGAGAAATTTCCTGTAATATCAGTTACTTAGTGAAATGCTTTTTTGAATTGTTGAAGATCAGATGACCTCTTAAAAAAATTCTTAGCTTAGGTACTTCACCTTATTTAGTACCCTTTTAATTCCTTGTGATTGGGAGTGCTAAGGTAATGGTGGAAAAAATACCCCTGTACAGAACATTCCAGGTAGTGGTAACAGGAATAAAATTCTTGTTAGCTAGAGGAAGCCATTTACTATTTTAATCAAAGAACTTTCAACTTTCTTTTTTTTAAAGGCAGTTTGAGCTGTTTAATTGTTCTAGTGCCTGGAGAATCCCATGGATGGAGGAGCCTGGTGGGCTGCAGTCCATGGGGTCGCTGAGAGTTGAAGACGACTCAGTGACTTCACTTTCACTTTACACTTTCGTGCATTGGAGAAGGAAATGGCAACCCACTCCAGTGTTCTTGCCTGGAGAATCCCAGGGACGGGGGAGCCTGGGGGGCTGCTGTCTATGGGGTCGCACAGAGTCGGACACGACTGAAGCGACTTAGCAGCAGTAGTGATTATCTCACTTTACCAAAAGATCCCAGCTGTAATGGGATGTAGCTGGTATACCCTGAACCAATTTATATACTCTGGTCTAGATATCTGTGGGACAAAGAAATGACCAGGGTCACAAAGGATTTTGTTGCAGTGACTTTTGGCCTGTAGTGATAGTTGTACAGCTTCATAAATACTAAAAATCACTGAGTTTTACACTTAAGAAGGGTGTACCTCAGTAAAATTATTTAAATTGTTTGAATAAATCGACAATATTTTGAAACAGACTTAACAAAGAAAGTGGTCAGTGTACCTTAATCCTATAGTTGCTACCAGTTATGATCTAGTTTAACCATTTGAGTGAGGTACATTATCTTGTGTGGTGTTCCTTACAGACTTGAGAAAGAATAAAATGCTCAAGGTTACTTAATCTAGTAATTTGTGCAACTTCCAAGCCTGTACTCCTAATCATAATACTATACTACTTTATCTATCTGAAATACTTCTGTCAGGAGTACAGCCAAGTGTTAGCTGATAAGTCAAACAATGTCCACATTTGTGGTACGTAAGGCTGGGGTTTTGTAATGGATGGGGAATGAGGAAAGAATATATGCAGGTGGGGCCCTTGAACTCCTGTGCCTAGTTCCTCTAGACCCATTTCACTTTATCTGCTTTATGTGTTAGGATTTAGTCACTGGTTTGGTTGGACTTGGTTTCTGTGGTTTAAAAACAAAGCAACACACTTGCCTTTGCTTGAGTTTTCCAATCTGATTTTACTAGCTGTTCTCATCAGCAGAATGAGTTGGTCTGTAAGCTCTGCCAGTTTAGGTGCGTCCTTTGAGGAAGGTGAGGCACACAGCGCTGAGAAGTGGCTGTTGATAGCACACTAGCACATCCTATGAAGAATGACCGAAGACTGTAAAAATTATGCTTAAGAACTCAAGCTGCTGTTAAGTAGGGGTGTTTAGTATATTGTTAAGAAACAGTAAAATAATCATAGTTATTATGGACATCAAGTAAAGACTAATCGCTGTTTCAAATGGAGATATATTCAGTATGCTGTTGAGAAAATATGTCTTATGGAGGGTTGATGCAAAAAGCAAAATAGGAACTTCCGTAGTGGTCCATTGGCTAAGACTCCATGCTCCCAATTCAGGGGGCCTGGGTTCGATCCCTGGTCAGGAAACTAGATCCCACATGCTGCATCTAAGATCCAGTGCAGCCAAAACAAAACAAAACCAGGTGCAGTTTGTAAGAATGACAAGGCCGATTTGACCAAAGTGTAGGGATCAGAGTGGAATAAAGACCTTGTATTTGTGATGATTGATGGTCTGTGAGCAGAAGTTAATGAAGTTTGTTGTCGTTTAGTTGCTCAGTTGTGTCCTGCGCTTTGTGACCCCATGGACTGTAGCCAGCCATGCTCCTCTGTCCATGGGATTTCCCTGGCGAGAATAGTGGAGTGCTTTGCCATTTCCTTCTCTACGGGTTCTTCCTCTGGGCAGGTGGATTGTTTACTGCTGAGCCACCAGGGAAACCCAAGTGATACTGTTGTTTGATAGAGTTTAGCAGTATTCTGAAAGATTAAACATTTTGATCCACTTTGGCATTAGTTTCATAATTAAGATAGTTCAGACAGGTAAATAGGGGTATGTCATTTCAGTGAAGTAGAGAAGAGGCAATTACTGATACTCTAGTTGATAAAGATGCCTTAGAACTGCTTAGAACCTTAGAGACTTTAAGTATAAACAGTAACCCTTAATCAGGTACCTGTTGTAAGTTGATGGCAGAGAATGTAAAGGAAGGCATAGATTTCAGGCCTTAAATCCCTAAATGGGTATAGGAAGGAGTTCATTAAAAGAATGGCTTAAAGGTTTTGAGCTCTGGAACACTTGGAAAATGCTGTTGGCTGCTTGGAAAATTTCGGAATCTTCAAGTAAGATCGTTTTGGATGAACTCCATTATAGGTGTAACTATCTAATAGGCAGTTACTTGGAGGCTGAATCTCTGGAGAGACATGGTCTTTAGCTTTTGCTTTGAAGTTGAAGGTAATAATTGATGCCAGTAGGGCATAACACTTCTGTGGGAAGGGAGAACATGCTTACGAATTGAACAATATTCTTTCAGAGGTGGGAGAAAGATGTGATGCTGCTGAGGATTTGAGGACAAGAGAGAACTAAGATGGTGTAGTATCTTAGAAACCAAGAGAAAAAGTTATACAATGTGTCACATGCCAGAGATAGGTGAAGAAATGAGGAGAACAAGAGAAATTTGACAGTTACTAGGAGTCAGTGATGGCACCCCACTCCAGTACTCTTGCCTGGAAAGTCCCATGGACGGAGGACCCTGGTGGGCTGCAGTCCATGGGGTCCATAAGAGTCGGACATGACTGAGCGACTTCACTTTCACTTTTCACTTTAATGCATTGAAGGAAATGGCAACCCCCTCCAGTGCTTTTGCCTGGAGAATCCCAGGGACAGGGGAGCCTGGTGGGCTGCCGTCTGTGGGGTCGCACAGAGTCAGACATGACTGAAGCAACTTAGCAGCAGCCAGAGTCAGTGATGACTTGGGGGAATGGTATCTTTCCTTTTGTTGGAGTGTTAAGGTGGTGGAGACGAGATTGAAAGTCAAGGAGATGTTTGGTGAGGAAATGGAGGCAGTGAGTGTATTCTTTTTGAGAAAAGCAGCTTATGTAGTGACTGCTTGCGAGATAGAACATGTAGTTTCTAAGAGGACTGAGAAGGTAATTTTTCTAAGCTGTTGTTTTTGGAAATCTGGATGTAGAGAACAGTTGAACAGGTTTTTGTGCACATTCTTGTGAGAACTAAAAGAATATGGAATATTTTCTCAGCGTAGCTGTTTGAGATTTCCTCACTAAGGAGTTTTCTATTTGGTTTGAATGAAAACTGAGCATGGTACATAAGTGACAGGTGTGTTAACATTTACATGGATTGCATGACTCTGTTTTGGTAGGTACATTCTTCAGGTCACTGATATTTTTTAAAAAGTTGCTTTTGGCATGAGCAAAACAGTAATAAACATGCCGTTAGAATAAAACAAATATGCTTAAAAGAAAAGAAAAAAAAGTCAAGCAGTTCAGGACTGTGTATCCTGAGGTGTATGAGGAAAGTTGAAGAACTGTAAGGAAAAGCTGTGGGTATGAAGTACTTCAAAAATTAGTGTTTATATTTTTGGCTTATGATAGAGCTGTTTTTAAATAGCTTAACAATGAATATACTGAACCTTTTAAATCACTTGTAAAATACTTATGTATTTGTAACAATTGAGTGCCAAATGTTTAAATGATTTGTGAAAAATGAGAGTAACTTGAAATATTTTATTTATTTTCAGTAAGAATTGAAGTTTGTAATTAATATATATTTGTAATATAATATTGTAAATCAACTAAAATTCAATTAAAAAATAAAAAGAACTGAAGATTTGTAAAGTTTGTCTGTTGAGGAAGTATGCTGCTGCTGCTGCTGCTGCTAAGTCGCTTCAGTCGTGTCCGACTCTGTGCGACCCCATAGACAGCAGCCCACCAGGTTCCCCCGTCCCTGGCATTCTCCAGGCAAGAACACTGGAGTGGGTTGCCATTTCCTTCTCCAATGCATGAAAGTGAAAAGTGAAAGGGAAGTCGCTCAGTCGTGTCTGACCCTCAGTGACCCCATGGACTGCAGGCTTCCAGGCTCCTCCATCCACGGGATTTGCTAGGCAGGAGTACTGGAGTGGGGTGCCATTGCCTTCTCTGTTGAGGAAGTATAGTAGGAATTTAATCACTTTGAGCAGTAATATCCAGTTTACTGTATGAGAGTGGTTAGCAGAGATGCTGCTTTGCCCAAAAGCCAAAACAATAAATTAATGTGAGATAATGGGTTAAAGTTCATCCTAAAGGAGATCAATCCTGAGTGTTCATTGGAAGGTGATGCTGAAACTGAAACGACAGTACTTTGGCCACCTCATGCAAAGAGTTGACTCATTGGAAAAGACTCTGATGCTGGGAGGGATTGGAGGCAGGAGGAGAAGGGGACGATAGAGGATGAGATGGCTGGATGGCATCACTGACTCAATGGACATGAGTTTGGGTAAACTCCGGGAGTTGTTAATGGACAGGGAGGCCTGGTGTACTAAGATTCATGGGGTCACAAAGAGTCGAACACAACTGAGCAACTGAACTGAATGGATTAAAACTTTTTAAGTGATTATGGGTTAAACTGGGTAATATTTTGAGTGCTGCTGAATAGGGATATTTCCTGAAGTTCTTTTCACAGCTTGAGGAGTTTGGAGATTTTCCTGTGTTGGGTATTGTTATGGCTTTTCTGTTCTTGAAAATAAGAGGCAAGAATTAAATTGGCATTACAGTTTAAGACAATGTTTTGACCTAGCGTTATCTTTGTAACTGGTTCTGGTCAATATGACTTGACTAAAACAAAGATTTGGTGTATCGAACTTGTATCCCCAAGAATGGTGAGGTAGGTTAGCCTACCCTTTCTCAGTGGGTCTCAGGAAGAGAAAATAACCCAAAGGAAGAAGGTGACTTTTCCTTGCTTATTCTCTTGGCTAGAAAGGCCTTGGGAATGAGCAACTAGTGAGAAGTTCATCTTTCTCCAATGGAGGGTGGTGGCAAAATGGAAGTGAGGGTGTGAAGGCAAAAAATTTACAGAAATATGTCTCAGTCTTCATCACAGACTAAGACTACTGTTGGCATGTCTGTTGTGTTCCAATGGCTCTGAGACTTCACTAGATTCTCTTGAGAGGGTAGGTGGGGATAAATGCAGCTGAATGTGGTTGGGGAAGAGCCAAGTCAAACTAGGATGTGGATAGGCGAATTTGAGATGGGACCATCCAGCTGGCAATTTATTATGACTTTTTAATACCCAGGAAATAGACCTTATTTTTTCTTTTTCTGTGGGTTTTTTTTTTTTTTGGTGCCTGATGTATGTTGATACCAGTGGCTCAGTGGATGCTTACAGGTAGGTAAGGTTGTCTCTTAATCTTTTAGGCTACCATAGAATGACCTGCAGAAAGTGAGGAAACACTTGAGGACTTCTCACAAGAATGTTTAAGGTGGAAAGTGGTTGTCTCACCTCCTTTCCCCCTCAAGACAGTGAAACAATGCAGACGATTCTAAAACAAACAAGGAAACAGCCTGAAAGATCCTGTTGTCTTTGGGTTCAGAAATATTTTTGGAACGTGGCCATGCTGTGCTGCCCAGAAATCATGCAGATGTGTAAATGCTGCCACTTGGAGAAAGAGGCCAAGACAGGAAAGATAATATGATGAATTTATTTAGGAAAGCAAGTTCCTGGGCATGCCCCGGATTTAGAATAGATTCAAACTAATTCCTCACATGGTTAGAATAACTGATGTAGAATCAGAAAAAGTTAAATCATGTTTATTGTTCTGTATTTGCCAAGGAAGAGAAATACTGCATTCATTTTAGGAGGCAATTATATCAGAAAGGCTTGGAGCCAAAAACATGTTGGCACCTAAAGAATTTTCTTTCATATTCTTGTAATATACATGATTTCTCAACTGACTAGGGTAATTGAGGTGCTATAATTATATTGCCACCTAGCTTTTACATAATAGTTTATATGTTAATGTTCTGTGATAAAAGCGTGATGTAGTCATTTCCCATGGATTACAATGATGTAAAACAAATAAAAACAGTGGAAGGCTATTCACTAAACTGTTAACAGTAGTTATTTTGGGGTGGTGGAAGTGTAGGTGGTGGTTTTTTTCCCACTTTTCATTGTTTTTTTTTGGAACTTTGTATAACTGAATGACTATTATGGGGAAAAATAATAAAGTGAAATTATGTTTTTTGTAGTTTTCTCAACCAACAGGATCAACGTTTTCATCTAAGGTTCTTTGAGGGCCGCAATTCTCAAACTTGATTGTGCATCAAGTCTTGTTTAAACATTTCTGATGCACCAGATCTAGGGTGACCTTTGGAATGTGCATTTGTGACAAGTTCTTAGGTAGTGCTGATGCTGCCGGTCTGGATACCACACTTTGTGAAAACCACTGCTCCAAAGTAGTTGGTGTGATATCCTGGGTGCACATTAGAAATCTGCAGAGCTTGTTTTTTTAAAAAAAATTGATGTATGATTTATATATCATAAAATTCATTATTTTAAAGTATGCAGTTCAGTATTTTTAGAATATTCACAAAATTACGCGAGTATCAGTATTTCTAGAACGTTTTCATCACCCCAAAAAGAAGGCCCCCCCCATTCTCATGAGCAGTTTGTCCATTCTTTCCTGATCCCATCCACTAATATGCTTTCTGTCTCTATGGATTTGCCTTTTCTGGACATTACATGTAAATGGAGTAATACAGTATACATATCTGGTCTTTTGTGACTGGCTTCTTTCACGTAACGGTTTCAGTGTTCATCCATGTTGTAGTTTTTATCAGAAATTTGTTCCTTTCAGTACTTGACTAATCATTGCATGGTTATATCACATTTTGTTTATCTGTTCATCATTGGATTGTTTCTACTTTTTGGCTATTATAACTGATGCTCCTTATGGACATTCCATGTATGAATTTTTGACTAAATGTATGTTTTCAGATCTCCTGAGTATGTACCTCGGATTGGAATTGCTTGGTCATATGGTAGCTCTTTGTTTAATTTTTTAAGAACTGCTTGGAGAACTTTTAAAAAACAGTATCGCTGTCTTAACTATTTTGAGCCTGATGTAATAGGACCTGGTTTCATTTTTTAGAAATTGCTCAAGTGATTGTACTACGCAACTAGGGGTGGTGATGGAATGTGATCCACTCACTATTCCAGAGTCTTAAACTTTGTTTATTTGATGATGGGAAATTCCTGATGCTTCTGGAAGTATCACCACTTAAGAGTGGAGATTTAGACATGGTTGGAAAGCCACATTAGGTCATGAGTAAGCTGACAAACCTGGGTTGACTTTCTAGCGTTTTTGCAGAATGGAGTTTTTCTGGGCTCCTGCTTCACTTGTTTCGCCATTCTGTTGGTTCCTTAGGCCCGTAGTGCAACCACAGGATCAGAACGGGGCAGGAGATAATGGCATCGTTATCTAGTAATTGTTTTAAAATTTTGAAGTATAGTAGCTTTACAATGTTGTGTTAATTTCAACATAGTGATTCAGTATCTTTTCAGATAATATTTCATTATAGGTCATTAGAAGATAATGGGTAGATAGTAATTCCTTGTAGCCACAGCCTGTGAGGTAGTTAGAAGGTTTAGAATGTAGGTAGAAAGCAGACTCTAAATGTGTCACTGTTTATGTGGGTGGGCACTAATTCTGGGAGAGCAAGACCAGAGTATATAACATAGGAAGAGGAGCAGAATCTGCTATAAGGTGAGCAAGAAAAAAAATGTGAGTGTCTGTTTAGCAAGAATTATTATGGATTTATGAGAAAGTTGTTAATGTTCTGATAAGTGGATGATTTATAGAAATTCTATTTTAATCTAGTTCCAGTGTTGTTTTTTTTTTTAATTAAAAAAAAACTGAACTTTTTACTAGTCCTTGTCTGTGATGTAGGAACTCTCTACTGAAGGTAACATCCTGGTATTATTTGGGGAGTGCTTGTTTGAATACAATGTAAATAAAAAGTACAGTACTATAATTTGTAGATCTTTTAAAATGCTGTATAGTATAGGGACCCCCTCCAACATCTCCTCCTTTTTAAAAAAGATTTTTATTTTTAAGAATTTTTTTTTTTTCCCCATGCTGTGAGGTGTGTGGGATTTTAGTTCCCCACCAGGGATGGAAATGCAGAGTCTCAACCACTGTACCGTCAGCGCAAAGTCTGAAACCCTCTCCCCTGCCCTTTTTTTTTTTCTTAGAGAAAAGACCTGAAAGGGTTAAGACTGCTAATGAATACCTAAGAGCTTTTCAAGGGATAGGAGGGCAAATCATCATGAGGTGGCTGCTGAACTAAGATCTTAGTTAAAAGCCAGGGTTTAGAGCCAAGAAGTTAGCAATGGAGCAGTGGGACAGATGTGTGGAAGCAGCTATTAGGCAATTAAATACTTTTTCTTGACTGACCTTAGATAACTGCAAAGAGAAATATGACTATGCCAAATACTTCTTGATGTCCCATAATGTTCAGGGGTTCACCAGCACTCATCTTCTCTGTGGGCAGATTATGTGTACAGAATAGCAGATAACATTGTGTGTGACGCCTTGGTGTAGGGGAGTTAACCTTGTCCACCAACTGCTCGAGGCCTGACCCTGCCCTCAGCAGCTGCGGAGAATAAAAAAGTACCCGCTTGGTCAGCTCCTGGCACGCATCACACAAGCAGTTTAGCTGTGTGGAATTGGGTCTCACATTGGAGTTCCTTGGCACTGTAGCTGCCTTACTCTTTCCTGAGTTGAGGTTGTAGACTTCCCCTTGCTAGCTGCTTTGGGCCTTCCAAATTTGTTGAGGTCCTTAATATAAATCAGTGTTATTCTCTGCAGAAATGAAAAGATGAATTTTCTCTGCAGGAAAAGGTTGAGAATAATTTCTCGATAGAAAAAGCAAGAACACATATTGGAAGTTAAGTAAAAATAATAAAACAGATCTGATTAGTAAAACATTACAATAGAGAGCTAAGGGAACCTCTCCGGGTATCTGAAAGGCTGGGAAGTTAGGTGAGATCTGGACCCAGAACCAGATGTTTTGCATCAGAGGCAAGTTATTAAGGTTGCACTGACAGTAGTAACGCTGTCTTCAAGACAAGGAAGCTGACTTGGAATGTGTTGTTTATCTATAATTGATACATATTAACGCATGGCCTGTGGGATCTTAGTTCCCTGACCAGGGATCCAACCTGCACTTGGCAGCCCGCCGCCCCACCACGGTGGAAGCACAGTCGGTTTTTTTTTTTTTTAATTTTATTTTTACTTTATTTTACTTTACAATACTGTATTGGTTTTGCCATACATTGACATGAATCCACCACGGGTGTATACAAGCTCCCAATCCTGAATCCCCCTCCCACCTCCCACCTGGAAGCACAGTCTTAACCACTGGACTGCCAGGGAAATTCCTTTGTGAACATTCTTGATGGAGGCTTGCTTCTGTTCTTAGTAGTTGAGCCCTTAGCTGATTACATAATTCATGTTGTGTGGGTGTATTATCTTCTATTTGGGGGGAAAAAAAGACATTCATTTTGTTGTTTCTGGAATATAATTTTTTCTTGATGCAGTCAGTAGATGAAATACTCTGTGAACCTCCTGGTTTCAGGGTATCTTCCAGTGCTGACACTTTACTGTCTTCAAGCCCTTGGTCTTTCACCAACATCTTCACAGTTCTCGGCAGGTTATCAGCAAGTGTTCTGTAACTCCTCAGGATGACCAAATGTATCCTTGTTTTTCTTTTAGGGTTTATATGGTTTTTAGATAAATTTTTACCCAACTATTTTTTAAAATGTCTTTTTTTATGTCTAATTTTAGTTACCATCTTCTTATGGTGAATTTGTGGTATTGCTTATGTAAACTTTAATAGAAGTACAGGTGGCTGTTAACCATTTTGAGTTCATTCTGAAATTCTGGAACACTTGAAAATGCAGCTGAGATATCTTATCTACAAAAGGTCCTTAAAAAAATAACAGTTAATAAACCATTTTTTAAAAATGACCTATTACAGAGAAAATCTTTGTACTTTAATCAAGTTGGTTTATTCTGTTTTACTTTCTTTATATTGGAAGTAATTTTAGACCATTCTTGGACTTTAGATAATCTAGGAGCTTTATGTGGTATTTTGCTAATTTTGTTTTTAAAGATTGTTTTATGTGGTATTTGCTGGTTTTGTTTTTGTTTACAGATGTAGTAGCATTTCTTATCCCTGTTAAAATCTAAAACATCTTTAATTTACTTTGAATGAGGTGAAGTAAATATGGTTTTTAAAATTTAGTTGTATGGATTGAAATAACTTGGTGCTCCCTGCCACTTGAGAACCTGAGATATGTATGTTTGAGTTTCTACTGCATTATTTTTAGAATCTCTTGCTCTTGTCTGTTTCTATTCTAAGAATTCTCTTGGAACCTGTTCCATGGTAGTAGTCCTTGGGGGTGGAGAGTGATAGAGGGGATGGAACACAAGTGTAAACTGAATTCCTGTGGTCTGGCAACTGGGTGCTTATTGGAGAAGTACTGTCATTTACTACACAGAGCTCTTTTTCCAGAAAAGGAAACAGAATTTCCCCGTGTGAGAGTATGCTGAAGGTGTTGATTTTTATATCTAATTTCCATGCCTTACTCATTTTCATAATTCATTGGTAGTAATTTTTAAGGATGTTGGTAGTGATTTTGGTAACTTAGGCTTTTTACCTTGCTTTAAGAATGCACTGACTCCAGAACCTTTATGTAAAATACAAGAAAATTTGTCTGTTGAATCATATATCCTGTTAACTTGGCTTTTTCTGAGCTGTTTTCTTTTCCCAGAGGATTCCATTATATTTAAATATTGTTGTTTGGAAATAACCATTTTCTCTTTTAATTAAAATTTACTGCTCCAGGTTATTCATAAACTATTGCTACGAAAGACCTTTGGCATAAATATTGCAAATGGTTATTTCCAAACAACAATACTTAAACATAAAGTAAGCAATGTACTTTTCATGTTTTACAAAGCAGTTCTTTTGGTTTAGCTATGGAGCAGAAGCCTAATCACCTATTCATTGTTGAATGTGGATTAAGAATTGATGATTGGAATGGAGATAGAAGATGGTGCTAGTGGTGAAGAACCCTTCTGCCTATGAAGAAGATATAAGAAACTGTGGATTTGATTCTTGGGTAGGGAAGATCCCTTGGAGGAGGGCATGCAATCCACTCCAGTATTCTTGCCTGGAGAATCCCCTGGTCAGAGGAGCCAGCAAGCTACAGTCCATAGCATCACAAAGAGTCGGACACGACTGAAGCGATTTAGCACACACACATGGAGATAGAAAGTCTTAATGTTTATATATTGAGACAGTGAATTAGTAAATTTCTTATAGTTTGAAACATAAGGAGCTTATGGTTAATCTGATTGACAACTGAGAATTTGGATATATTACATCAAAATGTTTGGTTGTTGTAATAGCAAGGCTATTAAGACTAAAAGTCTTTTGTAAATCAAAAAAACTCAGTCTTAATCCATTCAGTTTAGCCTATTTCTGTACTTGCAGATTTTCATCACCAGATGGCACTGCTGTAAGAACAAAGTTTCATTTTGTTATTTTTAATGTACCTAGTTTATTTTCATAAGTAGAGGCACTGAGGGATAAATAGTTAAAGATAAGTGAGAAAAGGATCACATTATTCAATTAAAAAAATAACTGTTCTGAAATCTGTGGATAAACAAAAGATTTTTTAAAAAGGTTTTATCCTTGGAATACCCACTCAGCCAGGCAGATTTTGGTTGGATGCTTAACTTTAGATATTTAGCATAGAATTATGGAGTGAAGAATTACAGGGTATTAATGCTGAAAGTGATTTTAGAAATAAGTAATCTCTTTACTTCAGAAATACTAGCATGTTTCACATTTGTATGATGCCTGATAGTTAAAGTATTTGTATGTATGTTTTCATAGCTGAGAATACTAAACTCAAAGAAAGCTTTTAAGATAATCATGACATAACAACCTTGTTTATATAATACAACCAAAAGAATAAACCCAAACCAACAAAATCTTCAAACTGTTTATCTCAAAAAAGGATGCAAAGTGTGTTATTCGTACTGACAGTGAGAGATTCAAATAGAGAAAAAAGTTTTAAACCATAATAGACACACAGATGTTCTCATTAATTGGTTGTTTGCTATTAGAGTGCAGTAACATGCCTGTAGCTTAAGCATTCCAGTTGACAGAGGACCTATTAAGAAAATCAATAAATGATGTTAGGACACCTAGTTCAGTACAAAGCTTGTGAAACCTTTTTTTAGCTAAAATCGTTTTCAGGGACATAATTTTCCTTGTGATGCCTGAAATGGTATCCTGAGTTATGATGTCTCCTCTCTTTAAATTTAAGATACACAGGTCCAAAAGATAACCAGAAATGCTTGTTTAACATCATTTCATTAACCTGAGATGTGTAAGATTTATAAATAGGGGTACATTGTTTCACATCATGGGAGTGCTTGCTTTGGGGTCTCCATAACTGATTGTTTTAGAAAACAATTCAATTTATGTATTGTTCTTTTTTGGAATCATTGACTCTTATGATTTGGTCTTTCTTAGGTTATTCTTAATTTTTACAGTTGGGATATACGTGTACATATAGTGACTCACTTTGTTGTACAGTATAAACGAGTACAACATTGTAAAGCAATTATTCACCAATAAAAAAAGATACCAGCTTCTATCACATGTCATTTCAACACATTTGTCAAGTGTCTCTTCTGTTGACACCTACAGAGTAGTAAAGGGAGCAAAACAAAATGAGTTTCTGGTCTTGTTTATGATTTAAGTCTGGGAAGGCAAGTTAAATATAGAAGAAATAGAGAATTTATAAGCTGAAATATGAATTGCATGTATATACTTTAGAATTCAGAGGAAAGTAGATAAAAGGCATTAGGAAATAAAATCCTAGTATTCTGTAGGCTGTTTTGGAATATTTTAAATGGACTTTGATACAAACTTAAGGGCGGTTTAGGTTATTTGCTCTAAACTTCTGGTCAACTCTCGCTGGTTTTCCTATTGGATAGTTTTCTTATGCTTCTTGTTTCATAGTATTTCTTTCTTTTTTCTTGGCTGTACTGAGTGGTTTGTGGGATCTTAGTTCCCCTACCGGGGATTGAACCTAGGCCGTCAGCAGTGAAAGCTCAGAGTCCTAACCATGGGACTGCTAGGGCATTTCTCATAGTGTTTCTTCCTTCCCTCCTTTCTCTTTAATTGAAATATAGTTGATTTACAATGTTAGTTTCTGGTGTACAGTAAAGTGATTCAGTTTTACTTATATATATTCTTAATATTTTCTCCATTATGGTTTATTACAGGATATTGAATATAGTTCCCTGTGCTGTACAGTAGGACCTTGTTGTTTATCCATCTTAGTATTTAATAAAATCCAAATACTACTACTTGTCAGATGTATGTTGATAAAAAAATTTCCCAGTTTATGGCTTGTATTTTCACAGGGCCAGCTGCCTTTTTATGAACAGAAGTTTTTAATTTTAGTTATTAATCTTTGGGACTTCTCTGGTGGTTCAGTGGTTAGGACTCCACGTTTCCACTGCACAGGGCATGGGTTTGATCCCTGGCTGGGGAACTAAGATCCGGTATGCCACATGGTGAGGCCCCCCCAAAAAGTTATTAATCGTTGCAATTTTAACACCTTTTGACTCTTAAGAAAATAATTACTCTCATGAGATAAAAATTCCTTTCTTGGGGTTAAAAAAATTAGCCTTATTTTCTTCTGAAATCAATAGTTTTGCTCTCTGTGTGTTCTTAGAGTACCTGTAAAGTAACTTTTATAATGTATGGTTTAGGAAAAGACACTTTAAAACCTAATCTCAACCAGTTCTTTCAGCCTCTTTGAAAGTCCATCTTTTCCTGACCACATGCATCTTGTTGAAAATCATATTTCTGGGCTTTCTCTTCTAATCCATTGCATGGATTGTCTATCCCTGTACCAGTTGTGTACTTTGGTAAATACTGTAGCTTATAATCCTTGATACCTAGATGGTCAGTCTTGTGCCTTGTTGTTTTAAGAAGCATCTTAGCTGTTGACTATTTATTCCCTGTGTCATTTTAGAATCACCTTGTCAGGTCTGAGAACAAAACCCTTGTTAGACTTTTGTTGGAAATTCAGTTGAATCTAGTTGAGGAAGAAGGATCACTTTTACTGAGTGAACCTTTTAAAATAGGAGTTAGAGCACTTTTTTCCAAGGACCAGATAGTAAATATTTTCTGCTTTGCCTGTGTTATAACTTAACTATTCAATACTGCCATTGTAGTGAAAAAGCAGCCATAGACAACTTATGTAGAATTTTTTTGTGTTAGCTGGTATTTAGGTGTAACCCTTGTACGTTTATTTTTATTTTGTATCTAAAATTTTGCTGAACTTACTAATTATAATGTATCTGCAGATTCTTTATATTTATTAAATTATAGTTGGTTTACAGTGTTTCAGGTGTTTACACTTTTCTTTGGGAACTGTGTTTTTTTTATTTTTTAAATTTATTTTTGGCTGTGCTGGGTCATTATTGCTGTACGTGGGTTTTCTCTAGTTCTGCCAAGTGGGGACTACTTTCTAGTTGCTCTGCATGGGTTTCTCTCTTGTGGAACAAGGGCTCTAGGATGAGTGTACTCAATAGTTGTGGCTCCCGGGCTCCAGAGCACCGGTCTCAGTAGTTGTGGCACACAGGCCTCGTTGCTGCATGGCATGTGGGATGTAACTGGATGAGTGATTGAACCCGTGTTCACTATTGAATCTCTGAGGAAGTTCTTGACCAAAAGAATACTAAGGAAATTGTTTCCAACTGGATATTCTTGTTTTACTGCCACCTTTTTGTAGAAATGCTTTGTCACTAAAATGGATTCTTAAAAACTTTTAACATGTTCCCTAAGCATGAAATAATATGACCATTCTACATTATTTTGTCATATATATTGCCACTCTCCATTTTCAGCTTTTTATTTAATTTGATAAAGCTTTTTATGTGTAGTTATTGGAATTGGATTTGTTTCGCTGTTTTCTCTCTTTTTAATATTTATTTACTTATTTGACTGGGTTGGGTCTTACTTGTGGTATGTGGGATCTTTCGTTGTGGTGCACAGACTCTAATTGGAGTGCAAGGGCTTAGTTGCCCTGCAGCAAATGGAATCTTCCTGGACCAGGGATCAAACTGGGGCAGCAGAGAAAGAACTCTGGCTTTTTAAAAAGAGGACCTTGAGAAGGCTGATAATGAGTTTCGAAGCTTCCCTGAATGGACGGATATGATTCCGTGTAAACGAGATAGGTTGGATCAGGAAATAGGTTGGATCAGTTAGGGCATTGTAGTATTCTTTTGCTTGGACATCTCATTCATTGAATCATCTTTTAAGTGGCAGACGGTTAAATCTCAGTTTAAATTTTCAATCTAGTAGGCTTAAACGTTAAAAATTTAAATCAAGTACATTATTATTATTATTTTGTACTTCTCCAGGGAGTGTTTTATTTTTATTTTTTTAAAATTGAAGACTAGTTGATTTAAAATCCTGTGTTTCAGGTGTATGGCAAAGTGATTCAGTTACATATAAATTTTTCCTGATGATATTCCATTACAGGTTACTATAAGATATTGAATATAGTTTCCTGCTCTACAGTAAATCCTTGTTGCTTAGCTGTTTTAGTTACAGTGATGAGTATCTGTTAATTTCAGATTCCTAGTTTATCTTCTCCCAGCTTCCTACTTGGTAACTGTAAGTTTCTGGGTCTGTTTCTGTTTTGTAAAGAGGTTCATTTTTTTTCCTTTTTTTAGATTCTACATATAGATGATGTTGTCTTTGTCTTTGGCCTACTTCATTCAGTATGATCTCTGTGTTACTACAAGGGGCAATATTTTATTCTTTTTTCATGGCTGAGTGATGTTCCATTGAAGCACATAATTTTCTGTGTGCTGCATTTAGGCCAGTTGAGTCAAGCAGATATTTGTAGGCCATAGATGATTAGTCTCTCTCTGGTTCATGCTCCTTAAGTGTGGTTCAGAGGGGAAGATGCATGTGTTTTCCAGTTAATTATATTCACCTGAAACAGCAGACTTGTAAAAAATATTTTAATTTTAATATAGAATCTTTATTTATTTTTGGCCATGCTGGGTCTTCGTTGCTATGCTTGGGCTTTCTCTAGTTGCAGCAAGCAGGGTCTACTTTACAGTTGTAGAGCATGGGCTTCTTGTTGCAGTGGCTTCTCTTGTAGATCATGAGCTCTAGGAGCTTGGGCTTCAGTATTTGAGCCTTGGCAGGCGCAGTTGGTTGTGGCGCTTAGTTGCCTTAAAGCCTGTGGGATCCTCCCGGACCAGGGATCCAACCAACCATTGGACCATCAGGGAAGTCCTGCAGCAGACTATTTTAACACTACAATTAGTTGATTGAGTTTATACCATGTCAGCAGATCTTGAAAACAATAGTTTCTTCAGAAAGAACATAGGTAGTATGTTGATTAAATACCATGTGTAAGTTTATTGAGGGTCAGCATTTTCTCCTAATAGTTTCTTTGGGAACAAGCAGGTACCTTTTGTTCTTAAGGAAGCATAGAGCCTGTTAAAACAGCGTGTGAATTATAGGATTTTGTTTAATGACTGAATTAGCAGTTATAGTCTGCATTTTTCCTGGAAAGGAATACCCTTAAGCTTTAAATACATTTTAGAGCTCTACTAAATTCTTAAAGCAGAGTTTTAGCCTGGACACCCATCAGCATTGAGCAGGTGGAGTGAGTTGTTCCTGGATGGGTTTTAACAGGAGAGGGAACGAAGATGAGATGTAATTCTCTTGAAATTTCAGGCAGAACTTTCTGTGGATATGCCTTTTTCTGAGGGGAGGGGCCATAGTTTTTATCAGTTGTCTAAGTGCTTAATGACCCAAAAGATTGAGTCACCATATTATAGTAGAGTGAAACACATGTTTAATGACAGACATGAAAGTATTATTTTTACCTTTAATGAGGTTGTGAATCTGGCATCTGAGATTGTAATAAACTGGAGAGAGAATATTCTTTAGGAAGGGATGTTTTCAAATATGTATTGAAACTTAAAGTATATGAGAAAGGCACCAGAGTTAGCAGCTCTTCACCTAGTGACATCATGTATGACTTAAGTGGACTCTTGTTTAAAGTTCAAGTTCTTTTTATTTTGTGGGATGTTTCAGCAAAGGATCTATTCACCTTAACTCACTTCTACTTTAATTACTGAGTTGAGGTGTGACATTCTAATTACTTTCATGGTAACATGTGGATCATCAGTATCATTTTTTAATTCTTTTTTATGACTTCTTTTGCCTTCCTCTCTTTCGTAGTGGTTAAAACCTTTGCCATTTTCTTTTGTTTCTCCTCCCCCCACTCATCTAGTATGCATTCTCTGCAGGTGTTTTGTCTCTTTTACTAAAAAAGTAAAGATTGATAAAACCAGCTCTGTTGACTGTCTTTCCTAATCTTCGAATCTTCTTCCTAATCTTCAAATCTTTGAACCTTCTTCCTAATCTTCAAATCTTTGAATCTTCCTAACCTTCGAATCTGTTGCACCTGCCCTTTTATTCATTCTGTTGGCTTGTGGAGAGGGCACCCTCTTCTTGTCCAAGGGAGTCTTTTCCCTTTATTGCTATTTCAGTTTAATGCCTCTCAGTTATCTCCTCTTTGGCTTATAGATAGGCCTCTTTTATTCAGTAAATATGTATTTGGAAGAGTGACGGGATGGATGTAATCACTGTCCTCATGGTGCTTACAGTGTATTAGAATTGCTCAGTGTACCTCATCCTTACAAAATTCTACTTTGTTCTGTATCTCCTTCTGGTTACTACTTCTTGCAAGTATGATTAGTTTACTGTCCCTCTCCCTCGTTTATCTTGGCTTTTTCCACTCCAGGGTTTCTAAGCTCTGTTGGCAGTGGTCACTAGTGACCTCCTAGTTGCAGAGTTCCAGTGGACCTTTGATTCACGCAGTGATTTTTTAAATTCTTGAAAATATTAAAGGGTTTACTTTGTTATTTTAAATGTTCATGTTGTTTGCTATTTTTCTGAGCGTATATGACTCAGGAAAAGTTAGGGAGATGGTGCTAAGGTGGGCTGCAGATTACGGTGTCTCTAGCCACAGGTCTTGTTTGTTGGAGACTGCAGTGTCTACAGTTGGGTGTTATGTAGCTTGTTTACATAAATAAGAGTTCTGTCACCTCCATCCTTGATGTTGGGCTACTGTTTTGCTAGTATAGGTTATGAAGGCAAGAGTTACTGGTTTGATTTGTATGCTCTGTACCCTAGGAGATAAGCAGTTGGAGCTCACTGTGTTGCATCTCATTGGTCTGTAGAACCTTTTCAAGTTTTATTTCTGATTCTTAAAATGGGGATTATGCCAAATTCTATAGTGTTGAGGATTACAGTGAGTAATTTAAATAAAACATTTAGCTTGTTGTTCAGCATGTAATAAGTTTAAATAAAAAGTTGCTGTCACTATATAAACATTACAGTTGAGCCATATTACTTTTTATGGGGAACAGTAATTGGTTTTTTTCTCTCACTGTTGTTTATGTTTCTGTGTACCCACCACTGATTATACTTTATCATATATACAAATTCACTTCTTAAGATGGTCAAAAACATTTTCTTGGAGGCATCTCTTTGGTATCCCTCTATATTCCTGCTCTGATTAGATCTGATTGCTCTGTAGGCCTCCTGTAGTCAAGATGTCATCTAGATAATTTTTCACTGTCATCTGAGGGAGCCACCTCTCCTGTCTCCTGTGTTAGACCTCCTTCTTATCCCCTAGTTTTTGGCAATCACTGATCTCCTTTCTCTAATTTTGTCTTTGTCTTTTCTAAAATGTCATAAAAATGGAATCATACAGTATGCAGCTTTTTAAATCTGGCTGCTTTCATTTAGTATAATGTGTTTGAGATTCATTCATGTTCAACAGTTGGTTCCTTTTTATTGCTAATTAATAGCTGTATAGATATGCTACACATACTCACTCTTTGAAGCACATTTGGCATATTTCTAATTTGGGGGACGGTGAATAAAGGTACTGTGACTTTTCAGATTATTTTTGAGAAAAGTGGCCTGTGGCCATCCCGAGTTACAAGGGAGGCTGAGAAATTGAATATTTAGCTTTTCACCCTCTTTGCAAGAGGACTGCAAGAGAAAAAATATGTTGTAAAGGGATTTCGGTAGGTAATTCATGGTGTCAGTTGCAAATGGCCTTTTCTTAGTATGCTGTTTCAGAGGTTTTGTTTGTTCCAGGAGCTTCCTGAGTATGAGGTCCACAACCTGTTTCTGTCTTCACATTGATTGGAATATTTGCCGAGTATAGGATTCTAGATCAGAAATTGTGCTCTTAAGGCACTGTTACACTGTTTTTTAAATTGGGGTAAAGTATACAGAATTTACCATTTTAACCATTTTTTAAGTGTACATTTTGTACACTTTATGTTAAGTACATTCACATGGTATTGTGGCCATCCATCTTCACAACTTTTTACGTTTCTTCCTCAACAAAAATTCCATACCCATTAAACAATAGCTCCCCATTTCCCCAAGCTCCCAACCTCTGGTAACTATTATTCACCTTTGCTTGTGAATTGGACTACTCCAAGTAACTCATGTAAGTAGAGTCATAGGATAGTTGTCCTTTCGTGGCTGACTAATTTTGCTTAGCATAATGTCCTCAAGGTTCATTCATGTTTGTTGCATGTGTCAGAAATTCCTCCCTTTTTAAGGCCAAATAATATTCCATTTTATGTTTATATTCCTTGTGTACTTAATATTTTATCTGTAGATAGAAACCTGGGTTGCTTCTACTTCTGAGCTGTTGTTAGCTGTTTTTAGCTATGAACATGGGTGTACAAATATCTCTTTGAGACCCTGCTTTTAATTTCTTTGGTTTATACTCAGAAGTAAATTACTGAATGGGATGGTTTTATAGGAACATGATACTGTTTTCCATAGCGACTGCATCATTTTATATTCTTAACAGTGGTATTCAGGATTCCAATTTTTCTGCATCTTCTCTAAAACTTATATTCTGTTTAAATATATTTTTTTTATCATAGTAGCCATGCTATTCAGTGTGAAGTGGTGTTTTATTGTTGTAATTGTGTTTTGATGGCATATTGAATTATGTGCCTGGCACTTGCTATTGAGTAAGTGTTGAGTAAATAAAGGAAAATTACAGTTGTTTTTGTCTCACTGGAAGATTTGTTATTTATAAGTGGTTTTTGCCTTAAGGTATAGCTTGTCCTAGACATCACATTTTGAATTAGATTATTGGCAGTAAAGTCTCCGCTGGACATAATATTGCCTTTGGGTTCAGATACCAACTGCAAATGGAAAGAGGCAGCTAAAACTACATATGTTAATAGTAGTAACTATATACACTTGTCCCTTGGCATCTTGCACAGGATTGGTTCTAGGACCTCCCTCAGATACCAGAATTTTGTGCATGCTTATCTCCCTTATAGAAATAGCATAATTGGGACTTCTCTGGTGGTCTAGTGTTTGACTGTATGCTTTCACTGCAGAGGACATGGGTTTGATCCCTGGTCAGGGAACTAAGATCCCCCATGCCAAAAAAACAAAAAGGCAAATAATATTTCTTGAATATAACCTACACGCATCCTGCTGTATACTTTAAGTCATCTCTGGATTACTTATAATACCTGCTGCTGCTAAGTCGCTTCAGGCGTGTCCGACTCTGTGCGACCCCATAGACGGCAGCCCTCCAGGCTCCCCCGTCCCTGGGATTCTCCAGGCAAGAACACTGGAGTGGGTTGCCATTTCCTTCTCCAATGCATGAAAGTGAAAGTGAAGTTGCTCAGTCGTGTCGACTCTTAGCAATCCCATGGACTGCAGCCCACCAGGCTCCTCCGTCCATGGGATTTTCCAGGCAAGAGGACTGGAGTGGGGTGCCATTGCCTTCTCCTAGTACAATGTAAATGCTATGTAAATAGTTGCCATAGTGTGGCAAACTTGAAGTTTTGCTTTTTGGATCTTCCTGAAAAAAATGTTTTTCTAATATTTTCTATTTGTGGTTGGTTGAATCTGTGGATGCAGAGGGCTAACTATATAGTGGTAAACTAATTGCTGGTTAAAATGGAGATATTTTATATTTTTGTTTAGAATTGCTATAATCACCATTGAGAATAGTGTTTGCTGTGGGTTTGTTGTATATGGCTTTACTATGCTGAGGTATGTTCCTTCTGCGTCTACTTTCTAGGGAGCTTTTATCTTAAACAAATGTTGTATTTTGTAAAAAGCTTTCTCTGAATCTATTGAGATGATCATATAGCTTTTATCTTTCAATTTGCTAATATGGTGTATCACATTGATTTGTTATGTTGAAGAATCCTTGCATCCCTGGGATAAAGCCCACTTGATCGTGATGTGTGACCTTTTTAATGTGTTGTATTCCGTTTGCTAGAATTTTGTTGAGGATTTTTGCATCTATGTTTATCAGTGATACTGTCCTGTAATTTTTTTTTGTGGCATTTTTGTCTGGGTTTTAGTATCAGAGTGATGGTGGTTTCATAGAATGAGTTTGGGAGTTTTCCTCCTGCAATTCTCTGGAAGAATTTGAGCAGGATAGGTATTAGCTGTTCTCTAAACTTTTGATAGAATTCGCCTGTGAAGCCATTGGCCCTGGGCTTTTGTTTGTTGGAAGACTTTTGATTACAGTTTTGATTTCCATGCTTGTGATTGGTTTATTCATATTTTCTATTTCTTCCTGGTTCAGTTTTGAAAGATTATATTATTCTAAGAATTTGTCTAATGAGATTAACCTGGAGCCTATTACATAGAGTGAAGTAAGTCAGAAAGAAAAACATATATGTATATTAATGTATATAAATGGAACCTAGAAAGGTGATACTGGTGCTCCCATTTGCAGGGCAGCAGTGGAGAGGCAGACATAGAGAATGGACTTACAGATATGGAGGTGGGGGAGGGGAGGAGAGAAAGGAGACAATGGGATGAATGGAGAGAGTGGCATGGAAACATATACACTATCATATATAAAATAGATAGCCAGTAGGAATTTGCTGTATGGCTCAGGGAACTCAAACCAGTATTTTATAACAACCTAGAAGGGTGAGATTGGATAGGAGGTGGGAGGGAGTTTCAAGAGGGAGGGCACATATGTATACCTATGGTTGATTCATGTTGATGTATGGCATAAACCAACACAATACTGTAAATCAATTATCACCCAATTAAAAATTAATTTTAAAAATTGCTATAATCATAAATCGTAGACATTTAGACTGCCTTAGTAAAATTGGCTTAAAAGCTACCAGGGGAATCTAAAATCCTTAGTGGGTAGTTTCTTGAGAATTTCCTTTCTAGAGAATCTTTGTTTTATCTCATATTTCTTCCATATCCCTGAATTTTATCCTTGCTGGTTTTTTGTAATCTGCAAAATTTGCTTACCATGTCTGATTTCTTGCAGATTTTCTATTTTGTGCATACATTATTTTGTATATACTGTATATGATGACTTCAGTGAGCAGTGACCGGTCCAGAGGTGCTCGGGAAAAACCACAGATTTCAGCAACACAGGCAACACAACTACAGAAACAAGTGGTCCAGGTAAGTTTTTGTGGAACTCTTGTTTTCTTTGTTTAAAATTACAGAAATTAAGGGGCATATATGCGTTAATGTTCTCCTTTGTAGGAAACGCAGGATTTTGAAACTTGTTTTTAAAAGATAGTTTAGGGATTTCTCTGGTGGTCCAGGGGTTAAGAATCCACTGCCAAAGCAGGCAACACAGGTTCAGTCCCTGGTCTGGGAAGGTTCTACGTGCCATGGAGCAACTACCCCTGTATGCCACAAGTACTGAAGCCCACACACCTTAGAGGCTCCACAAGAGAAATCACCACAGTGAAAAGCCTGCCCACTGCAACTAGACAGTAGCCCCCACTTGGCCACAACTAGAGAAAACCTTTACACAACAACCAAGATGGAGTGCAGCCAAAAATAAAGTAGTTTTTTTTTTTTTTTTTAAAGAAAAAGATATATTGAATTTTTTAAACAAGTAAATAGTCTATAATAGGAAAGAGGAAGTACAGAGTCAGGTAAACTTGTTCCTTAACTGTTTAATCCTGAACTTTTTCCTGCTACTTATTAGCACCTAGGTTGTATCCTTTTTGTCATTAATCCAGGTGTGTCCCTGGAATGTACTATGAAAATCTCAAGTGGAAAACAATACTCTGAAGTAGAGAGAAATCTGAATTACAAGAGATTTTTAAAATGCTGTCTTTTCTGGGACTTCCTTGGGGGTTTAGGAGTTGGGACTCCATGCTTCCACTGCACAGGCATGAGTATGATAACCTGGTTGGGGAGCTGAGATCCCTCATGACGTGCGATATGGCAAAAAAAAAAAAAAAAATTAAAGTGAGTTGTTGGGAATGGAAACTATCTCCATCTCCCACCCAAATAAAATTTTTGGAAAGCCATCCATTGAGCTTTGAGAAGGATTTCTAGACCCTTAGATTTCTGATTTCCAGAGAATCAAAGTCTACCGAATGGAGGAAGGAGGACTGCCAAGTATTGTCTCTACTAGCTTTTCCATTGGCCCTTTAGGGGTGGCTCATTTTACAGAAGAAAAAAGCTGCCCACTGAACTTTGAGAAGGATTCCTAGACACTTAGATTTCTGACTTTCCTTGTAAAAAAACGTTTGGTGAGAATTTCTCAAAACAGTAAAATCCTTAACCCTATTCTGGAAAGTGTTTCTTAAGGGAGCAACCTGAAATTGGGGGTAGAATGTGTGTCCCTCATTGCAGAAGATACTTCCTGCCCAATCTAAATGTCTAATGGTAGAGGTGTCCTGAGACACCCTATCGAGGCAGCAGGGTGTAAGAAGACCATGAGCTCTTTTGAATCTGAGTAAACCTGGGTTTGGGACCTAAGTTTGCCACTTTACCATTGAGATGTTATTACTTAAGTCTCTTTGAACCTCACTGTAAAAGAAAAATTGCTTGGAGAGTTAGAGAAACATTTTGAGAGTAGTACATATAATTTCTGAATATCCTTCTTCTAGATTACCCCCAGGTTTTAACATTTTTGCCATGTTTGCTAATTTATCCTGTTCTCTCTCCTTCTACAAAGGAGAAACTACACACAACTTTTCCTTCAAACTTTTTGAGAATAAAGTGCAGATATGGTGCATCTCTACCCCTAAATATTGCAGTATATAATTTTTAAAAAAGTGAAGTGAAGTTGCTCAGTCTTGTCTGACTCTTTGCCACCCCATGGACTGTAGCCCACCAGGCTCCTCCATCCATGGAATTTTCCAGGCAAGAGTACTGGAGTGGGTTGCCATTTCCTTCTCCAGGGATCTTCCTGACCCAGGGATTGAACCCGGGTCTCCCGCATTGCAGGCAGACACTACCATCTGAGCCACCAGGGAAGCAAGGATCTTATTTTATGTAGTTAAAAAACAGTTATCAAAAGTCAGAAAATCAGCTCATCTAATGTAACCTGTACATTGTATTCATATTGCCCCAATTGTCCCAATAATGTCCTTTTTAGCTAATTAAGTCCTTGATTATACATTGTATTTAGGTGTCAGTTCTCTTTATTTAGTCTTTCTTTTTTGAAATGTCATTTATTTATTTGGCTGCTGTGGGTCTTAGTTGTGGCACATAAGATCTAGTTCCCCAACCAGGGCGTAGACCCAGCCGCCTGCATTGGGAGCACAGAGTCTTAGCCACTGGTCCAACAGGGAAGTCCCTCTTTAGTCTCTTTTAATGTAGGACTTCCTCTGTTTCATGACACTGATGTATTTGAAGAATATATGCCATTTATTTTATAGAATATCTCCCAGTTTTAGTTTGTCTGATACTTTTTCATGATTAGAGGGAGTTTATGCATTTTTGGTAGAAGTACCACAGAAATGATGATCTGTACTTAATGTATCATATATGATGTATAGAACATAGATTTGTCTTATAAACTGGTAATTTTGTCACTTGATTATCTAGTATCATGTGAGGATGATGTTTTAAAACACTCTAGTTTTAAAAAATGTAAAATGGAGTGTGATAATGTTAAACTGAAAAAGTTATTTTAGGAGGAAAAATGGGCTTATTTGGAAATAGTAGAGAATTGCAATTCAGAATAAGCAAGCCATTGCAGAAGCCATAGGCAAGTCTCAGAAACAGAGGAACCTTATTTTATAGAGAAAAATGAGGAAGTTGGGAGGGGTTGTTTTGAACAAAAGTCATTAGAGAAAAGTGAAGTACAGGGTAATAAGGGTTTCTCATTAACTGAGTTGCTGAAATAGTTGATTTCTTGTAAGGATGCAATGTACATCTTTTCCCATTGGGGCCTACCTGCAATGTTAGTTTTTCCTGTAATTGACCTCTAGTGGTACTGCCTGAGAGTTTCCCCTTCTGGTCTCCTGATTCCATTTTAGTGAATTTTCCCTTTATTAATTTCACAATATTTACTTTACAGCATGCTTGGAAGGAATTAGAAATTATTTAAGTTCTATTCAGGAAGTGGTAGCTTTTACTCTTATTGTATATTCTGCATATGTTATGAAGTGATTATAATAATATTTGAAATTTTAATGAAAAAGGCCTGGTTACTGAAAGAACCCAGTGTTTTGCTTATATCGCAACTGTTAAAACATTTAAGGAAAAAGAATAGTTCTTAATTATTGTTCAGTTGCTAAGTGATGCCCGACTGTTTAGACCCCATGGACTGCAGCACACCAGGCCTCCTTGTCCCTCACTATCTCCCAGAGTTTGCGCAAGTTCATGTTCATTGAATTGGTGATGCCATCCAACCTTCTCATCCTCTGTTGCCCTCTTACCCTTTTGCCTTCAGTCTTTCCCAGTATCAGGGTCTTTTCCAGTGAATCAGCTGTTTGTATTAGGTGGCCAAAGTATTGGAGCTTCAGCATCAGTCCTTCCAATGAATATTCAGGGTTGATTTCCTTTAGAATTGACTGGTTTTATCTTGCTGTCCAAGGGATTCTCAAGAGTCTTCTCCAGTACCACAGTTTGAAAGTGTTAATTCTTTGGTGCTCAGCCTTCTTTACAGTCCAACACTCACATCTGTACGTGACTACTGGAAAGACCATAGCTTTGAATATATAGACCTTGTTGGCAAAGTGATATCTTTGCTTTATGCTGTCTAGCATAGGTTAGTCATAGCTTTCCTTCTAAGAAACATCTTCTAAGTAATTAATTATAACTAACAATACTTATCTTTAGATGGTGGGCATAAGGGTGATTTAGAAAACAAAATCTGACTTCATTGTATTTTCCAAATCTACTAGGTGACAGATCCAGCCCAAAACTTTTGGCTGCGCTAGAAAAGCTGTGAACACATTGTTCACTGTGAAAGTAGCTTTAGCTCGTTATGAGCCAAGTGAATGGAAGAGAGATCCAGAGGAAGAGAGTTAGTAATGCTGTTTTTCTTGGCAAGACTTTTATTTTTCCACTCAACAGTTGTATGGTGGATGTCACTAATGTTTGTTGTAGGGGAGGGTGTGTAACCTTGTTAACTTACCCCTTGATTCTGCTTTTTTTCCTCTGATTTCAGAAGCTGAACAGATCTCTGTCACATTCTAGAGCTCAACCTGGCAACTTTCCTATCATACTCTTAATTTGGTGCTTTGGTTATTGAATATTTAAAGTAATTTTCTCTTGACTAGGGTAGTGAGCAAAGGAAAAGAATATTTAAGGTTCTGATTTAAAATGCTTTATATTTCATCAATATGTTATGCTAGTGTTGCAATACTGGACTCCTGTTAAGTGCATCAGCTTTGTTGTGTCTAGATGGTCTATAATTGTAGAAGTAAAATGATGATACCACTGAAGAGAAATACAAAGAATATTTCACTCATAGTATTTAAGCTGAAAAAGCTGAGTTGGAATAAATTAGTGATTAGTATTTACCTTACATATGGTATGAAGAATGATTTTATGGGTAGAAATGTGTGGATGCAAAAATATCAAAATGAAAATAAGGAAATATATAGAAGCCCTAGACTATTGCCTGCAGCAAAATGCTGTTGGCAGTAACTTTTCTGCTTATAGTGTTTAGTGAAAGTTCGTCAACTTGAGTGTTTTTATTACTAATATTTTATAAGATATTTTAATAGAGGAGCGTTCTTTGTTTCTGTAACTTGTGTATATTTAGGAAGCACAGACAATTCTCTAGCAATTTTTAAGTTTAAATATTGCTGCCTTTAGAGGTATTATTGTGGCTATTTCCCTCCCTGCCCTATTACTTTTAATTGATCCCACATCCCCTTTTAGAAAGATATTATAGCCAAAGTCCCTGTCCTTGGTGTATCATATACTCTGTAAAATTGTTGTATGCCGTATTTTCTCTGTGAAATGTCTTGAACTAGGCATATTCCGCTAATAAACATCATACAGTGAGTGAATTTTTCCAACTGGTCTATGGTTCACTTTCTTGGATATTTTCCCCCATTTATTGTGTGTGTGTGTATTTAATTGAAGTCTAGTTGATTTATAACATTGTTAGTTTCAAGTGTACAGCAGAGTGACTCAGTTAATGTATATATTTCAGATTATTTACCATTATAGTTATTAAAAGATACTGAATACAGATCCCTGTGTTATTTAGTAATCCCTTGTACCTTAACTATATTTTGTATAGTAGTTTGTATCATTAATCCCATGCTCCTAATCTATCTCACCTCCATGTCCTTTCCCCCTTTTAACTGTCAGTTTTGTTTTGGGTCTTGTTTCTGTTTTGTATATAGGTTCATTGGTATTATTTATTAGATTTCATATATGTGATATCGAATAGTACTTGTCTTTCTCTGTCTGATTTTATTTATATTTTTAATTTTAGCTCCTGTTTAACATCTGTTTTTCCCCTTCTTTTCCTTGGTCCTTTATTTTTTACCTTCTTCCAGGCCTTCTTTTCTGGTCTGCTGAAATTCCCCCCCTAATTCATTATGAAAATGTTCAAATATAAAGAGAAGGTGAAAGACTTGTACAGCGAACACCCACAAGTTCACAATTACCTTTAAAAAATTGTTTATGTATTTATTTGTCTAACCTGGGTCTTCGTCGGTGTTCATGGGCTTTTTCTAGTTAGAGTGAGCTGGGAACTACTCTCTAGTTGTGGTGTGCAGGCTTCTCATTGTGGTGGCTTCTCGTTGCAGAGCACAGGCTCTGGGGAACGCAGGCCCCATAGTTGTGGTGCATGGGTTTAGTTGCCTTGCAACATGTGGGAATCTTCCTGGATCAGGTTGGCAGGTGGATTCCTAACCACACACCACCAGGACTGCCCCCTCACAATTACCTTTTTGCTCTATTTGTTTTTATCACATTAGACTAGCTATCCATCATGCTATCTTATTTTTTTATGCATTTCAAATACATCTATATGATATACCCCTGGACACTCTTGCTTATATGTCATTAACTAGAGCTTAATATTTGTCTAGGTTTCTCTTTTTTTTTTTTAGGTGAAATTTACATACAGGTGTATTTAAATGTATCAGATCACTTAAATATATTTTAAAATATATTTTTTGTATACATTTTGAGTAACCCAGCCTCCTATCAAGATATAGAACATCACCTTCATCCCAGAAAGTTGTGCTCATTTTATTTTCTTGGTATAGACACCTGCTTTAGGGTCCTGGTGATTTTACGTACTATTGACTGCTTTCCACTTTGCCCCCCATTCTCGTTTCTCTCATTCTTTGTGCCTCTTTTCATTGGATTCTCACAGGTTTCTTATGACGAATGTAGGCCGAGTTCTCCCAGATCTTGCACTTATTGCAGTCACTTTTCTCAGTCTGTAAGTATAAAGTGATAAAAGAAACATCTCCTTTTACATCCCTTCCTTCTCTTGGCCACGCTAGCCTGGACTCTCATGACTGCTTTCTTAAAGACTGTTCAAATAGCTTCTTCCCTAGTTGGGAGGCAGCATGATTGTTAACACTGGATACCCCACACCTCTGGTAGTTAGGAGGCCTGTGCCAGTAACACTTAGCATAAAGTATGGGTAAATTACATAGGGGTGCAGTATGCAGTTGAACTGGATTACTACCTCTGAGATCTTCCTAGCCATAAAACAGAAGCTGTACTTTGTTATTTAATAATTTTTATAATAGGAACTTTTGGATCTTATAGGAAGATAATTCTTCATTGATGAACAGTTTCATGATGGTTGTTTACCAAATTACTGTTGGCCCTATACTGTATAATACTTGTACTATGCTTTTCAAGTTTGGGCGTTTTCCTGAGAGAGAGAGATTGAGTGAGTGAGTGTGTGTGTATGTGTGTGTTGGCATTTTAGCCATAAGAATTTAGTTCATGCATATATTCTACTTTCCTCACTTAATTGTCGAAAGACTTTGTTTAGACTCTCCAGTACACATGGCTGGAACAAACATCTTATTTTGTTCTTGATGTTAGGAGGAAAGCTTTCAGTTGTCTTTCACCAGTAAGTAGATGGTTAAAGTTGTTGGTTTAAGTTAAAGTTATTATTAAGTTGAGGAAGTTCCCTTCTATTTCTAATTTGTTGGAGTTTGTTTATCCTAAAGGGGTTCAGTTCAGTTCAGTTCAGTTCAGTCGCTCAGTTGTGTCCGACTCTTTGCGACCCCATGAACCGCAGCACGCCAGGCCTCCCTGTCCATCACGAACTGCCAGAGCCTACCCAAACTTGTGTCCATTGAGTCAGTGATGCCGTCCAGCCATCTCATCCTCTCTCATCCCCTTCTCCTCCTGCCCTCAATCTTTCCCAGCATCAGGGTCTTTTCAAATGAGTCAGCTCTTCACATCAGGTGGCCAAAGTATTGGAGTTTCAGCTTCAACATCAGTCCTTCCAATGAACACCCAGGACTGATCTCCTTTAGGATGGACTGGTTGGATGTCCTTGCAGTCCAAGGGCTTCTCAAGAGTCTTCTCCAACCCCACAGTTCAAAAGCATCAATTCTTTGGTGCTCAGCTTTCTTTATAATCCAACTCTCACATCCATACCTGACTACTGGAAAAACCAAAGCTTTGATTAGATGGACCTTTGTTGGCAAAGTAATGTCTCTGCTTTTTAATGTGCTGTCTAGGTTGGTCATAACTTTCCTTCCAAGGAGTGAGTGTCTTTTAATTTCATGGCTACAGTATCTGCAGTGATCTTTGAAGCCCATAAAAATAAAGTCGGCCACTGTTTCCCCATCTGTTTGCCATGAAGTGATGGGACCTGTTGTGATGATGTTAGTTTTCTGAATGTTGAGCTTTAAGCCTGAAGGGGTACTGGATCTTATTAAATTCTTTTTCTGTGTCTACTGAAATAATCATGTTTTGTCTGTTATTCTCTTAATATGATATATTACGTTAAGTTTGCATTCTTGAGATAAACTTAACTTGGTCACAGTATATATTCTTTTTTTGTGTGTTGCTGGTATGCTAGGGTTTGCCAGGATTTTGTAGGGGGAATATTTTTCTGTAGTTGTGTTTTCTTGTGATGTCTTTGCTTTTGGTATCAGGGTAATACTGGCCTTATAGAATGCATTAGGATGGTTCCCTTTTCTATGTTTTGGAAAAGTTTGTGAAAAATTGATGATTGGTGTTCTTTCATTGTTTGATAGGATTTACCAGTGAAGTCATCTGGGCCTGAGTTTCTCTGTGGGAGCTTCTTTTTGACTAATTCAATCACTGTTACAGATTTTTAGTCTTTCTTGAGTCAGTTTCAGGAGTTTGCATCTTTTTAGGAATTTGCCTTTTAGACAGAATTGTTGACTTCTGTCTAGGTTATTCATCTAGATGGCATAAACTTGAACATGGTTATTTTCTTACAATCCTTTTAATTCTCCTGAAGTTTGTAGTGATGTTTCTCATTTCATTCCTAATTTTAATAACTTGAGACTTCTGTCTTTTTTCTTGGTTGTTCTAGCTAAGAGGTTTATAATTTTAAGATTTGGAAAAAAAAAAGTTGGAAAATGATAGAGGTCTCTACAACATTTATCCAGCTTCCCTTAATCCTAGCATTTTATATTAAATATTGGCAAAGTTTTTCCAGAAAGGGCCAGATGACAAATACTTTCTGGCCTGCAGGCCACATGCAGTCTCTGTTGCATGTTCTTTCTTTCTTTGTTTTTGTTGATTACAACATTTTTAAATGCTGAAAACCTTTCTTAGCTGGCACATCATACAAAATCATACTGACTTCTGTCCTATGTAATTATTTGTCAAGAGGAAGATAACACTGGCACAATATTATTAAATAAATACAGACTTTATTTGGACTTCTCTAGTTTTTCCACTAAGGTCTCTTTTCTGTTCCAGGATCCGATCCAATTTGTTGTCATGTCTCCTTAGTCTCTTCTGATCTGCAACAGTTTTTCATGACCATTTACACATTTGAAGAGTATATTGATACATTTTAAAAATAATTACTTGGTTACCTATCCTCCAAAAGTGAATACTTAATATTAAAAATATTATGAACTTACAAGTTTTACCATTTAAAGGGTTTTAGTTATTCCTAGTTGTTTTTTTTTCTTTAATGTTGAAATTATCCCATCTTTAGCCAGGTCTCTTGAAATTGGATCCTGAGGACTTTTTGACTTGGTTTTAGTAATCTTTGATAGTTTCTTCATAAGCTGGCATTATAAATTACTCCAGACTTCTCTTGTATAATTTCTGCTGCATACCTTGATCAGACAATTGCGCTAGGGTATCCTGGCATCTTTTAGTGGGAAATGGCACTTAGAGACCTCCATCTGGTAACGGATTTGGGTTTGTCATTGTTTATAGGTCTCTCCAGTGGACAGACTGAAAAGTAAAAATGCCTCATGAGTTAATAATGCTGATAGTTCAAATTCAGGACTACAGAATTTTCATTTTCATTTATATTACATTTTCATTACTTCTACACTGAGAATCCTAGTTTCTTCAGAACCCAGGGGTTGGCGTAATTAGAATATCCCCAAATTACTCATTTGCTTTATCTCACATTATGTGTATATACAGCCTTTAAAATAACAGTGCTAAAACTATTACCGTATCTTCCCCATTTTTACACCATCTCTCCTGTGCCCAGTGCTATTTTTATTTATACACAGTTTTCAACTTAGGGAACTTGACCTTTTTCATTCCAGGGGCCTCCATAAACGTTACCTTGTTTTTATGTAATATCTTGGTCATTGGCATCAGGTTTCAACATACTGAATATAAATGTTTACATTCTTTGCTGGAACAACAATGTGTGTATTAGTTCTGATTCTGTAAAAAAAAAAAATTTTTTTTGAATTTAGAATTTTCAGCTTTACCTTGAAATCAGTTGATAGAAGAAATGTCTAATTGAGTAGTTTCTTCAGATGTGAAATTTCAATGAAACTGCTTAGCTTATTTGCTTCAGCTCCTTCTGTAGCAGCTTTTAAACTCCCAGGATAATCACACTTGTACATCTGAGTGCCTCGGTTTTTATTAGTATTGGTGAAAATTATTCAACAACCAACAGGCACTCTGTGTATAGACCTGGGAAGTAAGTGTCTCCAGTTCTTGAACACAACAGGGATCTCATAGCCACACTTGTTTTTGCCATTTGCTGTCTCATAATGTGACTCATAATGTGGAACCATTGTCAGCTGTCATTCTATTGTTTCTTGACATAGCCAGCGTTTCTGGTTATCTTGAATAGTCACTCTGCCAGACCTTAGTAATTTGTCATCTGCTCTCTTTTATGAGGGTCACTACATGGTTTTTTGCTATGACAGCCTTATTAATAACCTTGAAAACATATTTTACTTGATAGAGCCCTCAAGTGAAAAAAATGATGTGACTGCTAATGCCAGCACAAAGGACAGATTGGTGCACTCACTTTTCCAGGGTACAGCCTTTGGTATTCATGGCACCTGAATCAGCCGATAAGGTCCATCTGGAACTTGTGGGAGTCCCCTTCTATCCCTCTTTAAATAGTATCCTATACCTACATGCCCTGTTTGTGTGCCAGTTAGTTGTATACTGTACTTTCTCCATTTGAGACATCATCTAGTTTTATGTCTACAATAAATATTGTGACTGTTAAGCATGTACTTAGGTCAGTATCTCTAGTCATTTAAATTATTTACCTGAAGCCAATGCTGTTGTTGATTCCCCAGGAAAGGCTCATGGGAATAATCATCCCAGTGTTTTATGGTGCTGGTAATGAGTTATGCCCTTTGTATTTGACTTTAAAGTCATTTTTTTTGGCTATACATGTTTGGCTCTTATTTCCTCTACTTGAATATCTTAAAATGTTTATTTTCTTTTTGCATTAAAGCATTGCTCTTGACAAGTTTATTGATAACTCTGATTTCTTTCCCTTAGAAGTCTTGTTATTTCTGCCTACATACACATGGATATATTTGTTTTAAAGTCCAGCTATTTTACTAAAAAATACCCTAGTGTGGATTGTTATGCATTGATGTTCTTAAGTATGGTGTTTTTGTTCAAAAATTTAAACATTATTCTATTTGCTTTCCAGACATTTTTCTTGAATTTTAGTTTTAAATCTTTGTACTGTTCCCTTTCTGTCCTTGTCATCTTCAGAGACTTGTATTCTCCACAGATTGAGGTTGGGTTGTCTTTTGCCCACATTCAACATTTGACACTTTGTTTTCTCCCATTCCTTTATTAAATTTCCTTTTTTGAATTTCGTTTTTACTTTTAAGTATATTTCCTCTTCTGCCTTTTATTTCTCTTAAGCATTAATTGTTAAGTTTATTTTTGTGTTCTTTTCAGTTTAGTTTTCACTTTCATTTCTAAGTTAGAAAAATGTAGACATAAAATGTTATTTTTTTATGTTATTATCTTTTTCTTCATCGTCAGTCTTTTAGTACATATTGAAACAGAAGATAGTGGTTTTACTTTTTTCCCTAGGCACCTTTTTTGGTGTACTGTCATTGGTTATGGGGGGTATTACCTTGCTTATTCTTTTTCTCTGATACTAACTTTGTATTGGGTTTGACCTTTAGTTTTAGATTGCTCATTTTTATGTGAACTGAGTCTTAAACTTTTACATGGCAACATGGTTCAGAGTGGCTTTTCTCATTTCAGTGTTTCCTCTTTACCTATGTAATTATGTTGGCTTGCTTTCTGAGATTTCCTGGCTTTGTTCTGTTCCCCTAATGTGGACTTTTTTTGGAATTTTCTGTATATGTGGCCCAATTTTGATTCTACTTCCAGTATTTTCTCTTGATGGGAACTTTAGCTGGTCAGTTCAGTTCAGTTCGGTTGCTCAGTCTTGTCCGACTCTTTGAGACCTCATGAACTGCAGCATGCCAGGCCTCCCTGTCCATCACCAACTCCTGGAGCCTACCCAGACTCATGTCCATTGAGTCAGTGATGCCATCCAACCATCTCATCCTCTGTCGTCCCCTTCTTCTCCTGCCCTCAATCTTTCCCAGCATCAGGGTCTTTTCAAATGAGTCAGCTCTTCGCATCAAGTGGCCAAAGTATTGGAGTTTCAGCTTCAACATCAGTCCTTCCAGTGAACACCCAGGACTGATCTCCTTTAGGATGGACTGGTTGGATCTCCTTGCAGTCCAAGGGCTTCTCAAGAGTCTTCTCCAACCCCAGTTCAAAAGCATCAATTTTTTGGTGCTCAGCTTTCTTTATAATCCAACTCTCATATCCATACCTGACTACTGGAAAAACCATAGGTTTGACTAGATGGACCTTTGTTGGCAAAGTAATGTCTCTGCTTTTTAATGTGCTGTCTAGGTTGGTCGTAACTTTCCTTCCAAGGAGTATAAGCGTCTTTTAATTTCATGGTTGCTGGTCAGTTTCAGTAGTTTATGATGGTACTACTCCTGCCTATTTCAATCTTTCTGCAATCTTGTAACTTAGTGTGCTATTGGAGTTGTCAAAACCCTTTAGTACCAGATGCTGTTCACAAATTGGCCAACCTTACTTTCAAGTAAATGCCACTTGGCTACATGGGGTTTCCTGTTCTTCGACTAGTCAGACACCCCAGTGCTGGCCTCTGTCACAGTTAAGTCCACGCAGATGTTGTAACTGTTGTTTCTTTCTTGTCATGTTTGTATTTTGAGGTTTGTAAGAGATACCTTGCCACCTAGTTTTATGTTGTCCCTGGGATTTTTAAAAATATATATATTTATTTATTTATTTGGGTGTACTGGGGCTTAGTTGAGACACAAGGGAACTTTTAGTTGTGGCATACAAATTATTAGTTGCGGCATTTGAGATCTAGGTCCCTGACCAGGGATCGAGCCTGGGTGCCCTGCATTGAGAGCACAGAGTCTTAGCCACTGGACCACCAGAGAAGTCCTGTCCCTGGGATTTTAGTTTTGCCATAAAGTTAGAACAAAGATGTTTCTTTGTGCCAACACAGTTTCACTATCAAATTTCATAAATTTATCATTGCTGCAGTGTTCTCTACAGTTAATGTTCCAATTTTGTCAATGTGGAACTTTCATTTATTCCAGTATAGTCATTTACTCCAATAATGCCTTTTATATCATGTTTCTTTCCAGTACAAAATCATTATATCCTATTTGCTTGACAAGCTTTTTTAGTCTTCATTAATTTGGAACCGTTCTCAGCCTTTCTTGGTCTTCTGAAATAATAGCAATTTTGAAGGAATAGCCGTTACTATAAAAAATGTTTAGTTTGAATTTGTTTGATGTTTCCTTATGATTAGATTCAGGTTATAGATGTCTATTTGGAATGCTGTTTAACTGACATGGAGTATTTCTGAGTCCCACGTGTAGCGTCACATGATGTTTCTGCCCTTACTGAGGATGTTAATTTTGATCACTGTCAAGGTTTTGCCCATTTCCCTTACTGTTACGATGTCTTGGCCAAAAACTAAAAATAGTCTGTGGAGACACTTTGAGACCCTGTGTAAATAACCTCTTCCTCATTGAACTTTCCCCTTTAGAATGAGCATTCATTGATGATTCTTATTTGAATTAATTTTTCCTGTGGTGGTTGCAAAATGAAGATGTTTCAGCTCTCCTACACTCTTTTTTCATAGTCTTTTTTATCATCAGCATATTAGTAAGTTTATTTTTTAAAAGATTACTCTTACTAATGATCTACGAAGTAAAGTGAAACCAAATAGAGATCATCTTTTTCAATGGGTTAAATTTGCATTTTTTAAAAACTGAATTTTGAGAAAGCAGACCCTTTTATACTGTTAATTATAAATTTTTGCAGCCTTTATGAGGAGCATTTTTGAGCAGATGTATGAAACTTCTTTTAACGTTTTTCTAGACACTTCTTTGACCCATCTTTGTATGTATTCTAAGAAAGCTATCCTGTATATATATATATGTGTGTGTGTGTGTATAAGATTAAGTGTAATAATGACTCCTATAGTGTTTAGATTGTAATGAAAGTTTATAGAGTAAAATGCAAGACCTATCTAGTAGATTTTTATGCAGCCAATAAACATAATACAGGTGTTTACAATCGATAATGTGACCCTACAAAGTAGTAATGGTTAGTATTTTGCTTTTGATATCAGAGAAAATTATGTAAGTGCCAAGTAAGTAGTTTTTGGTATTAGGTAGTTACCTTATGAGTCACTGTGATTTTCTTGTGGGCTGTGTGTAAGTTTTGTTATTTAAGGAAATTTATGTTAAGCAATGAGCATTCACATGCTTGGATTGGAGCAAGGCTGAGTGAATATGAGTGAGGCACGATTTTTAGACTTGAAGTTCAGAGACTAGGAGGGATTGGTATTAGGGAAAATGGATAGAAATTAATCATGTGGGATTTTAGCACCAATAGCCCCAATGGTTTACTTCATTTTTTAAAAATGTATTTTTAATTTTATTATTTATTTTTATAGAAGTATAGTTGATTTATAGTGTTAATTGCTGCTCTACAGCAAAATGATTCATTATATATATAGTATATATATTCTTTTTTTAATCCCAGTGGGTTTTTAAAAATTGTTTATTTTTATTTTTGACTGCACTGGGTCTTTGTTGCTGTGCTCAGGCTTTTCTCTAGTTGTAGCGAGTGGGGGCTACTCTCTGGTTGTGGTGTGTGGGCTTCTTGTTGCAGAAGCTTCTCTTGTTGAGCATGGGTTCTAGCTACACGTCACATGGGCTCAGTAGTTGTGGCTTGAGGGCTCTAGGGTGGAGGCTCAGTAGTTGTGGTACATGGGCTTTGTTGCTCCGTGGCATGTGAGATCTTCCCATACCAAGGATTGAACCTGTGTCCCCTGCATTGTAAGGCAGATTCTTAACCATTGGACCACCGGGGAAGCCCTGTCCCAGTCGTTTACTTTGACTCATAAGTGGTTGCCACTACCCAAAACTCAGATATATAATGTGGAAGTGCCATCTTTCCAGAACTCATTTTTCCCTTTGGTTTTCCCTTTTACTTCATTCACTTATTTCATACCTTGGTTCTTTAGGCTGCAGCACTGGCACTTCTCATTTGAGGGTGTATGTAAAGAAGGCCCTTATGTATACTAATGAGGATTGAGGTAAAATTGGCCATATGTGTAGACAGTGTTTCTGTAATGTAAACATCTTTCTCTAATATACTAGCACTTCAGCTGAGATCACAGCAGGCATAGGTTGGGAATCAAAGGACTGGCCATTTGGTTGGAGGGAACTGGCCAAAGCTATCTGGAGCTTGAATAATCAGCCACACACATGAACTGGAAAGGTCTTATGAAAAGTGTTTTTACATTGTAAGAAATACTAACAACCTTCTCACTCCCACCATCAAGATTATTATGAATCTATATTAAAAGCAGGCCTCCCTGGTGGCTCAGAGGTTAAAGCATCTGCCTGCAATGTGGAGAAATCCCATGGACAGAGGAGCCTGGTGGGCTACAGTCCATGGGGTTGCAAAGAGTCGGACACGACTGAGTGACTTCACTTTCTTTTCTTTTCATATTAAAAGCAAAGATGAAAAGCTGTTTATTATTAGCATTTAGTGAATCCCCCACCCCAAGTTCATTCATTAATTTATGTGATTTAACTTTAAAAATGTTTATGTTAGGAGTTAGTATAGATTTTAGCTAGCAGTAGTAACTTTACTTAAACAAAATTACTCCAAAATAGTTTATTATTTATTTGTCTGTGCTGGGTCTTCGTTGCTGCATGGGCTTTTTCCTAGCTGTGGGGGCTACTCTAGTTGAGGATCACGGGCTCTAGCGTCTGTGGACTCGGTCGTTGTGGCTTCCAGGCTCTAGAGCACAGGCTCAGTAGTTGTGGTTGTTGTGGTTGCTCTGCTGCATGTGGAATCTTCCTGGACCAGGGATCAGACTTGTATCTCCTGCATTGGCAGGCAGATTCTTCACAACTGAGCCCCCAAGGAAGCCCTGGAGTAATTTTAGATTTATTAGAATGTTGCCGAGAGACCAGAGATTTCCTCTGTATCCCTCATCTTTTTTTATTGTCACAATTATGGTACCTTTGGGTATGTTGCTGTTACCTTTTCAGATTTTCTTTCAAGTTTTTTAAAAAATCTTTTAATTTTTGTTTATTTATTTATTTATTTATTTTTGTTGCGTTATGAAGCTTGTGGGATCTTAAGTTTCTTGACCAGGAATTGAACCCATGCCCTCGGTAGTAAAGTGCAGTTTTAACTATTGGACTGTCAGGGAATTCCCAAGAATTACTTTTTTAAAAAATTCCTTTCTAAATTTTTAATTGGTAGAAATACTACAAAAGTAAACCTCAAAAATTCAGTAAGTTGGTCTTTTTTTTTTTTTAGAAAAATGGTTTTGAGTGAAAAAAGCAGCTGGAAAGGAATTTTCTCTGTAGCTGACTAATTTTAGTGTTTGAAAGTTGGTTCTTTTAAAATTTTGTTAAGTGAAAAACGTTAAAAAAAACTGTGGCTAGAAATGTAACTTAAAAGTTTTCCTTTAGGTAAGTACAGCCTTCTCTTCAGAACTGGTCTTTTTTGAGTTGATAGGAAAGCTCTTTTGCTTTTTGACCACAAGGCTGGGTCTAAGCCTGTATTCTGGAAGTTTGCACTGCTTCTTGTTCTTCCACTTTCTGTTATGCTGTAACTACATCTCCTCAAGGGAAAGAAAATTCAAAAAAGAAAATTTAAATGAGTCACATGGCTAATGAAAATGAACAGGACTTCATTTAGGTCATTTGGCCAAAGGAATGGGACCTTTATGCTATTTAATTGGGTACTTATTTAATTTATGGGAACACATTATATACACTTAAGAGGTCTAAATGCAGAGTCCTTTTGTTTTTTTAGTTAATCAGTATTTTTGTAACCATAGTGATTGAGAACTTTTATCTGTTTGCACCAGGTTTTGGTATTAAATCTTTAACAATTGTATTTGATTTTACAGGCAACAGCTGAACAGATGCGTCTTGCTCAAGTGATCTTTGATAAAAATGATTCAGAGTTTGAAGCTAAAGTTAAACAGGTATGTTTCTGGCAAAGGATACTGTTATTTTTATAATCTATTTTACTGTGCTTTAAAAGGTAATTTCACTAGAGATTCTTATTTAAATTACATTTTTTGCTTAGTTGCAAATAATTGGATTTTTGAACTGGTGATTAAATACCTGTATTGGTGGCTAGAATGAAGCAATTTTAGCAGTAGAACCTTTCTGAATTATTAGTGTTACATGTGAACAATGAGCATTTGTGAAAGCAGGCTGACATTGTATATACTTGTGCATAGATAGTATATTTAGTATATGACAAATTCTCAGAAAATTTTGTTTGATATTAAGGAAGAGCTGAATTGCCTTTTCACATATTGTGATGATTCTAAACATAGATTGGAAAAGTTATTAAATTTTAGGGTGATGTCTTCATTTAGAACTTTGGTGAGATAACATAATTTCATGCTATTCTTTTTTGATAAGAGTTTCTTTCCATTCAAGATTCTAGAAACCAAGCTATAACCCTTACCTTACCTTGGTAGACGTCTCCCAGTAATTCCTTGTAATGAAAGTCCCTTGGTGAACCTTTTAGCACTTTACTGTGGTAAACTCTGTTCTTACCTAAGTTGCTGTCATCAGACTTAGTGATATTTTTGGAAAGCCATAGAAAGGATTTCTTAAAAAGTCATAGAACTCATTCACTGGAGTGAGGTTTATGAATTTTGAGACATACTTCTACATATTTATCTGAAGAGTATGGCAGACACACAAACAAGAGCACTGGTACACTTCAGAGCTTTAAGTTTTAACGATGGTTCTCTCTTTTACTAATCCAGTCACTGGGGGAATTTCGACAGTAACTGTACATCTTAATAACTGCATGTGATGGGTATTGGGCCACTACAGATTCTTGATAAAAATCTAACCTCGATAGTAGACATCCAAATACTGAAGCACTGGAAAGCTATAGAGTGTATACAGCCTTGCTGGGTAACACAGGAAGGAAATCAGATGGAATAGGGTGGTGTAAAGAGCTGTATTTACGAGATCAGGAGACCTGCCTTTTTGATAGGCTAATTGTTTTATGACCACAGAGAAATCATTTCAGATGTTGGGGTCAAAGTATTTTGAAATGCAGCTGATATTGGTGCATATTGAAATAGTTAAATGTAGTTAAACAGATATTTAGATCATATATTTGCTCACTAATAATTGAGAAACCAATATTGTGCTTAATCTGTGGTTGTACCTTGTGTTGAACATATTAAATAGCTTAGTATTTCTTGTAGGGAGCCCACCAAGGAGATTTCTTTAATTTCGAACAGTAGTGCCCTGTTGAGGCCACTTGAGAAAATACAATGTCCATGAGTGAGTTTTGTGATAGCTGCCAAATTGTAATTGTGAGACCTTAGAGTATTATAGGGCTTCTCTGGTGGCTCAGGTAGTAAAGAATCAACCTGCAATGCAGGAGACCTGGGTTCGATCCCTGGGTTGGGAAGATCCCCTGGAGAAGGGCACGGCAACACACTCCAGTAATCTTGCCTGGAGAATTCCATGGACAGAGGAGCCTGGCAGGCTCAGTCCAGGGGGTTGCAAAGAGTCGGATACAACTGAGTGACTTTCACTAAAGTGTTATAGATTATTTTGTATGTGGAATGTTCTAAATCAAGCAGTAATAGCCCATGTAGGGAATGTCGTCAGAGACTGCTAGACTATTGTACAATGCAAGCAGTTGGACTGGATGCTTGGCAGTTGTGGCCATATACTCGTACTTGGTCTTTGGGAGGGCTTCTCTGGTGGCTTAGACTGTAAAGATTCTGCCTGCAGTGTGGGAAACCCAGATTCGATCCCTGGGTCAGGAAGATCCGCTGGAGAAGGAAACAGCAACCCACTCCAGTATTTTTTGAAATATATATAGTCCCACTTAACATTTGAGCAGTTTAGAAACTTGGGAATCCCAGGCCTGTGAACTAGTTTGAGCAGTCATAAAACTAATCCTGAATGTTCTGAGAATGTTGGTATGTATGTAAGTAAGTATGTATGTATGTATGTATGTATGTATATGCTGCTGATTAAAAATCTGATGCTTGGTCAGCTTGGAGGAAGGTTGATTTGTAGCTTGACTTTGCCAGTTTTGGTGGAAAGACATGGAGTCACCAAAAAAGCAGGTAAACCTGATCTTAGATTGTACACTCAGAGTCTGGAAGAGGCCATCTTCATATGGAAGGACTGCATAATCTTTGTCTTTATATAGTAGAATCTTAAAATCAGTATCAAGTGCCAGTTTTTTGGATTCCCCTAATCATTTTCTTATAATATCAACAGCTTATGGAGGTGACAGGAAAAAATCAGGATGAATGCATAGTGGCTCTCCATGACTGTAATGGAGATGTCAACAAAGCTATCAACGTATTGCTGGAGGGGAATTCAGACACTGTAAGTATTATTAATTGATTTGCGTTGCTAAACTTTGTCTCCAGTTTCTTATTGCATTTTCAGCTTTACCTTACTTGGTAGAAGTAGAGGGGATTATGGGTGCCATTCCATATATATTTTAGAACCAGAAAGAACACTAACGAGAAATGTCTGTTTTGTTATATACGTATGGTTTCTTCATGACGTTGTAGAATCTGAAGACTCTAAAGAGAACTTGGTCATCTAGTCCAGCCTTACACAGTTGCCAAAATTCTCTGGGTCTGTGGACATTTCACTACCTGAAAAACTTAACTGGCTCCACTGCTCATGTTCCTTCATCTCGATCATCACCGCTCGCTACTCCTTATATCTCTAGGTTAACAGAAAATCAGGATTTGCTGTTATATCTATTTGCTTATGTGTCAGACACATTTTCATGACAGTCTGACAGCTATTTTGAGTATAGCAGTATCTGTGGCTAAAATTCTGTGCAAGATAACACTGGTCCAACATGATAAAACTATCAAATATGTCAGTTTGTCAGGAAAATGCCTGATGTTAAGTGAGGAAATCAAATTTTGAAGAGTTCTTATTTGCTGACACTTAGGCATGTATTTGCTGGATTTTATAACATATGGGGAGTGTTCAGCCCATTGCTAATGAATGCAGTGTAGAATGGGTCTCACTTATTTTTTAAAATGAACTGAAGGACTGAATTGGCCTTATTTTTTTTTTTCAAAAAAAGCACTAAATAAATGAAACATTTCCAGATTGTTAATTGAGGGGCCTGTTTTCTTTTATATGGTAGAGATAGGCCTGGATGCTGTTTTCTCTTGCCTTTCCTTTAGCTCCCACAGATTCATCATTCATTTTCTGTGGTGGCTGGGTTAATCTTTTAAGTCTTAAATGAACATCCAGTTCTATCTCAATAAAGAGTTTCAACTTTCCTTTTCTCATTTGGAGCTGAACTCAAAGGAGGTAAGTGAGAAGAGTCTCTCTGATTACCTCTAGAACCTAGAAACCACACAGTTGGGGGGTAGATCTGCCATGTTGTTTTCTAAAAGATTGGAAACTTGCAAATTACGGCCTGAACACAGACACAAAAGACCTTTGCCTGTTTGGAGGTGAGAGGGCTATAGGGGAAATGGAGAGGCAGAGGGAAAGTCCTTTTGAAACCCTGGTTTGTTTAGGATCATTGTGTGGTCCATCTTTCATCCTGTTTGCCTTGTTCTTTGTTGTCTGTAGCAGCCATGGGTAAGCAGCTGTAAGGAATATCTTCCCCTGTGTGTGGTAGATTATTTGGAGTGGGCAGCTGGCGAATGTGAACATGGTAGGCTTGATTGCTAGGAGCAGGAACTGTTCAAAATAAACTGTGAGAGCAAACAAACCTTGTCCTATTGGCTAATCTTGTTTTGTAGCAAGGCCTTCTGAAAGAAAATGGTTACTTTGAAAAAATAGTGGAATTGTCCTCACTATTTGTAGGGGTGCATTTGTCTATCTAATAAAGTAGTTGTCAAAGGAAACCAGTGAACAGAATCTTAAGTACTGAACTTTTCATTTCATTATAGTGCTGTTTTGTTTGTGTGACAAAATAGTTTTGAAGTTTAAGTCACTTGCATTAGTGTGCTTAAAAAAAAAAAAAATATATATATGTTTGTATTTCTTATATGTATGTATGTATAGTGTGTGCTCAGTTGTGTCCAACACTTTGTGATCCTGTGGGCTGTAGCCTGCCAGGCTTTTCTGTCCATGGGATTTTCCAGGCAAGAATACTGGATTGGGTTGCCATCTCCTCCTTGAGGGGAAGTTTCCAACCTGGGGATCGAACCTGGATCTCTTGTGTTGCCTGCATTGGCAGGTGGATTCTTTCCACTGAGCCACTTGGGAAACCTGTTTGTATTGTTTAGTTCTTGGCAGATACAAAGGGGTAGGAGAGTGATTGTGAATGAACTGGCCTAGACAGCTGCTTTTTTGACTGCTAAATATGCTATCTTGGAAGACAGTTTCTGTCAACATTTCTTCAAACCTCTTATACAGGTAGCAAAATATAGATGACAGAGGTTGCCAGAAGTTCTGTTGAAAATCTTTTGTAATTATTTGGTTTTCTTTGAAAGCCTGTGTGCATGCATGTAGACTGTTTTGCAAAATGTGTGGTTGTATTCCCTTTAGCATTCACTGTGATGTTAGTCCATTTGCCCCTTAAAGGTTCCTTGCCCTGCTTTCCTCCCCATATAAGTTCCGGTTAGTTTTTGATCACAAGCCAAGACTTGGTTAGTAAGGGTATCCTTTGCTGAATGAAAATAAGGTAAGATGTTACTGTCTCTCAAATGTATTATATAGAAATCTTACATATTTGTCATGTTTATTCATATCAGCAAACATAATGGAGTTTATATGCTGTGGGATTTCTTTTCTGGAATAAATAAGCTTTATTGTTTGTGCCAATTAAAAAACAATGCAGAACAATAAAAAAGGTAAATGATCTTAAAAGGCCCTCACTTAGATAACTACTACTTTTTCCAGCAATACACAAGCTCCTATTTGAGCTTAAAAATGTAATCCTATTTTATACAGTTTGCTGATAACTTGCGTCACTTATATATTATGGCTCTCTTTCTGTGAACACATGGATTACTCTTTAACTGGCTATATATTTCTCACTTTATGAATGTTCTAGAGTAGGTAGTCTGTTAAGCTAAATATTTGGGAAATTTTCCATTCTTTTGTTTTATTTTTCGTTGTCTGCATATAAATGTTTGTACAATTATCAGATTATTTCCTCTAAATAAAAACCAAAAAGTAGAATTACTGGGCCAGAAGTTTTGAACCAATATAAAATTTGGACACTATTGCCAGGTAGACTGCATGGAAGGTTAGAATGGATGGAAGTTCATCAGAACTGAAAATACCTGATGATTCTACCAGAACTATTGGCTATTGATTTTTTAAAAAAATTATCAAAGCTTAGAGGTGGAAAATAACTTGTTTTAATTTGTATTTTTTTTCACATCCAATCATTTTATGCACTTACGTTTATTTGGATAACGATTTTTTTTTAAAGTTTAAAATAGTTATTGCTTAGTTTGAAATTGAATCACTTCAAATCCCTTGTGGATTTGGAAAATTATGTAAAAGTAAATAGAAACTAATGGGTCAGTTTTGGGATCTCCCAGCAACATCCTCATGGATATCCTAATACTCATATCTGTAAGAACATAGTGTTTCATTCTTTTCTCCATGATTTTTCTGCACATGATTTGATTTGTGGGAGAAAGGAGGTTGTATAAACCATTTAACTTCTCATTAGAACAGGTCTTTGGGGGCTGAAATTTTCCATATTTAAAAACTAACCTCAAATGTGTCAACCACTAAATTCTTTAAGATGGTTATCTTAGACAACTGAATAGCAAAAATTGTATTCCTGAGATTTTAGGGTAAAATCTTACAGTCTTTGAATTAGTTCTGTATATTATAGGTTTTGGGGCAACTACTAAGGTAGGTGGGATGGTATAGAGTGGGAGCTTGGGGAAACAACATTTGCTTTATTCTTATCAGTACAGAAAAAGGCTCTGTCGTGGGACAACATACAGTATGTTGTCAGTCAGGCTAGTGCTGTAATCTTTTGTGCTCTCCATAGCAGTAGGAACCTAGCAAGAGATTTGCTGTCTTTGTCATCAGAAAGTACAGTATGTTTATGGAGAAGAATTAGAATGGTAGGCATGCAAGGTGTAAGGTAGGGGTAATTAGGTTCAAAAGATAAATGCACACACTTTAAATGACAGCTCTGAATAAATGCTCTTATTTTCGGTAGACTTCATGGGAGACTGTAGGAGGGAAGAAGAAGAATTTTGGAAAAGAAAGTTCAGAAAACAAAGAGAATAGAGAGAAGAGAAGTGAGAGAGAAATGAGCCGTGGACGTGGAAACAACAACCGGAAAGTAAGAGGTGGCAATCGTGGGAGAGAGTGTAAGTACAGACCTTTAGCCTCAGCTTTGCTTTATAAAAATTTTCACGCATACTAAAAAGCTGTCAGAATGATTCAATGAATGTCCATAAATCCACTTCCTTAATGCAATATTTGTTAATATAAGTAACATTTAGCTACAACGGAGTAGTTTGTTAGAAACCCAGCTGATGCAGTTTCATATTAGCACTGACCTGGGCTGTAGGTAGTTCTGTTGTGTCTTAAGACTGCCTTCTCTTAAGACTGCCTTCTCTAATCTAGTGCATCTTCTAATTTTAAAGAAGGGGTTTTTTGTTGGCTGATAGATAAAGCTGTTTATTCTTCCCTACTTATGGATATTCATGGTATTTGCAGGGTTTAGATTAAGAGGAAAGTTGTTGAATAGGGAAGATTTTTCTCAGTACTTTCCATTCAACTCAGGTTTTGGCATCATTCACCCAGAACAACACTACCTTCTGTGCAGGCATACCAAAGTAGCTAAATTATGGATGAATAGAATATAAATATTTAACATGTCCCCTTACAAACTTTCACTAGTTTATTCCACAGATGTTTATCGAGTATCTACAATGTAGAAGAAATTATTAAAGGCATACAGCAATGAAGAATACAGAAATCTTTGCCCTTCTAAGACTTTTAAAAAACATATATACTTTTATTTATGTATTTATTTGGCTGTGCTGGGTCTTAGTTGTGGCATGCCAGATCTTTAGTTGTAGCCATGTGGGATCTAGTTCCCTGACCAGGGATTGAACCTGGGGCCCCTGCATTGGAAGCACAGAATCTTAGCCACTGGACCACAGGAAAGCCCCTGCCCTTCTAAGACTTTTAAGCGAAGTAGTGTGAGATGTAATAATAAAGAAGAAGAGTAACATTGCATATTAATATTACAGTATTTTAATGGCATTATGTAGAAATAATGTTCTGGGGAAAAACAAAGGTAGAGAGATGGGAATTATAAATAGGGGGTTGACAAATTTAAAGAGAGTGGCCATGGAAGGCCTCACTGACAACTCTCAGAGTTAAGCCCTGAAAGAGGGGAGCAAGCTGTGCCAGTATTGTTCATAAATATTCTATATTATATAGAGTCACTAATGCCAATATAGGAACGAGGAGAAGAAAAGACTGTGTTAACAGTTAACTTCCCCAAGAACTCAGTATTTCCTTGGTATTGCAGTTGGCTAGTCTTTGCCTTTCCAGGTTTTGAACTTAACCAGTGAGCAAATTTTGTTGCATATTGTTGCATAACAAAGGTAGTTTTTTGGAAGTAAACTTAACTTTATGGGAGGGTAAGTCCAAACAAAAAAAAAGTAGTATGTCATTTTGATTTCTTTTTGAATTTTCACCTACAAATTAAGCAAGTTCTTCTGTCACTTTTTTGAGCCACTCTGGCTTGGTTTTGTTTATTGTATTTTCTAAACCCTTTGGTTAAATTTTAACCTTTTTTAAAACACCTTTTTGTTGTTGTTGTTGAGGGGCAGAAGGAGTCTTTTTGTCCTTGTCTTTAGTAGCTGTTTGCTCTTTTCCACTTTAGTTAGAGGTGAAGAGAATGGAATTGATGGCAATCAAGGGGACAAGCCTTCAGATCGAGGCAAGCGAGCTCGTGGTAGAGGTAAGAGAATGAGGAGGAAGGAGATACTTGTGATGGGGAGAAGGAGGCAGGCTGTTCATACACTCAGTTCACTAAGGGCAGTGTACTCTGAAAGAACGGTTGATCTGAAATCTTTTGATTCATTTACTGATGCCTATAAGTGAAATGTTTGAATTATATAATTTTGAGGAACCATATTGGTTGTTTTCAGATGAGCTGAGAAAGGCCCTTTGTGAGAATAATTTAAAATTTGAAGCTCTGACCAAAAAGTTACTAAGTTCTCCTGTGTTGGACTTTAACAGATGTGTTTTACCCATATGATAATAGTTTTAAAATTATTTGCCCATTGATTACCCCCATCCAGAAAACACAACAGTGTTTTCTGTTAGTGATCGTTTCTTTGCATTTATTAATTCAGGATGTCACTTCAAGAATATAGTTCCACACATTTAGAGTTGTAACTGAATTTTCTTAGGGTTCTAAAAATCAAGATACATAATGTAGTAGGAATATCTTATTTTGGTTCAGTAAAGCTACCTGAATTGACTGACATTTTGTTTGATCCATTGTTCCACTCAGTTGTGACTGTTCTCCAAATGAGCATTTTACAGTGGCAGAATTTCTTTTAATCAGAAATATTAGGGATAGAAATTAATGTAGGTATACTGCATATGCTATCAATTCCCTTGGCTATTCATCTAATTATCATTACTAAATTTCTACTATGTGAGCCAAAAGTAAATAATTTTCAGAGATCAGAAAAAGGCAGAATTATATACTAATTTGTTGGGCACAGTGAAAAGAAGGTTGTGCTTTAAAAACAGATTTCAATTGTAATTTCCTTTTCTAGATTTTTTCTTATTAATTTCAAGCACAGAGAAAAATGGAGAGAATAAATGAACCCCGAGTCCCTTCATGTTTAGTCAGTAATGTTTAAGGATTTTAGCTATATATCTGCAGAAATATTTAAAGTAGGAATTTGTGGATATTTTATCATATATTACTGTGGTAAGCACCTCTAAAAAATGTATGTGATTTTGTATGTAACCATAATGCTGTTTTTACACTTAAAAATATCATTTAATAATCTATACATAAAGTTTCCTGATTTTTTAAAAAATGCCTTTGTAATTTATTTCTTTTTCTTAAAAATTTTTTTTTTATTTGGCAGTATCAGGTCTTATTTGAGAGCAAGAGTGATCTTTCTTTGCAGTGCGTGGGCTTTCCTCTCTAGTTGTGGTGCACTGACTCTAGAGTGCTCAGGCTCAGAATTAACATGATGCAGGTTTAGCTGCCTGACCACATGTTGCACAACCAGTGCTTCAAAAGTTGAAAAAATTGGGCTCTGAAGTTTTGTCTCATGCTCCATACTCACCTGACCTCTCAGCAGTTGACTACCACTTCTTCAAGCACCTCGACAACTTTTTGCAGGGAAAATGCTTTCACAGTCAACACAAGGCAGAAAATGATTCCCAAGAGTTCATCAAATTCTGAAACACGGATTTTTATGCTACAGTAATAAACTTATTTCTCATGGCAAAAACATGTTGACTGTAATAGTTCCTATTTTGATTAATAAAGATGTGTTTGAGCCTAGTTACAGTGATTTAAAATTCATGGTCTGAAACCACAATTACTTTTCCACCAACCTAATATTTACTGGATTACACAATATACACAGAAGTGCTCAGGGTTTGCTTTTAACATTTTATTTTAAAATAAAACAGCAGAGTTTCGTAGAGTGTTTACCCAGAGTTCCCAAACTTTGTAATATTTTGCTACATTTGCATTGCCATTTTCTCTCGATATGTACATTTTTTTTTCTTGAAACCATTGTGTGTGCATTTCAAACTTAATGCCATTTTACCCCTAAATATTTCAGTGTGTAAACTCCTAAGAAAAAAGATACTGCTTACAGAACTACCTTAAAATTATAAAATCAAGAAATTACTGTTGTTACAATCTATTGGCCTTATTCAAAACTGTTACCCTGCTAATGTCCTTCAGTTCAGTTCAGTTCAGTCGCTCAGTCGTGTCTGACTCTTTGTGACCCCATGAATCGCAGCACGCCAGGCCTCCCTGTCCATCACCAACTCCCGGAGTTCACTCAGACTCACCTGCATCGAGTCAGTGATGCCATCCAGCCATCTCATCCTCTGTCATCCCCTTCTCCTCCTGTCCCCAATCCCTCCCAGCATCAAAGTCTTTTCCAATGAGTCAGCTCTTCACATGAGGTGGCCAAAGTACTGGAGTTTCAGCTTCAGCATCATTCCTTCCAAAGAACACCCAGGGCTGATCTCCTTCAGAATGGACTGGTAGGATCTCCTTGCAGTCCAAGGGACTCTCAAGAGTCTTCTCCAACTCCACAGTTCAAATGCATCAATTCTTTGGTGCTCAGCCTTTTTCACAGTCCAGCTCTCACATCCATACATGACCACTGGAAAAACCACAGCCTTGACTAGATGGACCTTAGTCGGCAAAGTAATGTCTCTGCTTTTGAATATGCTATCTAGGTTGGTCATAACTTTTCTTCTAAGGACTGGTATTAGAATCCATTAATTTTTTCATGAAGTAATTATTGTGGCACATTTATAATCGGACTTTTTTGCTAAAGAAAAGCTAATATATGAGATATGACAATAGACTCTATGCTTTCTTCCTCTTTGAATTCCTGGGGCAAATGCCGTTGTCATGTGACTCATTTATGCTACTTTGCAGTTGGGGAAGATGTATTCCTATCTTTCTGTAGATGAAGCCTGAACCAGGGACAACTTGCCTGAGTTCTAAGTCTCTGAATGAAACAATCCCCAGAGATGCCTTGTTGGGCTGAAATGGTCTCTGGGCAGGTGAGCAGCTCATCGTCAACATAGCAGCCATCTTTATCATTGAACCAGCTCTGAAAATCTGGGAACTTTTGCCAGTACAAAAAACTTAGAACTAACTTTAACTAAACTTTAAAATCTTTAGGATCTTAAAGATCATGACCTGGAGTGTGCAGTGATAAATTCAAGTGCCCACAGTTTCTGGCAGATTTGGCTATCAAAGCCCTGCTTACAGTCTCCTGGGGATGAGATAGGGATTGTTTTCTACTTATTTTTCTTTAGGTTGTACATGTTTGGTCCTGGGGGAGTATCTGTTATTTGGATTTGCCTCTTCTAGTAAAGATGATTAGGTGTCCTCTGTGTTTTGGCTTTTTTCAAGGAAAGTGAGCAACTTTTCTACTCTGGTTCTCAGTGTAATACATAATATTAAACACTTAAAAGCTTGAGCAGTTATTCAACATAGATGCAGTACAGAGTCCCTAGAGAGACCTATATGAGTAAAGTTTTAGCATTTATCATAACATTGATTTATTCTTTATGATTATCTACTTTAATCTTGTTTTTCTCTATTTATGAACCCAGGTCTGTCTTCTGAGCTATTACATGAAAACAGGTATTTGTACTAGGTCATGATAAAGGGAAATGTATACATATCAAAAACAATATTGCTGGTAGCATTACTAGCCAGGTGATGCTAGCTTGTTAAAATGTACGTGAATATGGGTTTTATTTTTATTTTTAAAATATGTTTCTATTTAGTTTGGCTGCACTAGGTCTTTGCAGCATGTGGGACCTTATGTCTTCATTGTGGCATGCAGGTGCTTTTAGTTGCAGCATGCAGATCTTTAGCTGCAGCATGTGGGCTCTAGTTCCCTGACCAGGGATGCAACTCAGGTCCCCTGAATTGGAAGTATGGTGTCTTAGCCTCTGAACCACTGGGGAAGTCCTAGATTTGAGTTTTGAAAATCTGCTGAAGATATTTGGGTTGTTCCTGTTTCGTAGTTGGGTGCGGTTTCTGCTGTCTGGAGACATGAAGATATGTAGTTGGTACTGACTTTTTCCAGGGAACTCGCAGGATTTCTTGAGTTTTGGTCCTTAGATTATGTTTTTCTTTTTTTTTTTTTCCTTTCACATTCTAGGAATCAGCGAACTAAAATGGCCTGGATATGTTTTTCTTTTATAAATTTCTTTCTTTTCTTTCATGTACATATTGTTTTTTGGCTCAAGTATTAGATATTATTTAATGATGTCTTAGCAGAATCATTTTTAAGAAATTTACCACTATTAATATTTGACCACTTGTTGGTGCCTTTTGTCACACAGTATGTCATTGAATGGGTGCACTTACCAAGAGCAGTTGTATTGTTTAGATTTCTTCACTGGTAACAGTGTTTATTGTAGCCTAAAATGTTTTACATACTATACAATTCACCCATTTAAATTACATAATTCAGTGGGTTTTAGTATATTTATAGAATTATGCTAGAGGCAGATTTTATTTTCTTGGGCTCCAAAATCACTGTGGACCGTGACTGCAGCCATGAAATAAAAAGATGCTCCTTGGAAGAAAAGCTATACAAATCTAGGCAGTGTATTAAAAAAGCAGAGACATCACTTTGCTGACAAAGGTCAATTATAGTCAAAGCTGTGGTTTTTCTACATTCCTGTACAGATGTGAGAGTTGGAGCAAAAGAAGGCTGAGCGCCAAAGAACTGATGGTTTTAAATTGTGCTGGAAAACACTCTTGAGAGTCCCTTGGACAGCAAGGAAACCAAATCAGTCAATCCTAAAGGAAATCACCCTGATTATTCATTGGAATGACTGATGCTGAAGCTCCAATACTTTGGCCACCTGATGCAAAAAGGCTACTCATTGGAAAAGACCCTGATGTTGGGAAAGATTGAGGGCAGGAGGAGCAGGGGCGACAGAGAATGGAATGATTGTATCACCTCAGCAACTCAACAGACATGAGTCTGCGCAAGCTCCGGGAGATAGTGAAGGACAGGAAGGAAGCCTGGCATGCTGCAGTTCATGGGGTCGCAAAGAGCTGGACAGGACTTGGTGACTGAACAAAACAATAATACAGTTACGCAGCCATCACCATAATCAAAACTGTTGATTCCCAATTCCTTCCTCTTCCTCACCACCCCAATCCCAGCAATAAACAACTGGTAATCTGCTTTCTGTGTTTATAGATTTGTCTGTTCTGGACATACAATGTAAATGGAATCTAGTAATATGTGCCCTTTCTGACTGGCTTCTTTGACCTAATGTTTTAAAGGTTCATTGATGTTCTACTTCATATCAGCACAATTTTGTAGCATGTATAAGTACTTCATTTCTTTTTATAGCCAAATAATATTCCATTTTATTATATACTGAGATTTGCCTTTTTTTTTAAAAGCTTGTATGGTGACTCTCCTCCTCCCATCTTATCGTCCTTAACTTTAAGGATAAATTATCTTATTCCTAAATTTTGGGTTGTAATCTTGCCCAAACTTGTACATTGAAAGCTTTTTTTTTTTTAACTCCAGTTTCTGACCTTCTTTTAGACTGATATGCTGTGTGAAGTCTTACCTTTGCCTTTTGATGATGTTAAAATAGACATTTCTAATAATAGGCATTGTTAGAATTCTACTTTTTAGGACATTTCCCTCTGTTCCCCTGTCTCTTATAGATTTTTGTCAAGATCATATGTTTTAATAGTTTACCTTGGACTACTGGATAAGTTAACTGTACATGATTAAATATACATTTAATTGTATTAGTATGGTGAATATATCCCTTGACAACAACTTTTCTCTGAATTTGAGTACTCTTAAGTACTAAATGGAATCATGAAATATTTGTCTTTTTGTGACTGGCCTGTTTTCACATAGCAAAATATCCACAAGTTTCAGTCATATTGTAGCATTTATCAAGATTTCTTTCCTTTTTCGAAAAAGAATTACTTACTTTTGTCTAGGCTAGGTCTTTGTGGCTGCGAGGGCTTTCTCTAGTTGTGGCAAGCCGGGGGTACTCTGTAGTTGCGGTGCATGGGCTTCTGGGCTCTAAGTTGCTGGCTTCAGTAGTTGAAGCTCCCGGGCTCTAGAGCACAGGCTCAATAGTTGTGGTGCACGAACTTAGTTACTCCGCAGTATATGGGATCCCCCTGGAGCAGCGATGGTACCTGTGTTTCCTGCAATGTGACTGGGTTTACAAAAACACTCTGCTTTCAAATTCTCTTGGAGACACACACACACACACACACGCACACACACACACACCCAGAAGCGCACACACACACACCCAGAAGCACACACACATGCACACCCAGAAGCACACACACACACCCAGAAGCAGAATTACAGGATCATATAATTTTTTTCTCCCTTAAAATTTCTTTTTTTTTATTCTACATTGGACCACAGTTGATTTGGGCTTTCCTGGTGGCTCAGTGGTAAAGAACCTGCCTGCCAATGCAGGGGACACGAGTTCCATCCCTGGGTCAGGATGATCCCCTGGAGAAGAAAATGATAATTCACTCCAGTCTTCTTGCCTGGGAATCCCATGGACAGAGAAGCCTGGTGGTCTATAGTCCATGAGGTCACAAAGAGTCTGATACCACTTAGCGACTTAAACAACAACAACAGTTGATTTACAATGCTGTGTTAGTTTCAGGCATACAGCAAAGTGATTCAGTTATACATATATCTATTCTTTTTCTAATTTTCTTCCCATTTAGGTTATTACAGAATATTGAGGAGAGTTCCCTATGCTATAAGGATCATAGAATTCTATTTTTAATTTTGAGGGGAATTGCCAAACATATTGTTTTCCACAGTGGCTACACTATTGTACATTCCCATCAAACAGTGTACAGAGGCTTCAATTTCTCTCTGTTCTTGCCAGCACTTGTTATTTTCTGTCTCCTCCACACACTTATACCCCCCGCCTCAGCCATTGTAATTGGTGCCGGGTTTACATAATGATTAGTGATGGTGACAATATTTTCATGTGCTTATTGACCATTTTTACATCATCTCTGGAGAAATATCTATTCAAGTCCATTTCCTGCCCACCACGCTTTTTTTTTTTTTTTTTTTTTAAGAATTTCTTTATTTTTGACTGTTCTGGATCTTCGTTGCTGAGAGTACTTTTCTCTGGTTGCGGCAAGTGAAGGCTACTCCTCTGGTTGCCGTGCACGGTCTTCTCATTGCGATGGCTTCTCTTGTTGCAGAGCACAGGCTATAGGGCATGTAAGCTTGAGTAGTTGCGGCACTTGGGCTCAAAAGTTGTGGCACACAGGCTTAGTTGCTCCATGACATGCGGGATCCTCCCAGATAAGCTATCAGACGTTTGTCTCCTGCATTGGCAGGCCGATTCTTTACCTCTGAACCACCAGGGAAGAGCCCCCTTGTGCATTTGTTAATCTGGTTATTTGTTAGTATTCATGATGTTACTTCCTTATCAAATGTATAATGTGCAGATATTCTTTGGTTGCCTGTTTACTCCGTTCATGTCTTTTGATTCACCTGTTTAAAATCTAATTCTTTCCTCTCGCCTTTCATTCTAGGGGTCATATCTAAGAAGTTATTACAAAATTCACTGTAATAAGCTTTTGCTCTGTATTTTCTTCTAAGGGTTGTATAGTTATAACTCGGGTTTAGTTCATTAATACCCAATTTAGGATTCAGTTAAGAAAAACCAAAGAGTCACTGAATAAAACTATTTCTTTTGCTTGCTTGCTGTCTTGTTTGCTGCCCTCTTGGTCATTTATCAAAGATCTTACTATTAAAAATGGTATGTAATAGTACCTTCAGCTTCCTTAGTAGATTCCTCTTTTAGTTTCTCATTTCGTTTTATAGTAGAGGCTTATGATGTCATGGTGTTTACACTAGATGTGTTTAAAAAGATACAGAATTTTTAAAAGTATAACCTGCCTATGTTAAGCTGAAGTATATGTTAAATGTTGTACAAGCAGAATTAAATTCTTTTCTCTCCTTTGAGCTCAATAGGTATTTGTGTCATTGGGAACCTGCAGATTGGGTGTACTGGTTGGGAATGTTGGTGCTGTTAGGAGCAATGTCAGTAATGTTTGGGCAAGTGTGTAAGGGATGAAGTTAGTAGAGTTATAGTTGTGTGGAACATAAATACTATTTTTATACTTTTTTGTTTTTAAAGGATTTGGGCGTGGCAGAGGGAGAGGGGCAGGAAGATTCTCAACCCAAGGCATGGGGTAAGTCTTAGCTATTCTGTTTGTGAATTTGGTACCTTTTTGTTATCTCTAAGGCTTTCCTTCCTCTTCCTGTACCTGATTAACCATCCTGGTGAGTCAGATGTTTTCTATATTTAAAAAGAGAAAATACTAAAAAAATGAAATAGAACAAATGACATTGTATTGCAGTAAACCTTAGAGCGATTTTTTAGTCCTGGCTTTATTGACATTTTGGATTGGATAGTAGTTTATTGAGGTGGTGGGGTTCCCTTTACATTGTAGGATGTTTAGCAACATCCCTGGCCTCTCCCTACTAGATCCCAGTAGCACCCCTCCTCAAGTTGTGACAGTCAAAAATTTCTCCAGACATCGCCAAATGTTCCCTGGGAGGGAGGTGCACAACCACCCCAGTTGAAAACCATTGCTTAAGAGTTATGTTGGTAAATCCAGCAGTTGTCTTTGAATGGTAAGTAAATGCAATGTTTTTTTTTTATTTTTTAAATGAAGAACAGTCATTTTTATCTTGAATTGTAATACTGAAAGATGAGTATATTATTTTTAAATAGATGGTATAGTCAGTTATTTATTCATTATTTCTGGTTATTCTTTCACTTTTTGCTGTTATCTAAAGCATTAGCCGCCACCCCGCATTATAAAAAGTATTTAAGCATCTTATAGAGGCCATAGGTAGATGATAGTCAAGAAAGGAAAGTCCTTTGCTTGTCCATAGCTTCCCGGCAGTACTGTTTTGGGTCACTGCCTAGAGATGGTGACTCTTGCCATCTCTTTTCTGCCTGAGCTCCCTGTGGACAAAAGAAGGATGAAAACACAGGAAGCAAATTGGATGGAACATTTGGACATATATGCCCAGCCTTGTAGCTCTGAAGGATTTTGTAGATTTTGTCCTCCACTTCAAAAAACAAATGCTGTTGTGATTCTTTTTGTCAGTGACACCCCAATAATGCTAAAATATTTTTTTATAAGTTGTGAAAATTTTGGCGATGTTATTTAATTTGGTTCTAGTTAGGCATTTCATGCAAACACCGTGGTTCAATTCCTGCTTGGAAAGATCCCCTTGAGAAGGGATAGGCTACCCACTCCAGTTTTCTTGGGCTTCCCTGGTGGCTCAGATGGTAAAGAATCTGTCCGCAGTCTGAGAGACCTGGGTTCGATCCCTGGGTTGGGAAGATCCCCTGGAGGAGTGCATGGCAACCCACTCCAGTATTCTTGCCTGGAGAATCCCCATGGACAGAGGAGCCTGGCAGGCTACAGTCCATGGAGTCACATAGAGTTGGACATGAGCGACTAAGCACAGCACGTGCATCTGAATCATGGGTATTTAGGGCTTTAATTTAAAAAGAAGCACTGAGCAAAATGTTTTCTTTTTATTTGTATCCATCTAAACAAAATGGATCATTTATTGTAAGAGGTTCAAAGCCAGTTTGGATTCTGACTTGGGAAGAAAAGACCTGTTGCATATTTAGGTCTAGGCTTAGTTGGCATGAGGTGGGTGGGTTTTTTGTTAGAGCCTTTACCCTGCCTAGAACTATTATAGGTCTCCGTGGCTACTTTAAGATGCAGAGGACGACAATTTAGGCAAATAGAAGCATCATACAAGAGTGTATGGAAGTCCCTAGTCAGCCTCTGCTTTTTGGAAGCTCTAGATTCCGATGGCCAGAAGAATTGGCTTATGGTTAAATAGGAGGAGGAGGATGAAGTCTCCTACAGTGGTTCTTGAGAGGGACAGGGCTTATTTCAGGGAAGATGATATACAGTTAATTTTGTGGTTATTTCATTTGCCTTTATTTTTTATTTCAAACCCAAGGACATTTAATCCTGCGGACTATTCAGATTCTCCATCTATAGATGGGTGTGGGACAAAACCAGTAGTTTGGGAAGCTGCTCAGAATGGTGCAGATGAAGGAACTGGTAAGTGTCTGTCCTCACCAGAGATGTATTTTAATTGTTTGAGCTCTTAACAATCAAAGATGACATCAAAGTGTGCTGGTGGAGATAAATGAAAAACAGGTAGCTCTTCTTCCTCTGAGGCTACTCTTAGCTGGTCCTTAGCGCCAAAGTTTCTCATTTACAAAGCTTATTGATAATAAGGTATGTGGTTTTTTTCTTCTTTTTCACTCTGAAGAAGATGCTGTAACAAACCTGTGTAAGGCAGTACAAACCCACACTCAAATCTTGGTGTCAGAGATACAGAGAATAATTTCTTAGTGGCAGACTTCAAACAAAGTATTCACTGTTCATAGTGGTGAACACAAATATGGCCAGATTAAGAGATTGATGATGATAGGTGAGTTCAGGGTAATAGTTGCTTTTGCAGGTTTTTTTGTATCCTACAACTTTGGGGTTATTTGTTTACTGAAGTTCATAGATAAATACTTGTTAATTGGCTTATTTATTTAATAGAACTCTTTTGAATATTTGTTCCTGATAATATATTTTGATAATATATATTAACTGCTGTGACTATATTTGTAAAAACACACTTTGATACTTCATGAATTATAATCCCAAATATAAAATCATAGCTTAGTAATTACCTAAAAAAGACAGTGGCACCATCACAGAAGCACAGAAAACTAGGAATCAAATATACCATGGAGAGGACCAACAAAAGTTATAAAAATGGAAATGAAAGGTTGTTGTTGAGCTGTGAAAGACGCCGGGATTCTTGGCCTCCAGCGGAGAGGAATTCAATCTGGGGCCAATGACAAGGCTTGATCGCTCAGAGCTTTTGTGTAATAAAGTTTTATTAAAGTCTAAAAGAGATACAGAAAGCTTCTTGACAGACATCAGAAGGGGGCAGAAAGAGTGCCCCCTGCTAGTCTTTAGCCTGGTGTTTTATGTCTGTTACTGATCAGATAATAGAGACACCTCAAGGCTGATGGAGTTTCATCAAGCCCCTCTCCCACAACATGCATTTTTGAGATAGGATGGCATGAGGTGTGTCATCCCCCAGCCATAAAACAATTGATGTGAATACTGGTTTGTTAATCTATATCATCCAAAACTTAGTCTTAGGTGGAACCATTTTGAAGAAAGGCAAATTCCAGAGCAAATACATAGTTTCATTAACATGGCTTAAGAAAAACATTTCCATAAAAAAATGGATTGGTTAGCTCAAGGTTTGAGAAAAGTTAAGTTCAGGTGGAACCAGGTGTCATCATGGCAACACAGAATTTTAAGAGAAAAAAAAAATCTGAGACTTGTTGTTTGTTGTCTCCTGCCGCTTAAGGGAGAGAGAAAAACGTCTGACACTTGCAGCCTATTTCCTCTTTTTTGGAGACCCCCTAGCCTTCCTGCCTGTTACCCTCTCAGTAGTTTGAAAACACTAGTAAAATTGATAAGTTTATCATGAGACTGATCAAGGAAAGCAGAAGAAACATAATTGGCTACAGGAATGAGAAAAAATATTGATATTATAATCTATTATAATTAATATCATAGCTATTAAAAATTGTCAGAAGATATTTTGTTGATAAATTTCTTTCCAACATTTGAAATTATAGATTAATCTCATTCTTCAGCACAAATGTAAAAATTTTAAATCACAATATTGGAAAATAATTCAGTAAACTAGAAAAAGGATATATCGTGGCCATGTTAAGTTTAAACTTGATATTTTAACATTTAAAAAATCAAACTACTCCTAGATATATACCAGAGAGAATGGAAGATACAGGTTCACATAAAAGCTATGTGTTCTTCAATGGATGAGTGAGAAAGAAAAATTATCCAGATAAGTCAGCTAGAAGCAGAGGTAGATTGGTAGTTGCTGATGGCTGGGAATGTTGGGAGAAATGGGGAGTGGCTACGAATGGGTTCTAGAGTTTTTTTGGAGTGATGAAAGTATTCTGGAATAGGTATTGTGATTGTTGTACACCTTGTGAATAGACTGAAAACTAATCAGTCCTGTGCCCCAAAAGGGTGGATTCAAAAGTCACAGCAAACTTCACAATAATTAGTGATGTATAGAATATCTTTTTGTAACAAGATAAAGGACCTTACCTTTTTAAAAAAATATTTATTTTTAATTGAAGGATAATTGTTTCTTAGTATTGTGTTGGTTTCTGCCAAACATCAACATGAATCAGCCATCGGTATACATATATTCCCTCCCTTCAACCTCTCTCCCCATCCCAGCCCTTTAGGTTGTTACAGGGTCCCAATTTGAGTTCCCTGAGTCATACAGCAAATTCAAGGGGCTTACTTTTTTTTTTTTCTTTTGAATAAAGGCAAAAGATTTAGTCAAAACTGAAGAGAAACAGGAGGATTGCCCTCATTATTTCTGAACCATTGAAATAAAGAATGAAAAAGAAAAGGATTGGAAAGGGAGGAAAAAAACCTGTCACCTCTGGCAATGATATAAAATAATCTATAGATAAATTAATGAAATTAGCTAGAAAGCTTTAAATGATGTAGCTAGTTCACTTAACAGGTAATATTTCTGTAATCAACAGAGAAAATGGGGAAAAAAATGTAGCTTCAAAAAATGTCAAATGCCTATGAAGTCTAATGATATGCAAAATAAGACTTCTGTCTATGCAAATGCAAAATATGAAATCTTACAGTAAAATGTAAAAATTGAGTGTCTGAAGGAACATTAATGAGCAGAAGAACTACCATTTATAGTAATACAAAAGCATGAAACCCCTATGTCTAAATCTGACAAAATATGTGTAAGATTTGTATGTCAAAAATTATGCAACATGAAGATAAATATCAAAGATGATCCATAAAGGAGGTGAGATACTCAGAGGTATTTATGAGTTGGAAGACTCATAAATGTTATTGATATGTTATTGATATATCATTGATATTGTTATTGATATGGCATTTCTCCCCAAATTGATATATAGGTTTGAACATACAAGTTTGTTCAAAATCCTAGCAGGATTTTTTGGTGTCAGTTGATTCTAAACTTGATTCTGAAATTTTTATAGTAAAGTATAGGTGTGAACATAGTCCAAAGAGTTCTGAAAACTAACAGTATTCAAAGACTCACACTCCATGATTTCAAGAAATTACCCTAAAGTTACAGTAATCAAGACTGTGGAATTGCAGATAGATCAATTACATAATACCAAATCTAGAAATAAACACACAGATACAATTGGTTTTGGACAGATGTTCCAAGACAATTCAATACAGCGTACATTATACTGTATATTAAAAAAATAGCCAAAAGTGGATAACAGCTATAGATGTGAAAGCTGAAACCACAACTTCAAAAGAAAACACTGGGGCAAATAGCCACCTGGGATTAAGGAAAAATTTCTTATATAGGACATAATAAGCATGAGTCTAAAAGGAAAACATGGTTCTTCAGAAGAAAGCAGAATGGAAGACCAAGGCATAATTTAGGAGGAAATATTTATTTAAAACCTCTACTTGAAAAAGGACTTGTATACAGAACGTATAAAGAATTCTCAGAAGTCGTTAAGAAGAAAACAAGTAACCCAATGAAAATAGCAATTAAAACAAGAGAAAATGAAAAAGTTGTGGAAATGGATGGTGATGATGGCTATACCACATTGTGATTACTCGGTGGCAGTGAATTGTACACTTGAAAAAGGTTTGTTGTTCAGTCGCTCAGTTGTGTTCGACTCTTTGTGACCCCATGGACTGCAGCACACCAGGCTTCCCTGTCCTTCAGGGTTAGCATGGTAACCCTTAAAAAAGATGAGCATGGTAAATACTGTTTACCACATGCACACTGTTTTACCACAGTAAAAAACTGACATAGAATAGTATACACATTTTGTATCTATGGCAGTTGTTCTGCTATTAAATTTTACTGGAATTATGTGAGGTGTAATCATCGTGGAGACTGAGGCAAAGATAACTTCTTGTGAATTTGTAATTATTTCAAAATAATAAAAAATGAGCAAAAGATTTGAACAGATGCTTCATAAGGGAAGAAACATGGATGGCAATAAGCAAACAAAATGTGCTCATCATCATTGGTCATTGGGGAAATATAAATTTACAGTGAGTGCGTGCATGGTAAGTAGGCTACCTCCATTCATCCACTAAAATAGCTTTGAAACTGACAGTTCCAAGTGTCAGTGAAGGTGACGGTGTAATTCAAACTTATTCCTGGTGTGAAAGCATACATAGAGATGCTATATAGTCTTAAAATCTCAACCTTGGGTTTTTACTGAAAAGAAATGAAAACACGTCCATACTAAGACCTGCCTGTGATGTTTATAGTAGCTTTACTTAGAACCTCCACTGAGTTTTAAGTTGGATGTTTGAAACAATATTGAATTAATCCATTAACTGCTACTTCTCTATTTTCTTATTCCTCTTTCTTTTCTTCCTTTTCCTTTTGTCTTTATTTCTTCCCTCTCATCCCTCTAGTTTTCATTTAGAGTAGCAGATTCCTTCCTGGAAAACATTTAGATAAGCAAAATATGTTTGATGCAAAATACAATTAAAGATGTTGTCATCTGATGGGATTCTGGCTATTTCTATAGAAGCCTCACGGACTGGTATTGTCTTATTGATAACACAGTGTTCTGAGTCTAGCCCACAGCTTCATAGGCTCAGAAGCCTGACTTGACAGGATGATAATCAAATCCATCCTTAGGGTCAGACTCGAGATTGACCAAAACAGAAAGACTGAAGGATAGTCAAAATGCAAATTTATAAATATACTAAAAACATACCATTTAAACAGATTGTAATGTTTTCTTTGACAAATGGGAAGGAAACTTGGTGAACATGGGAATGAGAACAAGCATAATTGATGCAAATTGAATGTTTGAGATCTATCTGGCTGGTAAGATTCATAGTTGGGCCACAGCAGTCTGTCATAGCATGGAGAGCAGAAATTTCTTTTTCCTTGGACACACAGCATATACTTAGCTGTGAGGCTGTCCCTTCATTATTTAATTTACTTACTAATTTCTCTTCTGATGAATTCCTTCTGTCTTCTGATGATAGTTAAACCCTTACATTTTACATTGATCCACAGAACTGGCATCAGATGCTCAAAATGTAGCTCAGAATCTACCAAACAAAAATTATTTTGGAATCAAAGGTATGGATTTAAAAAAAAATTCCTTAGTTAATATTCTTATACACTTCTTTTAAATAACTTCCATTTTTCTCAAGGCTAGCTAATAAAAATTCATCAGGTGAATGTTTGTAAACTATTTCTACAATTCCTTGATAAAATAATTATCAGCTTTTGATAATGAAAGTGTTTTTCACACTGGCCTCTTGGGCAGTGCAGAGTTTGGATCATTGTTGCTCCTTTTCCTGTAAGTCTGCCTTATTTGTGTTTTTGATAGAGGACTAACATCAAGTTAAACTGAACACAAAGCATACATTTCAGATTATTGTTTTAAGCTGAAAACGAATGTCATTGAATTTTTCTCATAGTTTGAGGTGAAGCTCTGTAGGTCTACAATGGGGGATAAAGTCTTCCTGTGAAAATTTTAACATTCCATAGTAAGATTAGGACCTGACTCTGTAGTCTTCTCTATCTAGTGTCGTGTAGTTTTTACAGCCCGTGTATCTAGGGTGGATCACTGCAACAGTTTGGCCCTGGCTGCTGATACGGGCATTCCTCTCTGTTGCCAGACATAACACCTTACCATGTAGGATGTCTGCCTACAACTTCATTCATTGTCTTCTGCCTGCTTTTGAATATACTCAGCTTCTCATCCTCTTCTGCATGGCTTAGTTTGTGTTTTAATTATTTTCATAATACTTCTAAAATGGTAGGCCAGTCTCTTTAATATCATATATAAGAATGTGTGTTTTAAATTATTAGTTACTGAATTGTACACTTATATTGTTTTTTTTGGGGAAAAAAAGCATATTCTGAACTTAAGGTTAATTTTAATATATTTTAGTTCTTTGTAATTTCTCATCACCGTTTCTCTCTCCTGGAATATCCTTTCATTATATATCTGGTTATTCAGCCTTCAGGATTTTTGCTGTGATTCATCTTCCCCATAAACTTTCGGTTAGCATTCTAGCTTTCCTTAACTTTTGTGTCCTGCAGGTTTCCAGTGTATTAATCAGATTCATGTAATTTATCATTCACATCACTCACTAAATTTTTAATGGTCTTTTCAGTGAGATATTTGATATCTAGCATCAATGCTTTATGTGTAGGCTTTTAACCCAGTATTATTTGGTTGCTGACTGATGATGAAGGAGATCCTAAGAACAATTCCATCATACATTGTTTCCTATTATAATCTTAATTGCTTTGAAGGTGAAAGTTTTATGAATGATTTTTGAGGCAGAGTGTTCCTAAATCTCCTTAGATTGAGCCTCAGTTTTTTGTAGAGTTTGCAGTCTTTGGAGTGTTGTCTCCTGTGATGAATGTGACAGCATGAATTTGGGGTAGGTGGGATGGAGGTGGCACCGAGAACATTATGTACTGACCAGCTTCAAAACTAGCCCACTTTGTGAACTTTTTTTTAACATAAATTTATTTATTTTAATTGGAGGCTAATTACTTTATAATATTGTATTGATTTTGCCATACATTGATACGAATCTGCCACGAGTGAACATGTGTTCCCCATCCTGAACCCCCCTCCCATCTCCCTCCCCATACCATCCTTCTGGGTCATCCCAGTGAACTTTTAAAATATACATGTACTGAGACAAAAATCTGGCAGGAAATACATTAGAAGGTTGGAGATTTATGTGTTAGTACTTAAGAAAGGCACTAGTTAGTACTTAAGAAACCATGATGATAGTGAAATGTAGGTGGATAGCTTGCCTTGGATCCCTTTAACTTCATGTAAAGCATGCTCTAGAGATGTAAGTTCTGGTACTGATTTCCCCTTAGGACTAATTGTACCTTGTGTTTTTTAACTTAAGCTATTACATCTTTCTGCTTTTGTTTATGAAAATATTTTAATTCAAAGAGATGTTTTAGGGACACAGAAATTGATACTTGCTTTGTGACATTTCTGGAGAAATTATGGAAACCATTTAAAGATAGGATAAATTAGCCAAAGCAGTGGATCAGATTATCATTTCAAATATTAAAACATTCCTCTATCAAGTTTTACTATTATTACAAGGGTGCCTGCAATCGAGAGGGACAGAAGAGTAGGGAGTGCTTTCCTGTAATGCATGTGCCCCATGACCCACAGTATTGGTGTGATGTGTGTGGGTTTCTCTCACACCAGGGAATGTGTTCGTGTTTGAAACATCTCCCTTTTTATAGCCACAAAATAGCATTTTGGGGGTAATATTTTATAAGAAGTCATGTTCCATAAATCCATAGATTCTACTTTTGTTTGCCATAATCAGTCTGGAATTAGGGACATGCTGTTGAAAGCCTTCCACAGAGAAGGCCTCCTTTCTTAGGTTTACAGCATCAGTTTAGTTAATAGGTTACTGACCTGATTCCAAGGTAGTTAGATCTGTTCATCTGCCCTTTTTTCCCAGGGGTGTGCCCTTCCTCTTCCCACACACAAACCTCACTGCAGGTCAGATGCTCAGTTATTTCTTCCATTGAAGGAACTGAAAACATTCACACTCCTGCTCCCTGATGGTGGTTATAGTCAGTATCTTGGTGTGTTTCCTTTTAAAACTGTTTTATCTGGATATGTGTTTGTACATATGTTTTAAAATAATGGGAATGGACACAGCATCACTAAGCACTAATATCAGCATATCTGAATTCATATACTTTTCTTCAAAGTACTTAATTGTTTTCTATATAGCAGATTATTCTGTAAGAACTGTGTGAACACATTTTCTGCACCTACTTATCAGGGGTATAGCAACAGACTTTATATGAACAGGACCAATGCTCAGCTTTGCTGGAGAACTGTTAGGAAATGATACAGTGGAGCTAATAAACACTTCTCTAAATCTGATAATCTGCCTGAAATGAGGGCCCAAAGCAGAGCTGCCTTATATTGAATTGTATTCTTTTTTAAATAATGTATCATAAGGATCTCCTTGTTAAATATATTTATTTTGCTGTGCCATACTTTCTTAAGGCAGTGGATATTATCCAAAAGCAATTTGAGACATGGTTTGTGTGTGTGTGTTTAGTACTTAGCCAAGCTGCATTTGAAAACATGACTGATTTTCTTGAGACAGGTTAAGAACCTCATATTTCTTGGATTGTAAACTGTATTGCTAATGAGATACGTGATATATCTTGTGCTGTACACAATGGAGAATCATTTGGAATCAGACCTTATTTGACTTTGTGGTGTAAACTGTGATTGTCAACAGGGGCCTGGAAGAATTCTGTGGAAGAGTGGACAGCGGAAGACTGGACGGAAGATGTAAGTGTTTAGCATCAGATGTGACTATCTTTCTTTTGGATTTTGGCGGGAACACATGTACTTTTGAGGAAAGCTCGAGATATCTTATGAATATTCTAAGCTCCCTTTCAGACTTCTATGGTTAATTTTTTTTTTTTTAAGCAGATGATTCTCAGAAAGATGTTGGTGTTTCCAGATTTTTGAGAAACTTGGTTTTAAAGCATCTATTTAAAGATGACCAGGCATTAAATAGGAGCGACGTCATTTTTTCACTATCTTTGTTTTATTTGGCCCAGTAACCAGCTGATGCTATTACCCTGGCCTGTGAATGATTATTTACTCATTATAACCTTTTTATTGAAGAAGAGAGTCTATGTTTTAGGTTTACAGTTGAAATTAACCTCAATAAATCATTCTGGTTCTAGGGCCAAGCAATTCCCCTTTCAACTAGACTGGCTCTTTGTGTATTCACTTATTCCACAGACATTTTTGAGTATACTGTACTAGCTTCTTGGTATTAGTAGTATTGATCTTTAAGTTCTGTGTTCAGCATGCTGCTGCTGCTGCTAAGTCGCTTCAGTCCTGTCTGACTCTGTGTGACCCCATAGACGGCAGCCCACCAGGCTCCCCCGTCCCTGGGATTCTCCAGGCAAGAACACTGAAGTGGGTTGCCATTTCCTTCTCCAGTGCATGAAAATGAAAAGTGAAAGGGAAGTCACTGAGTGGTGTCCGACTCTCAGCGACCCCATGGACTGCAGCCTACCAGGCTCCTCCGTCCATGGGATTTTCCAGGCAAGAGTACTGGAGTGGGGTGCCATTGCCTTCTCCATAAGATACTCTTAACTATTTTTCTGTTTAACTCGTAAGGTCCAGAACAGAAGTATGTACATGTTAGAGAGTTACAGCTGACTCTGCGTGGGAGAGAATAAAAGGTTTACAAGTACTGACCTTCAAAATTGCATAACATGACCCAGAGTTTGGGATTTTATTTTTCTTTTTGAGATTATCCTCCCTCCCCCCATTTGTACTTACATTTTTAAAAAAAAGATACAAAACTGCACTTGAGCTTTCTTTTATCACTATTTTATCTGACTTATTAGGGAGTAAGCTGGATAGGGTGTAAGAAAGGAGAAGGATATACTGCTTTGGAACTTCAGAGACTTAGGGTTTTTTATTTACTTATCCCACATACTAACCATAAGACCTTGGGGTATGATGTCACCAGATTTTCTGTTAACCTGTAATCTGAGGAGAGTGGACAAGATGGGTGGGTAATAGAGTCAGTGGAGGGATGGTACCAGTGATAAGAGGAAGTCAGAGTGAGTAACCTGTGGGCACCATACCTTATTTCAAACAGATCTGTCCTAGTTTTACATGTTTTATGTTACTAGAATTTTTGCTAAGAGTTTGTTGGGAGGAAAAAAAGGCTTCCAGAGCTAAAAGCTTTGTCTGGGGCAGCAGGCAGGATAGAAAGCCAGCCAGCTATCAGAGGGTGGATGACTTGTATTCATATTCTAGCTGGGTTGACCTGTTGACCTTAGGTGAGGCATCTTTACTTACCTTTCTGAGCCTCCTATTTTTCATCCCTAAAATGATTATCATAATAACCATCCTGCCTAACTGATGGGGTTTTTCTGTGCTTCAGGTGAGGTCTTAAGATGTAAGTCACCTAATAAGCAGTTCAAATGCACACACATATAGGTAGTAATACTCTGCTGTGTAGGCTGTGTTGTATCACAATAGAATTACTGAAAAGAATTACAGTAGGGAATTTAGACATCTTTTTTAAAATTTTCCCCCCAAACTTTAAACTTTTTATTTTCTGTTGGGGTATATAGCCAATTAACAGTATTGTCGTGGTTTCAGGTGAACAGTGAAGAGACTTGGCCATACATATACATATATCCATTCTCTCCCAAACCCCCTTCCCATCCAGGCTAGGATGTATCATTGATCAGAGTTCCATGTGCTATACAATAGTGGACATCTTCTTTTCCAGGAAATACCAAAATTACTTAAAAGTTTCTGACATTTACAAAGTGATAGTGATTGAATGGTGAGTAATCTAAAATGCAGATCCCGAGTTCCTTCTAGAGCTTAGGAGGAGAAGACAATGCAAGTTTTCTGTTCTCTAGCGGATAAGATAGGATTTCAGTGATAAATGTATAATAGTTCTTATTTACCTTGAACTTAATATTTTATATTTTAAGGCTTTAGATCTTCTGTTATTACTTTTAATAGAATTACTCCTTAATTGCTTCTTTCTCTTAATTTAATTCATAAGATTCTTTAGCAAAAATAGATTCTGTGGAATTCTTAAGATACTATCTTGAAATAGAGTGCAGTGCATAGTATAAGGCTTTCTTGTTGAAACAGTGTAATGAATTTAGCACTTTTTGTTTTTATGGAAAGTGAACACCTAACTGCCTACTCTGCCCCTGCCTTAATATTAATGTCTGAGGAAGTCTGATTTTAAGTCTGAGGCACTTAGCATTGTTAAGAATAGCATTTTCATTAGTTTTCAACATTGTCATTAGATCAACAGTATTAACGTTTACAAGACTGTGCCCCATTTTGAAAATATAAGTCTGACTTTCAGCAGTGTCAGTTGAGGTTTCAAGAAATTGTATCCTGTGTGCCTTAAAACAATATGCATGAATCTCAAAATGATTATGTTCAGTGAAAAAAAAACCACAAAAAAGATTGTATGTTTAAAAATTCCACTTAAAATTCTGGAAAATACAGCTTAAGCTATAATGACAGAAAACACACCTATGGTTGTCTGGGGACAAAAGTGAGTACTCAAGGAATTGATTACACAGGGACAGGAGCGAACTTTTGGGGTAATAGATATTGTCTTGATTTTGTGATGGCGTATATATATGACATACCTTATTTAGTTATTCAGTTTGAATATTCAGTTTATTATTTGTGTTACACCTCAATAATATTTTGATAAAAGCAGTAAGGAAATCTGTGACTAGTAAATCTATTACTAATAAAGAAAATACTAAAGCCACCTGTCTTTAGGAAAAGAGAATGTCAGTAATTTACCTTTTCAAACTTTTCCTACTCCTTTCTGGTGTTATAGTAACATTAGTGGTAGTTTTTATAGGAGTTCTCATTTAGTATAATGTGAAGTAGAATAGTGAGACTGGGACTTAAATTATGATCTGACTTTACTTCACTTTCTTGTTTCCCTGATGTGGAATCCTTATTGTGGAATTATCCATCTAAAATTATCTTCACCTTAAGAAAATTACATGGCCATGATCACTTGTTTATTTCTTTTCCTTTAGACTGCCTTTTGGGTGAACTAGGAGAAGAGTACTGATGACTAAAAATTATCAGGAATTTGTTACATTGTTTGGTTTTATATTATGTAAAATAAGATTAAAATGTTTTTAATCCTTTCGTTACAGCTTTCTGAAACAAAGGTCTTCACTTCCTCATCTGTTCCAGCAGAGAATCATGTCACACCTGGGCAAAGGTAAGTGCTTTTCCCCACCTTTTTTAATTCAGAGCAGAATTAAAATTTCTTGCTGTAGGAGAGTGGTTTTCTTCTTCAGATCTCTCTATTTTTTACCCTTTTCTTGAATCTCTTTCTGTTTTTCTCTTTTCTATCTAAGACTTTTGTTTTATCCCTTATCTGGTGAGCTGACAGAGCCTCCATCATTTCCTAATTTGTTGTGTCTGCTGATGAATTAAAATAGCAGTTATGGGGTTCCCAGGTGGCTCAGACGATAAAGAATTGCCTGCCACTGCAGGAGGCGTCAGTTTGACCCCTGGGCTGGGAAGATGCCCTGAATTAGGAGGTGGCAACCCACTCCAGTATTCTTGCCTGGAAAATTCCATGGACAAAGGAGCCTAGTGGGCTACAGTCCAGAGGGGTTGCAGAGAGTCAACGTGACTGAGCACGTGGTCACACACATGGCAGCGATAACGTTAAATCTAACAGTTTATTTTTTACTTTCGTAAACATTTTTTTTGACAGATAAATGTAATAGAAATCTCTTTTGGTTTCTTCATATAATGCCGTTTATTTAGATCTTAGGATAGTACAAAGTTCTCATTTTATATGGGTTCTAATAGTTTTTATCTACTAATTTCATAGATTACAGCTAAAGAGGAGCTTTTGGGATGATAGAAACATTGTTAGAATGTGTGCAGAATTGAATTATTGAAGAGTATTTATTTACATTCTCGGGTTTACAATAACTTTTAACCTTTGATTATGGTTTCAAAAAGTAGTGATCTAGAAGGATGAGAGCGTTGATATATATGATACCTGAGCATTGAAGGCAATTTTGAACCTAATATGCTCAGTCTCTTGCTAAATGAGGTGGTGATAGACTTCATTACAGGGAAATAAAAATCAAAGGTTATGTCTTGCAATATATTATTTTGTGACTTGCTCAGAATTTTTCCTTAAATGGATGTATCTTCTTCGTTGTATTTAGTATTTGATGAATTGCATAGCATCATTTTCATTTAAAAAATAAATGGACCTTTTAAGGCTTATTTTTCCAACAGTAGTGCTGCAGTGTTCTTCATATATATATTTCATCAATTGTTTGGAATAGAACTTCTGGTTTTTGTAGTTAAGGAACTTTTGAAATGGGTCATATATAAGATAACTATCATGAATTTGTATCCCTGGAATTAGGTTATCATAAGCTAGAACATTCCTTGGGGTCCATAATACTGGATCCCATAACTGTTTCTCAGTTACGGGGACATGAGAGTGGGCAGTGTGTAAGGAGAGGAACTCAAGCCTAGGAACTTGGCTGTATATCACGAGTGAGTTTTGAATTATTTGACCTTCCAGAATCTGCCTCATTGGCATGGTGAGTTTCCCTTAGGAGAACTGCTTGGGAACTGCCCTTTAAAAGGATTTAATGGAGCAGATTACCATGTTAGGTCATTCTGTGGAGAAATTAGTAGCTCATTCTCATGTCAAGAAATATATTATCTGAAAGATCATTTCTTCCTCATGCTTTCAGGTTTTAAGGCCATGATTCTGAACTTGGAATCTCAGTCTTCCTAGGGACATTATAAGAAGTCTAATTAACAGAGTATTTGGTAATATGTTGTGCATTTCCCCCCTAAATATTTAAGAGAGAAATTATGAGATTTAGATAAACCTAAATATATCATGGGATAGAACGCAAAACTTATAGGAATATTTATGGTAAATGTCAAAACTGCTTGAATGGTCTAGCACGGCTTTGGTCCTCATTTCTCAAAAATATGGGTTTACTTTCCTTTGGGAAAGTTTAAGAGAGACTGCTTTTAAGTAATGAAGAGGGCCAAATATTCTAAAGGAAACAAGCCAAGAAAACTGTTGAGGTGTACTCCATTGCTCCAGGTTTTCTAATCAGTTGTCATTGTGCCATTTCTGTGGAAACATCTCAGTGTACCTTTCTTTTCTCTTCTCTGCAAAGCCCTAATTGGGTCTCGGTGGCTTGGTGTGCCTTCTTGGTAGGGTAGGCATGTGGGGGGATGATTGATAATCTCCTTTTGCTGCTCTTAAACTCCAGTTTCCAAAGATTTTCCTCCCTGGGATTATTTTTAGCATGAACTTATTTATAGTGATTCATTTCTCAAGTTTATTTTTTGGTAAGATTTGCCTCTGACTCATTCTTTCATTTGCTTTTTGTCTGCTTAGTGTTGATCTGGTAGCCTTGCTCCAGAAGCCTATTCCTCCCAGTCAAGCCCCAGAAGTCAATTCCTTTGAAACTTCTCAACAGCAGAGCTTTGGCCAAGCGCTTGTCTTCACGAACTCTCAGCACAACAATCAGATGGCACCAGGGACTGGCAGCTCTGATGCTGTCAACTCCTATCCGCCTCAGAGTTTGGTAACTCACTTTTCTCTTAGTATGGGATTTTAAGGAATGGTCCCATGAATAAATGTATTCTTAAATGGCACTTGCCTTATCATTATTTTTTTGCATATAAAAATCTCTACACTAGATCTCAGTCCAGAAAACAATGATGTCATAATTTCCAAGCACATATCTGACAGTTCTGTGCAGAATTCAACCACTGAGTTTTCTGGATGAAGATTAAAAAGTACTTCTTATGATTAGTTGAATTATGAATTAGTTCAGTCATAATCAACTTAGGGATCCTTCCAGTAAGAAGGATGATTTTTTTCCTTGGGTCTGTTTCAGAGTCTGTCTCTATACTTAAGATGTTAAATTTTCATTTGTTTTCCAGTTTACTTAAATGCTAATGTTTGTCAGCATTGATTTGCTAATCTGCAAAAGCAGTTATTTCTAGGTCTGCCTAGGTTCTTAAATTTTTAGCATTTTGGTTTTGTTATTCCAAACAGTTGTATAGTAGAGGCCCTTAAAAATTGAATATGCTTTTATTGGAACAGTGTCATCTGCTGCTGCATATATGACTTTGGCTTCTGGAACAGTTCAGCTCCCGGGTCTTAACTAGTGATCCAGTGGTTAAGGCTCTGTCCTTCCACTGCAGGGGTGAGAGTTAAGGGAACTAAGATACCTCATAGTTTGTAGCATAGACAAAAAAAGAGAACTAACTTCTGTCAGAGAAAAGCTCAGGAATTGTTAGTGAAGCAAATGAAGATAGGTGATGGGAGTAAAAAGCTTAGAGCGTAGAATGTGAAAGAATGTAGCTGCAGAATGGTAAACTCAGGTCTCCGTCCAAGTGTGGGCTATTCTGAGTTGCAAGACTTGAGGTTGAAAGGACTATAGACACAAATCCATAGCTTTCACTAGTGATAAAACTTTGATTCATTCTTTGTTGTGTTTAATCTGAAATCTACAGTTGAAAAATGGCATTTCTTATTAATATGATCTATGATAATCACACACACACACACACACCCCGCCTTGATTCAGAATTCTTTGCTGTTCCCTAAAAATTGGAGCCTTGAATATGAGAACTTCTCATTGTCATCTTCTCTTCTGCATAGTCATGTCATGGCAAGTATAACTAGCTTGGGAACTTGACATTTTTAGCATTGATAGCGTTTGAGAGGGTGTCACTGCTTGAAGACAGACAGACCCAAGACAGACTCTGTTTTGAGAGGGCCCATTAATACCCCTAAGTTTGATTGAACTATCCACTTCCTTTCCTCCATCTGCCAGTGAAACACTGATGTGATGTCCTTGCTGACTTGCTGGAATCATAGGCTACTTGAAAATGTAGGTAGGACATTAGGGTTTTTATTTTAATAGCATCCTTCAGGCATGTTGCTTTTTGTCGCGAGCAACATCTTGAGGAACCAGAGTACAAATTGTTTCACATATGAGAGCAGTGATTCTCAGTGATACTATGCTTTTACTACCATTGGGAAACTCCAGTTATTACTATCTGGCATATTTAGTTATTATAAGATTAAGCCAGATTCTACACAAGACCAGTCAGGATCTTTGGCATTGGGTGCTGAGCATTTGTATGTGTTTATGTGAATGCATGTGCACAAGTGTACCTACCCATAGGCACATTTGTAAACTGTCCCCATTGATTGAAATGTGTAGGTGGAATTGAAGCCCTGTGCTAATAGGTATTACCTAAAGCAAGGTTTTAGTCATTGATGCAGTAATGTCATCATGTTGTGAAACACATAGAAAGTGCGTTACAATTAAATTAGCTGATGCACGATAGGGATTGGGTAAGAAAAGAAGATGCCTTTTTTTGAGCAAGTAGGCTTGAGCTAGGTTTTGATGCATTTATAAGTGACATAAGAGTGGCGTAGTGGGTGGCATGAGCACAGAGTTAGGAGCAGTGGTAAGTAATGTTATCACAGCTGTTTTAATAGAAGCAGATTCTGTGTTTGAAGTAGAGTAATTGCCCACAGCCTGAAGTTTTTTGCTCACATTGGAGAATTTGGATATCTTTAAAAACAACTGGGACAGATAGTCCATGGCTTTGGAAATTGATACCAGAAATAATTGATTCAGCTTTCTAGATCAGGCCTCTTGATGGAATGTAGATCATTTGTATTTTTAACCTTTATGGTGGTTGTGCAGTTATGTTTTGACTTAATCTTTTCAGTAATTTAATGATATTGATAAGTAAAAATGCACTTGACCTGCCACTCTTAGGTTGGCTGGTCATTTGTTCTGGAAGTGTATTTGGTGTACTTGGTCATCAGAACACCTTGAAATAAACACAGCAGTGTTCAGGGCATCTGCTCAGTACACACATATATCCTTGTAATTTAGTGTCTGATTCTGGAATACAAACTGTTAAGTACTGTGATGTGCCTTTAACCTTACAGGATGATCTGATGGCTGATCTCTCTGTGACTAACCCTAGTAAAAACTTCACAAAGTTAAAGATGATTACCGTTCCACACTTAAGAAAATATTGTATTTTGTTTTTCAGCCTTGTCTTTATCATTTACTAATGATATTTCTCTCTACTTTAAAAAAAAGTAATCTGTTTCTAAGCTTAAATGATACCACTTTTTGAATAAAAATAAATTTCTTAAAATCTAAGAAACTTAAAATCTAGGGAAATTCCTCTTCCCTCGAAGCTCTTGTATCAGAAGTAGGAAGGATTGTTAGGTTTATTTAGTCAGATCTTGTTACTTGGTAATATTTTTGTGTAGTATTTATTCAGATGAGTCTTACTAATTCAGAATGTTCTAGGCTATAATTTTTAAAATCCTTGTGAAAATACAATGGCATGTAGAAATTCTGTATTGCTGAGGATTTTTGTTTTTCTTTCCCTTTAAAGTCATCAGTCCTTGGTTCAGGATTTGGAGAGCTTGCCCCTTCAAAAATGGTGAACATCACCAGCTCCCAGATTTTGGACCAGTTGAAAGCTCCGAGTTTGGGCCAGTTTACCACCACCTCAAGTTCACAGCAAAATAGTACGAGTTCTCCCACAACCACTTCTTCTTGGGACCTCAAGCCTCCAGCCTCCCAGTCCTCAGTCCTTAGTCATTTTGGTAAGTGTGCATTTTCTACAGTGGTTTGCCCCTAGTGAGGACATGCCAAACACTGGCAGAGTAGGTTGACTTTTGGACACTAATGTGGATTTGACCAGGCATATTTCTTTCTTTCTTTTTAATTAATTTTTTTGAAGGATAATTGCTTTACAGAATTTTGTTATTTTCTGTCAAACCTCAACATGAATCAGCCATAGGTATACAAATATCCCCTCCGTCTTGAACCTCCTTCCAATCTCCTACCCTATCCCACCCCTCTAGATTGATACAGAGCACCTGTTTGAGTTTCCTGAGCCATACAGCAAATTCCCATTGGCTATCTGTTTTACATATGGTAATGTAAGTTTCCATGTTACTTTTTCCATACATCTCACCCTCTCCTTCCCTCTCGCCATGTCCATAAGTCTATTCTCTTTGTCTGTTTCTCCATTGCTGCCCTGAAAATAAATTCTTCAGTACCATTTTCCTAGATTCCGTATATATGTGTTAGAATATGATATTTATCTTTGTTTTTCTGACTCATTTCACTCTGTATAGATTCTAGGTTCGTCCACCTCAACAGAACCGACTCATGTGTTCCTTTTTATGGCTGAGTAATATTCCATTGTGTATATGTACCACAACTACTTTATCCTTTCATCTGTCAATGGACATCTAGGTCGTTTCTATTTCCTAGCTATTGTAAATAGTGCTGCAATGAACAGTGGGATACATGTGTCTTTTTCAATTTTGGTTTCCTCAGGGTATATGCCTAGGAGTGGGATTGCTGGGTCATATGGTGGTTTTATTCCTAGTTTTTTAAGGAATCTCTCTAAGTCTTCCATAGCGGCTGTATCTATTTACATTCCCACCAACAGTGCAAGAGCTTTCCCTTTTCTCCGTATCCTCTTCAGCATTTACTGTTTGTAGACATTTTGATGATGGCCCTTCTGACTGGTGTGAGGTGATATCTCATTGTGGTTTTGATTTGCATTTCTCTCATAATGAGCGATGTTGAGCTTCTTTTCATGTGTCTGTTAGCCATCTGTATGTCTTCTTTGGAGAAATGTCTGTTTAAGTCTTTTTTTCCCCCTTTTTGATTGGGTTGTTTGTTTCTCTGGCATTGAGTTATATGAGCTGCTTGTATATTTTAGAAATTAATCTTTTGTCTTGTTTCATTTGCTATTATTTTCTCCCATTCTTAGGGTTGTCTTTTCACCTTGCTTATAGTTTCCTTTGCTGTGCAAAAGCTTTTAAGTTTGATCAGGTCCCACTTGTTTACTTTTGGTTTTATTTCCGTTACTCTAAAAGATGGGTCATAGAGGATCTTGTTTTGATTTATGTCATCGAGAGTTCTGCGTATGTCTTCCTCTAAGAGTTTTATAGTTTCTGGTCTTACATTTAGGTCTTTAATCCATTTTGAGTTTATCTTTGTGTATGGTGTTAGGAGGTATTCTGATTTCATTCTTTTACATGTAGCTGTCCAGTTATCCCAGCGCTATTTATTGAAGAGGCTGTCTTTGTCCCATTGTATATTCTTGCATCCTTTGTCAAAAATAAGGTACCCATAGGTGCACGGGTTTATTTCTGGGCTTTTCTTGTTTCCTTGGTCTGTATTTCTGTTTTTGTGCAAGTACCATACTGTCTTGATGACTGTAGCTTTGTAGTATAACCTGAAGTCAGGAGGGTTGATTCCTCTAGCTTCATTCTTCTTTGTCAAGACTGCTTTGGCTATTCAGGGGCTTTTGTGTTTCCATATAAATTGTGAAATATTTTGTTCTAGTTCTGTGCAAAATGCCATTGGTAATTAGATAGGGGTCACATTGAATCTGTAGATTACATTTGGTAGTATACTCATTTTCATAATACTGATTCGTTCTACCCAGGAACATGGAATATCTATCCATCTGTTTATGTCATCTTTGATTTCTTTCATTAGTGTCTTATGATTTTCTGTGTACAGTTCTTTTGTCTCCTTAGGTAAGTTTATTTCTAGATATTTATTTATTTATTTTTGTTGGAATGGTGAATGGGATTGACTCTTTAATTTCTCTTTCTGATTTTTCACTGTTAGTATATAGAAATGCAAGTGATTTCTGTGTATTGATTTTGTGTCCTGCAACTTTGCTAAATTCACTGATTAGTAATTTTCTGATACTATCTTTAGGGTTTTCTATGTACAGTATCATGTCATCTGCAAACAGTGAGTGTTCTGCCTATGTTTTCCTCTTAAGAGTTTTATAGTTTCTGGTCTTAGCAGTTAGGTCTTTAATCCGTTGTACTTCTTTTTTGATCGGGGTTCCTTTTATTTCTTTTTCTTCTCTGATTGCTATAGCTAGGACTTCCAGAACTGTTTAATAATAGTGGTGAAAGTGAACAACCTTGTCTTGTTCCTGATCTTAGGGGGAATGCTTTCAGTTTTTCGTCATTGAGAATAATGTGTGCTGTAGGTTTATCATATCTGGCCTTTACTTGTTGAGGTAGGTTCCTTCTATGCCCATTATTTTGAGAGTTGTAATCATAAATGGGGAGCTGGATTTTGTCAAATGCTTTTTCTGCATCTATAGAGATTAGCATATGGTTTTTATCTTTCAGTTTGTTGATACAGTGTATCACATTGTTTGATTTGCATATATTGAAGAATCCTTGCATTCCTGGAATAAACCCAACTTGACCATGATGTGTGAGCTTTTTGATGTGATGTGATGAAAAGAAACTATCCTCAGTTCTTTTCATTCTTTATACTTTATTCTGTGCTTCAGAAGTTATTTCCATCATTTTATCTTCCACCTCACTGATTCATTCTTCTGCTTCAGATATTCTGCTATTGATTACTTCTAGAGTATTTTTAATTTCAGTAATTGTGTTGTTTGTATGTTTATTCTTTAATTCTTCTAGATCTTTGTTAATTGGTTCTTGCATTTTCCTCCATTTTGTTTTCTAGGGTTTTGATCATTTTTACTATCATTATTCTGAATTCTTTTTCAGGTAGTTTGCCTATTTCCTCTTCATTTATTTGGACTTCTATGTTTCTAGTTTGTTCCTTCACTTGTGTAGTATTTCTCTGCCTTTGCATTATTATTTTTTTAACTTACTGTATTTGAGGTCTCCTTCTCCCAGGCTTCAGTGTTGAATTCTTTCTTCCTTTTGGTTTCTGCCCTTCTAAGGTTGATCAGTGGTTTGTGTAAGCTTTGTATAGGGTGAGATTTGTGCTGAGTTTTTGTTTGTTTGTTTTTCCTCTGATGGGCAAGCTGAGTGAGGTGGTAATCCTGTCTGCTGATGACTTGGTTAATATTTTTCTTTTGTTTGTTGTTTAGAAGAGGCATCCTGTACAGGGTGTTTCTGGTGGTTGGGTGATGCCAGGTCTTGTATTCAAGTGGTTTCCTTTGTGTGAGTTTTCACTATTTGATATAAACTGTGGAAAATTCTGAAAGAGATGGGAATACCAAACCATCTGACCTGTATGCAGGTCAGGAAGCAATAGTTAAAACTGGACATGGAACAACAGACTGGTTCAAAATAGGAAAAGGAGTACGTCAAGGCTGTATATTGTCACCCTGCTTATTTAACTTATATGCAGAGTACATCATGAGACACGCTGGGCTGGAAGAAGCACAAGCTGGAATCAAGATTGCCAGAAGATATATCAATAACCTCAGATATGCAGATGACACCAACCTTACGGCAGAAAGTGAAGAGGAGCTAAAGAGCCTCTTGATGAAAGTGAAAGAGGAGAGTGAAAAAGTTGGCTTAAAGCTCGACATTCAGAAAACGAAGATCATGGCATTTGGTCCCATCACTTCATGGGAAATAGATGGGGAAACAGTGGAAACATTGTCAGACTTTATTTCTTTGGGGTCCAAAATCACTGCATATGGTGATTGCAGCCATGAAATTAAAAGACACTTACTCCTTGGAAGGAAAGTTATGACCAACCTAGATAGCATATTGAAAAGCAGAGACATTACTTTTCCAACAAAGGTCCGTCTAGCCAAGGCTATGGTTTTTCCAGTGGTCATGTATGGATGTGAGAGTTGGACTGTGAAGAAAGCTGATTGCCAAAAAATTGATGCTTCTGAACTGTGGTGTTGGAGAAGACTCTTGAGAGTCCCTTGGACTGCAAGGAGATCCAACCAGTCCATTCCAAAGGAGGTCAGTCCTGGGTGTTCATTGGAAGGACTGATGCTGAAGCTGAAAGTCCAATACTTTGGTCACCTCATGCAAAGAGTTGACTCATTGGAAAAGACTCTGATGCTGGGAGAGATTGGGGGCAGGAGGAGAAGGGGATGACAGAGGATGAGGTGGCTGGGTGGCATCACCGACTCTATGGACATGAATTTGAGTGAATTCCGGGAGTCGGTGATAGACAGGAGGCCTGGCGTGCTGCGATTCATGGGGTCGCAAAGAGTCAGACACAACTGAGTGACTGAAGTAAACTGAGGGTTAGTTCTCTGATTGTCTAGGCTCTTGGAGTCAGTGCTCCCACTCCAAAGGCTCAGGGCTTAATCTCTCTCCAAAGACCAGGCTAGGTCCAATCCAGCAAGAGGAATTTCATCTGAAACGGAAGGGCCTTTACTTGAGTTCCAAAAGCCAGTGCACAAGAACACAACGGAGATCTCTGACTTAGCAGAAACTGGGAAGAAGTTATTACCACCAGCAAATGCCAAGATAAAGTCCCTCCGCCTTTGGTCCACCCTGATAAGTCAGCCAGAGACTACCCCTCTGGTCCTGACCACCCACCGCCCCAAACCACAGACACCCAGCACTCTTAGCCACTTCACCCTGCCAGCCAATTCACAAGCAGGAGACTTTGTGAAAGTGAAGTGAAGTCGCTCAGTTGTGTATGACTCTTTGCAACCCCATGGATTGTAGCCTACCACACTCCTCCGTCCATGGGATTTTCCAGGCAAGAGTACTGGAATGGATTGTCATTTCCTTCTCCAGAGGATTTTCCTGACTCAGGGATCAAACCTGGGTCTCCCGCATTGTAGGTAGATGCTTTACCATCTGAGTCACCAGGGGCGACTTTGAGGTGAATGTCAATTGTTAGTGTTTATGAGTTCTGTCTTGACTAGGCATATTTCTTTTTAGTAGAACTTCTGCAGTTTCTGAATTAAATCCTTCAGCTTGGCATTGTATAAATGCCTATATTTGTTTGTTAATATTAATAGTAGTAGTTAGTCCATACCTTGAACAGATGTGCAAAAGCATGATAGTAGTCAAGCAGATATAAGGAAACAACACTTTGAATAAATACCTAGACAGATTGTTTTTTTTTTTTTTTTTGAGTTTTATTAGAATAAGAAGGTGGAATGTGGACAATACTTTAAGTCATATTCTCTGTTGTGTTCTGATTCTAACACGTGTGTATCTGCCATGATTTTGTCTAGCCTTAATGTCTGTGGTTTCTATTGTAAATATTTTCTAAGTTAGATGTTTTCCAAGCTGTACACCCATAGACTTTGTGACATTAACCCTCTATTTCCCACCAATACACATGGCACAATAGCAGAGGTGTACTTTAACCATAGGGTTGGCTGTCTGGTTTATGTTTAGGGTATACTGAGAGATGTGGAAATACATTTTTCTGCTGAATGGAATGGTTTACTGTTACAGGGGTACCTGAGACGACTCTCAGTTTGAAGTCTCTGTCTTTTCTACCAAAGCATTCATTAAAGACTCAACGTCCAAGGGGGGATGTTTTTATTGGGGGGCTGGTCACATGGGCACACTCTACCTAGTATAAACCAAAATTGTAGAATCCCAGAAGGAGAGAGAACATTCAACATAAACCAAATTGTATAAATAATCGAGATAAAGAGTGTCCCTTTTTTCAGTTAGAGAATTGGCATCCTTTGGAACATAGCAAAAATTTCGTGTTCCTTGACAGAAGCTGATGTTTCTGATACAGGCCTCCTGTGTATGTTAACTTTTTCTGCACATTTAACTACTGAGTGGTGTGAGTTTTTAGATCTGAGCATGCTATTCCCATATTCTTTGAAAGTCTGTGCTCTTTGTACTTTGTTCTAACATCAAGATGAAAATAGATTCAGGACCTTTGACTGGATTTGCCACCTATTGGTGGAAGTACAGTTTTATTGGAACACAGCCAGTTATTTACGTTTTATCTGTAACTACTTTCAGTCTGCTAAGGCAGAGTTGAATAGTTGCTAAGAGATGACCTTCAGGGCCTAAAGTATTTACTGTCTGGTTCTTTGCAGAAGAAGATTCTCTGTATGATAGAGGTAGCACTGCAAATCCACGATGGAAAGATGGTTTATTTCTCTTGGGTATCTAGCTGGAAAATGAAGTTGGATCCCTAACTCCTACTGTTCAGCAAAGTGCCAAATCGGTGAAAATACCTCAACATAGATAATGAATAACAATAACAGAAAAACATAGGAAGATTTTTATGTACTCTGTGTGACGTAGACCCTACCTGTCTGGATGTGATAGGAAATAACATAACCAAATGAAAAAGGAGACAAACTATGAAAAAAAAATGTTGTAGGCAAAGGGTGAAGTTCCTTAATATAAAAGGTACCAAGTCACTCTTTGAACCAGCAACTCTGTTCTAGCTGTTGGTCCTGCAGCTGTGCTTACACTTGACCAAAATGTCTTACACAAAAATATATTTATTTGCAGCATTGCTTTTCCTATCAAGAAATTGGAGAACTTCAAAGTTTATTAGCATAATACTGGTTTTAAAAATCAGAACTTGTGTACACTGTCTGACTTCGTAATTATAAGAATGGAGCAGTTCTTCGTGCATTAATGTGGCACAGTTTCTGAAAACTAAATACCTTTAATATTTTTATTCAAGAAACTGAGTACAAATGTCTGCTTCTGGGAACAGGGTGGAAGGGTGATTTTTATTCATCGTATATATTTTTGTATGTTTTGGATTTTGTAGTATCACATATGTTATTGAAATAGTAATTTTCAAAAGTTATATATAAAATATGAATACCCATTCTCCGCCCCAGATGCTTTAGCAGAAACTGAATCTCCTCTCTGCATAAGACATGAGCTACAAACTCATTCAGGTGTCCTTTTCCATTTGTCATAGGCCAGTTAAAATATTATAGACAGACGCACACACCATGTTTGGGATTGAGGTAGAAGATGGTTGGGAGAAAGCAGTGGTGCCAGCAGCCCTCCACCGTCAGGGATGGCGGAAGAGGGAGCTGTGAGCTCATGTGCCTAAATGACTGATTGTTGCCTCCCCCCACCCCCACCCTGCTTCTTAGACTTCAAATCTCAGCCTGAACCATCCCCTGTTCTTAGCCAATTGAGCCAACGACAGCAGCACCAGACTCAGGCCGTCACTGTTCCTCCTCCTGGGTTGGAGTCCTTTCCTTCCCAGGTGAAGCTCCGAGAAGCAGCACCCAGAGACAGCAGTACCTCCACTGTGAACAAACTTTTGCAGCTTCCCAGCATGACTGTCGAAAATATCGCTGTGTCTGCCCACCAACCACAGCCCAAACACATCAAACTCCCTAAGTCTCGGCGAATACCTCCAGCTTCTAAGGTGGGTCTTTTATCAGGAAGTCATAGTACCAAAGATGGATGCATTTTAACATGTAGTTCATGGGGTATTTTCAAGTACATAGTCTCTTGATTTATGAGGAATCAGTCATTTCTGAGTGACTAATGGATTTTTGCTAAGAGATAGGACTGTCCATTTGAATTACAAGTCTTGCTCAGGAAACCTGATGATCTTGTGCGTTTAGTTAAGAGAATCTGATGTTCTTCTGTACTTACTTAGCTCTGTTCTGTAGAGGTAGGAGTGGTTCCTTGACCAGGTGATGCTTTCATTAGAGGCCCCTCTTCCTCACTCATCCATCACCACAATCCCGTGTCATACCCTCTCCCTCCCCTTCTCCCCAACTCCCACCCCCCATCTTAAGAAGCATTTGGTGGAACTGACCATTCTGTTAACTTTTTAATTTTTCTTGGCTCTGTTCCTTTCTCTTTAAAAAAAAAAAAAAAAATCCTATTTCTTTTTCCTGCTTTTCACTCCTTGTTCCTCAGGCCTCCCCACAGGGCCCTGGGAACCCAGTGCTTGTTAGCTCTGCAGGCCTTTGGGGCTGGGAATCTCTCACTTCTGTTGCTAACATCATGGTTTTGCTTTTACAGATCCCAGCTTCTGCAGTGGAAATGCCTGGATCAGCAGATGTCACAGGATTAAATGTCCAGTTTGGCGCCTTGGAATTTGGATCAGAACCTTCTCTCTCTGAATTTGGATCAGCTGCAAGCAGTGAAAATAGTAGCCAGATTCCCATTAGCTTGTATTCAAAATCTTTAAGGTATACAGTTTCCCACTTCTCTTTCTAGTTTTGATTAACTCCTTTGCAAAGTTAAACACGGTAGAGCCTAAGAAATCACCTGGTGGAGAAAATAAACCCTGTAGTGATGGGTTTGTGTCACCAGTGGCTAACTCTAGAATGTGTCTTCCATCCCCCTAAAAAGAAATCCTGTGCCTGTTAGCGGTCTTGCCCAGCTTTCCTCCTCACTCCATCCCTTGAAAACCATTAATTGGTCTCCTGATTTGCCTGATGTGGGATTGCATATAACTAAGGAAATGCAGTAAGTGGCCTTTTGGTTCTGACTTCTTTCACTTAGCATAGTGTTTTCAAGGTTCATCCATTTTATAGTGTGTGTGCATTTTGTTTTCCAAATAGTATTTCATTGTGCAGGTACATCGCATTTTGTTTATTCACTCACTAGATATTTGGGTTACATCCACTTTTTGGCTGTTATGAATCATACTGATGTGAAAATTCAGTTAAGTTTTGTGTGCTTTCATTTGCTTTGGATCTGTACCTGGGAATTGCTGGATCCTTTGATAACTCTTGTATTTAACCATTTGAGGATCTATCAGACTTTCACCCTGAAATACTTACATTCCTACCAGTAATCTATGAGCGGTGCAGTGTGTATACATCTTTGCTAACACTTATTTTCTTTCAATGAAATATTTTATAAATAGAGGAATCTCAGATTTTAGATTTTATTTTACTACATCTTTTACCTTCTAGAGCCAAAATCTGATATTTGCTTGAGTTCCCTTTCTAAGGACAGACTCAGAACATTTAGATTCCTTAAAGTTTCTTAAGAATTCTTAATAATGTCATGCTGCCTATTAGTTAAACTTGTTCAGTCTCTAAGTCGTGTCCGACTCCGCAACCCATGGACTGCATGCAGCATGTGAGGCTTCTTTGTCCTTCACTGTCTCTCAGAGTTTGTTCATGTTCATGTCTGTTGAATCAGTGATGCTATTTCACCATCTCATCCTCTGCTGCTTCCTTCTTTTGCCTTCGGTCTTTCCCAGCATCAGGGTCTTTTCCAGTGAGTCAGCTTTTTCCATTGAGCAGCCAAAGTATTGGAGCTTCAACATTAGTCCATCCAATAGAATATTCAGAGTTGATTTCCTTTAGGATTGAATGAATGGTTTGATCTCCTTGCTGTCCAAGGGACTCGCAATAGTCTTCAACACCACAGTTGAAAAGCATCAGTTCTTCGGTGCTCAGTCCAGCTGAGCACCAGCTCTTACTCTTATGGTCTAACTCTCACATCCATACATGACTACTGGAAAAACACATAGCTTTGACTATATGGACCTTTGTTGGCAGTGGTATCTCTGCTTTTAATATGCTGTCTAGGTTTTTCATAGCTTTCCTTCCAAGAAGCATGTATCTTCTAATTCATGGCTGAAGTCACTGTCCGCAGTGATTTTAGAACCCAGGAAAAGAAAATCTGACACTGTTTCCACTTTTCCCCTTTCTGTTTGCCATGAAGTGATGGGGCTGGATGCTGTATCTTTTTGAACATTCAAAGTTTTTTGAATGTTGAGTTTTATGCCTGATTTTTCACTCATCAAGAGGCTCTTAAGTTCCTCTTCATGTTCTGCCCTTAGGGTGATATTATCTGCATATCTGAGGTTGTTGATATCTCTCCCAGCAATCTTGATTCCAGCTTGAGCTTTGTCTGACCCGTTGTTTTGTGTGATGTACTCTGTATATAAGTGAAATTAGCAGGGTGACAGTATAGTCTTTTGACATACTCTTTTCCCAGTTTTGAACTGTCAGTTAAATTAGGTTGCTCTGATTTGGGAGGAGGGATTAATTGTTCTTTTAATCTTCATTTGCCTGATATGAATGGCGCAGCAGTGTAAACTTTATAGTTACAGATATGTTTATTTAATTTAAAATATGACAAGAGACGACATTGTTCTGCCTCATGAAAACGGTGAAGTGACACAGATTTATGTCTCATGTCTTTTATTCTCTGTAGTGATTCTTTGAATACCTCCCTACCAATGACCAGTGCAGTACAGAACTCCACCTACACAACCTCCGTCATTACCTCGTCCAGTCTGACCAGCTCCTCTTTGAGCTCCACTAGTCCAGTAACCACGTCTTCCTCCTACGACCAGAGTTCTGTGCATAACAGGATCGTATACCAAAGCTCTGTGAGTCCGTCGGAGTCAGCTCCAGGAACCATCACGGCAAGTGGTCTTTCAGGTTTATTCTCACAGGAAATTCCAGTTGGAGCTCGATATGTAGTTTGGGAAATTTCCTTTTAGAAAATTTCATTTTAGAAATTGGCTAACCTTTTGAGAGGAATCCATATAGTTTGTGGCCATCTCGTTTGAAACCTGTGTTTCACGCACCCATACACAGGGATTGTGTGAATGGCCCCAGACGCCTGGTATACGAATAGTGTAGGATACACCCTGAGTTGTGCAGTGGTTTCGATGGGGTGGGTGGGGACTCTCGTCTAATGTTTCATTGTCCTGTAAGGCAGACATTCAGGCATTACTAGTGAGAGCTACTTTAGAGTGCTGAGAACATGGAAATAATAGAAACAGTTAAATTGGCGTAGCAGACATTTGGATTTTTTTTCTTAAGTTTCCTTCTAAGATTGTGAGGAAATATTTGCATGTATTGACTTAAGAGTTTTTTCCTTCCTTTCTTTTCCATCTTTCATGTTGGATGTTTTCCTCAAATGTCTGATGAATCTGTTGTGCCCTGTTGCTACTGCTAAGTCGCTTCAGTCGTGTCTGACTGTGCGACCCCATAGACGGCAGCCCACTAGGCTTCTCTGTCCCTGGGATTCTCCAGGCAAGAACACTGGAGTGGGTTGCCATTTCCTTCTCCATGAAAGTGAAGTTGCTCAGTTGTGCCCAACTCTTAGCAGCCCCATGGACTGCAGTCCACCAGGCTCCTCTGTCCATGGGATTTTCCAGGCAAGAGTACTGGAGTGGGTTGCCATTGCCTTCTCCATCTATTGTGCCCACTTAACACTAAAACTGTCTATAGGGGTAGGTTGTTGGACATCGGCTTTAGTGAGGGACAGTGTGGTTGGTTATTTCTGTAGGGATGGAAGCTCCTTCATCAGCCCTATGGGCCTTTCCTGTTGGGTTTATTTGGATTCTTCAGGGACTCTTCTTCCAGTCTCTTCCCTGTAGGACCTATACCTGTCTGTCAGTGTCTTAAAAGCCTACTGTGAAGAGAAGGCTGCGGTTAAATATTCATTGATGAAGTTAAGGGCCTGTGGGAGAAGGTGGAAGGGGGCGTTCACTCTTCTGTGCAGAGTTTAAAAAATTCTCTAACATTTAGCCCTGCCTCGACACCCAGTTCCAAAGTTACGTGATATATATTAGTACTGAGTTGCTTGGTATGGTTCTTGGATATAAGTTGAGTGGTTTTCTGGTTTTCTCAACTACTTACTTAGGATTTGGCTTTACCAGGTCAGCTAAGTCAGTTACTATCTGGCATCTGCTTTCTACTGTATAAAATCTTGTTGCTCTCATTTTCCACCTGTATTTCTCTTTCTGGGTTGACACCTTTTTAAAAACCATGTGTTTTCAATATATATTCTGTAAGAAGTTTATTTTTGTGACTTCCAGCATGGTAACCACTAGCCACATATGATTGTTTAAATTAAATATACAATTAAAAGTTCAGCTTCTCTGACACACCATGATTTAAATGTTGTCTGTCTAGATATGGTTGGTCAGTCACTATAGTAGACGACCAAGTACAGACAGACAGTATTTCCACTATTGCAGAATATTCTGTTCCCTTGGAAAGTGCTGGTCTTTAGTGTGTAAGACATAAATCAGACCATTTCTTTAAATCTCTGTCATCTGCATGACATCTCAGTTCCAGCTCTAACTTGACCTCTTGTTCTTCTTGTCCATATCACTGTTCAACTCATTTCTTGCTCAGCTAATTGAACCAGATTTCTGATCTCTTTCGATCATTTGATGTTATTTTTGTTCCCAGCATGCTTCTGCCTAGAATTTCCTTCATCCCAAATAACATGGCTTCTTTATTGTATCAGTTTATCCATTGCTTGTGAAATTTTTGTTTCTGTTTTTAATAGTTTTAAATTCAAAGTTATTTAATTAATTTAGTTAATTTAAATTAATTGTAGTTAATTTACAATGTTGTGTTAGTTTCACATGTACAGCAAAGTGATTTAGTTATATGTGTATATTCTTTTTCAGATTTCTTTCCATTGTAGGTTATAAGATATGGAACATAGTTCACTGTGATACACAGTGGGACCTTACTGTTCGAATGTTTGTATTTTTTTTAAGGTTTATTTATTTATTTAAAATTTGAGTATAATTGCTTTATAATTTTGTGTTGGTTTCTGCCATACATCAACGAGTCAGCCTGGAGCTTCCCTGGTGGCTCAGATGGAAGGAATCTGCCTGCAATGCGGGAGACCCACATTCAGTCTCTGGGTCGGGAACATCCTCTGGAGAAGGGAATGGCAACCCACTCTAGTATTCTTGCTAGAGAATTCCATGGACAGAGGAGCCTGGAGGGGACAGTCCATGGGGTTGCAAAGAGTTGGACACAGCTGAACGACTAACACTTTCACTTTTACATTCACCTATATCCCCTCCCTCTTGAACCTCCCTCCCACCTCCCACCCCATCCCACCCCTCTAGGTTGTCACAGAGCAGCAGTTTGAGCTTCCCACATCATACAACAAATTCCCAATGGCTATCTATTTTTACATGTGGTCCAGGGTTTGTATTTTAAAAATGATTTTCTAGATGAAATGTTCCCAAGATGTGATGGCAGCTGTTTCCTTCCTCTTTCCCTCTCTTTTTGTCTGGTGAGATTTTTTAGCTCTCTGGGTCTTCCTTGCTGCAAGGACTGTATCTCGTTGTGGTGTACCGTTTTCTCATGGTGGCTCGTCTTGTTGCAGGGCATAGGCTCTAAGGCATGGGGACTTCAGTAGTTGTACCTCTCAGGCTCTAGAGCACAGGCTTAATTAATAGTTTTGGGGTATAGGGTTAGTTGCTCCAAGGCATGTGGGATCTTCCTGGATCAGGGATTGGACCCATGTTTCCTGCATTGATAGGTGGATACTTTACCACTGAGCCACTAGGGAAGCCCTGGTATAGTTTTAAGAAGACTTTGTATGTCAGTTTTGTGCTGTCTTGGAGGAATATGCTTGATGTCATGTGTGTATACTTACCGAGCAGTGAACCATCGTTGAGAGGAAGGCAGAACGACAGAACTTTGACTGCTCTCCATGTGCCCTTTATTCTGATTTTCCCTTCTCTGAGTCTTTTAGCTCTTGTTGTGCTTTGTTTTTTTCCTAGCAGTTGTGTTTTATTGTCTACGTTTCTTGTAAATAATCTCAAATTGTTTTAAGAATAAAATGTATGTAGGATTTTATGAAAAGAAAGTGTACTGAATTTCTGTTCTGAGAAGATCATCCCCTCAGCTTCCTTGTCCCATCCAGAGCCTGTCTGAGCCCTGTAGGCTCCTCTGTCAGTCACTGTTTTTTTTTTTTTTTTCCAATAGTAAGTTTATTTTTTAATTGATTGGCTGTGCTGGGACTTCACTGCCGCAGAAGCTTTTCTCTAGTTTTGGCGAGCAGGGGCCTCTCTCTAGTTGGGACGCGCGGGCTTCTCATTGCCGTGGCTTCTCTTGTTTCTGAGCACGGGCTTCTGGGCGCACAAGCTTTAGTAGTTGCCTCCCGGGCTCTAGAGCACTGGCTCAGTAAATGTGGCACATGGGCTTAGTTGCTCGACTGCATGTGGGGCCTTCCTGGATCGACTCAACCCCGCGTCTCCTGCCTTGGCAGGAGTGGCCCTTTACCAGTGAGCCACAGTGAAGCCCTCAGTCTCTCTGCCGGGTCTCCACACCCCATCTGTGAAAGTAAAGTTTTCTTTGTGAGGATACCTTCTTCTGTTTGAAAGTTCTAGGGAAGTGCTTCATGGTTAACTGAGACCAATTGAATGATATAAAATACGATAATTCCTTGCATGAAAGTTATCTTCATTATAATTTGGAAACACTTTCTAGTATGTGGGGTACTCAGGAGACAGAATGTCCATGAGATAGAAAGGCTTGTGGTGATTTCAATATAGTGAGAGTTCCCAAGCTTAATAATTTTTAGGACTGTTTCATTGCTTCCTGTGCTTTTGGTCTTATTTTTTATTCTTATTACTTCCTTAAATAACCAGTTCGGGGATTTAGTAAGAATTTGTTGTATTGTCTCTCCTTTTCTTAAGAAACAAAATAAAACAGGTCATAGTTCTTTGCTTAATTCATAATCTTCATATTTTTGTGGTTAAATCCCAACTTAGGTTGTCATTCGATGGAGGGTTTACTTACTTTATTTTCTCTTTCTTATAGAATGGAAATGGTGGTAGTCGAAGTCAGCAGACAGTAGACAGTAAGTATATGAGCTAACTATTCTTGTGGCTGGTGGAAACCACAGACAGAAAAAGAGCATAGCTGATGTGGTGGGGAAAATGATTGGCCAATGGCTAATTCTGCAAAAGCAGTCCTTTTCCATCTTTCCTGATAGCTATCTCTGACTCATCATTGGCAGCATTTCTTTCAGTTTAGAGTTGAGCTAGAGAGGCCCTGTGACCAGACTGTAGGTGATGGTATTACTAGAAATATATCTACAGCAAGAAGGAGGTCTTGCATCATTCTGCTGTCTTAAGACTGCATCCCAAGTGTGGTGTGTAGGTTGGATTTAAAATATGCTTTTCTCAGAGGCCCAGATTCCAGGAAGTTTAAGAGGGCTTTCACTTCAGTAATGTGAAAGATGTTTAAAGCAGAAATTGGCATGCTGGTTCAGGAGAGAGAGAAAATGTTGCTCAGTATAAATACTTGGGAGAAATGGAGGGAGAGCCCACCAAATCTAGTATAGCTCAGTGATCCCTGGAATTAGTGTAGGTGAATTCCCATTAGTTGTTCCCTTTGTTCTTGGCTTCTTTATCAACGATTATGCTCATAATCTAAAATGAAACCAGTTTTCATTGATTATTCAGTGAAGCAAATGGATATGTATTGGGTATGGAAGCCAGAAAGACCCTCTTTTTATTTAGAAATTTGGGGGAGTGTGGCTGTGGAATTTTGCCAGACCAGGAATGGGCCTCAGTTGGAATTGAAATGACACATTGATTTACCCAGAGTTGGATTTGGTGTTGAGGGACCGCCAGAGCAACAGATAACGGTACATCTGAGAACACTAGATGTCACAGGAAGTGTGAATTACTTAATCTGTGGTGGAAAGTTTCTTTGGCCCAGGTGTGGGGTCGAGAACACACAGAGGTTTACTAAAAGATTTTATTTGGAGATTTCAAGTGAGATAATGAGATGTGAGATGTCCATAAAACAGTGTGCATTTTAGATAGGTTTTTATCTCCCATGTCCTCTTCTCTAACCATCTCTCTCTCTGACACACACACACACACACA
>NW_024070185.1:73750092-73947426 GCF_014754425.2 Oryx dammah | reverse complement strand
CACACACACACACACACACACACCGTCACACTCAGTTCACCACACACTTTCTATGAACCTGTCATTGATGTGATCCAACACCCAGGGAGGTGAGTTTTGGGCCAGGGACATCTCTGGTGTCTTTATCTGATTTCTGGAAGAACAGGTGCCATTCGGGAAGGCCTGCCAGTGACAAGCCTCGGGTGTGAGGACACTCTTAAGAACTGAGCATGCCCATTGTTGCCCTGTCACTGCCTGTGCTGGCTGTCGGGCTGTCCTCCCTTTCGGAGACTAGCTCACGTCCCCTGGACTCTCAGGGCCTCCCGAAGCAAGGTGCTGCCCCCTCCTAACTGCGGAAGACGATGATGCTTTATTTCCAAGCACATATCTGAGTTGTATGTGTGGAGGCATGAAAACTGAGTCTTTTCTGCAGCTGGGATTGATTGCATTCTTATTCTTCTGAAAGCCTAATGCATGCATTTATGTGCTCTGAGGTCTGTTCTGTTGAAGTGTGTGCAAAGAAAATGCTTACTTTTGGAAGTAGCTGTGGAGGGCAGGGGTATCTTCCTCAGGTTTTAGGTGTGTGTGATTCTCCATTGTATGTACCCTGAAGAGGACTCTCAGCCCCTTGCTCCCCTCTACTGGCAATGAACTTTCTCAAGGTCAGCCTGCTGTGATACTCATTTGATAGAAGCAGACCTAACCCCTGAGTGGTTCCCCAACCACGTGGTCACTGTCCCTTGTGTTCATGTTGTGACCGTGTTTGTCAGTCTCTGAGCCTCTTTCCATGTCTGGGTGCAGCTCAGGGTCAGGTTCCTTTAGTCGGGAGGATTTGACCTGCACATCGGGGCTGTGTGTGATGATGAAGATGTATCTCCCTCCTCGCCTGGGGCTGTGTTCCAACCATCCTTCCCACCATCACAGCAGATAGGGCAGGGCCCGCCTGCAGCCTACTCATGCTGTGTCCCCTGGGGTGTCACTTTGTGTGTGTCACAACCCAACCAACCTGTCACAAAACACTGAGCATTTCTCCGATACTCACAGTTGGTTCTGGAGCTAAACTGATCTGTTTCTTACAGCTACTCCATCCGTTCCAGCTCCAAAGACAACAGACCCTCCTTCTGCCCTCCCATCTGTGGCCTCCTTGCCCAGCACCACCTCCTGCGCTCCGCTTCTGCCCCCTGCATCCCAGCACACTGCCACTCTGCCCTCCCTGTCCCAGCCCGGGGACCTGTCCAGCAGTCCCCTCTCTCAGCTCAGCAGGTATGGGGACAACAGGGACCCAGAGTCCGAGGCACCAAGGCCAAATCCTGGAGCTTCTGGATGGCTGTGTCCATGGACAGAGCCCACGTGCCCCTGCCTGTCGTCCTGGCCATTTGCAGTGATGCTGTGTGGCAGGGCTGGGGGTCTCAGGCGCCGGGTGTGAAAGCCTTGCCGCCTGTAATGCCTCTGCTATCACACAGCCCTGGGTCTTTGGGGATGGGGTGGGGCCAAAGGGTCGCTTCTGCTCCTCTTTAGCTCTCAGGAGGGGGCCCCGTGCCTCGCCCCTGCCCCACATTGTGGGTCCCATCACTATGATGTGGGGTGAAAGTGCTGGGGGATTTCTGAGCAGGTCTCTTGTGTGGCACTTGCTGTGGGTTCAGAGATGAGTGATCAGCACAGGCATGGGAGGACTGGACTGGTGGGTCTTCACCTACCTTCTGAGCAGAATTCTCCTCTTGCCTCATGCAGCCTGGAGCAGAAGCTAGGCTTCTTGAATTCTGCATTTGATGGGCATTCAAGCTCTGGCGTGCGAGGCCGACGTAGGAACTTTCTTCCCACACACACAGATTTAAGGGGGTCTCCAAGGCTGACTGTTCTTAGTACAATCCTGTTCTTACCATTTACAGTCTCAGAGCAGATGGTTAGAGCTGCCTGAAGTGGGCTCTAGGTTCCCAGGGAAGGATGTCCTGGATCCTCATGGCGAGTGAGCAAGCCTTTAGGTCATTTCTAACCACAGAACACACCTGTCCGAGGTGATGCGGAATGAAGGGTGTCCAGCCAGGCCTTCCCGTGGGGAGGCGAGGCGAGCTCGTGGGTAGCCTGCCTGGCCGAGTGGCCCCTGGTGTGGAGGGCCGTGGTGGACACGTGGTGCCGCCTTGTCTTCCAGCTCCCTCTCCAGCCACCAGAGCAGCCTGGCCTCCACGCACATGCCGCCCTCCGCCAGCACATCCCACACAGTAAGTGTTCCTGCTCCCCACCCACTCCCTCCTTAGCCGGCTTGGGGCCTAGGCGTGGGCAGGGTTGGGGGAGGCTGTAGTTGTGAATCTGAATATCCGGATACTCTAATCACTTGGCTGTGCTGTCTCATCTTGGTTCGTGGTTTGAACGGATAATTTCCTAGGCCCCACGGAGGACATGTGGTTCATGCCTCTGTGGTGAAATCGGCTCTCCAGACCTGATGCGATGGGCAGGGCTGTCAGGTGGTGGATTTGTTCCCCAGAATTCACTGTTCATTCTAGACCTTTCTGCCTGGCAGGGTTGGTTTTATTTTCTGGGGCTTCTTATGTTGGGGTCTTTGCAAGCTTTTTAGAGGACAGTCTATTGCTGCTAACTTCTGCTTGGCACCTGTTGCGTGTGTTCTCAGTCATGTCCGACTCTCCGTGACCCTGCAGACTGGGCTGTGCTGAAAGTCCAGTTTTATCAAGAGCAGTGCTTCTGGAGAATACTCTGGTACTTTGTGAAGTCCATTGTAGGGAGAGTGTGTGAAGGGAAAGGAAGAGTCTGTGTGTCTTTGAGACAGACCGATGGTCCAGCCAGTGTTACCGCATCCAGTGTGTGTGGTCATGGGACCTTCACTCCCGCCAGCCCAGGCCGTCTTCTCCAGCTCATGGGCGAGGGCTTTGGGAAGGTCCTGTTGTAGAAGCATGTGTGGAGTGTGGAGGGGCAAGAACAGAAGTGCAGGCAGGGTCCGGCTGGGAGGTCCTGATGTGCTGAAGGGTGACCCTGGATTGTGGCTACTGAAGTCTTGCCATCTAAGCTTGGAGCTGGGAGCATGGTCTCGGCTCAGTCTAGACTGTGGGATGAGGCAATGTAGGGGGTGGAGACAGTTCCAAAAGCTGGGAGAGACTGGAACATGGAAGGAAAGGTGCCAGGAAAGAACCAAGTGCCCCCTCCCAGGAGACAGCAGGCTTCTGCAGGGTGGGAGTAGGTGGTCTTCAAGCAGGGAGGAAAGTTTTGGGCCCAGGTGAATGGGGGAGTTGGGAAATTGGCAAATTAGTTTCTTCTGAAGAAGAAGTCAAATCTTTTGCTATAGAATGAAGTGGTGGAAAAGGTTCAGTCCTGTCTTTCATCAGTATCTGGCCAACATTGTGGCATTCCTATTCTAGCTTAAGTGAAATTGGTTTATACATAATTCTTTGCTTGAAACACCACAGATCACTGTCTTTCTAGCAGAGGTTGGTGTGACTGTCTCTGTCCTCGGAGTAAGCTGCCTGCCCACCACCTATGCCCTGTGTTTGGCCAGTGGGTGCCCTGAGATGTCCCCTTTGTGAGCCCTGGAGCGCTGACCTCCCGCCCCGGGCTCCCATCTCATGGTCCGCTGCACGGTCTTAGCAGGAACCGTGTCACAGTCCCAGTGGCCACAACCAGAACTCACTGTGCAGTTGCTAAGGTGGCCACTGAGTCACAGGACTCAGTAACAAAAGACAGAAAAGACACACACTGAAAAGTTTCTGTCTTTTCCACTTGGTTTTGCCCCTTTTCCTATTATTTTCTTGATCTTCTAGAGTTTGTTTCTTAACCTATCAAATGCATACACAATCATTTTCCTTTCTGCTCTTTGCCTTGTCCTGTAATGTAAATGGGAACGTCCTATACAGTTTCCTGTATCTTTCCCCCTCACTCAACAGTGTATCTTTAGGTTTCTGTGCTGGATCAGAGTTCTTTGTTCTTTTTTCACGGCTCTGCTGCATTGCATTATTTTAGTAGTCCTCCTCTGATGGAACTTGAGGGCCATTTTCAGTTTTGATATCCCAGAAATACTGCGGGTTTGGTTCTAGACCACTGCTATAAAGTAAATAATGTGGGAGAGCTGGTCACAGAAATCTTTTGATTTTTTTAGTGCATAAAAGTTTTGTTCACACTCTAGTCTATTACGTGTGCAATAACGATATGTGTAAAAAATACAATATATTTATCTTTTTTCTTTTTGCCTCTAAAAAATACAACATATTTATCTTTTTTTCTTTTTGCCTTGCTGCAATAACATTATGTCTAAAAAATATAACATATTTTTCTTTTTCCCTTGCTGATCCTGTGGCATGCAGGATCTTAATTCCCCAACCAGGGATCCAACCCATGACCCCTGCAGTGGAAGCATGGGGGTTTTCACCAGCAGACTGCCAAGGAAGTCCCCAAATATATATATATTAGTTAATAAATACATTAGCTAAAAATGCTGGCCATCACCTGAGCCTTCGAGCATTTGTAACATCAGAGGTCACTGATCATCATAACAAATATGAAAAGTTTTGAAATATTGTGAGAATTACCAAAATGTGACACAGAGATGAAAAGTAAGCCAGTGCTGTTGGAAAATTGGCACCAGTAGACTTGCTTGAGCCGCCCCCCCCCCCCCCCAGTTGCCTTGGACCTTCACTTTGTAGGAAACGCAGTACCTGCCAAGCACAAGAACATGAGATGTACCTGTGCAGACAGTGGTGTACAGCCTTTTCTGCACATGCTGTGTCTGCAGGATAGACTCCGAGGTGGCATTGCTGGGCATTTATCATGTTACTCTGCGTAGTGATTTCAGCCCACTTACCTCTCACTGGCAAACAGTGAAGTGTCCTCTTTCCCCACTGCCTCCCAAAATGATGTTACCAAATATTTGTATTTTTCTAATATGTTAATAGAAAAATGACCTGTCAGTATAGTGTCTAACTGAAAGAGCTTGAACCATCTATTTTATACATTGGTAAACCATTAAATTTCCTTTTGGCTGAGATGTTTACATTTTTATGTCCAGTCTTGGTATTTATTTCTATAGTTGGGAGACTAGTAAGTAGCCCTTTGTGATGGGAAGTGCAAATGTTTTTCCTAGGTTTGTTGTTTTAGAAACAGTTTTGATTTTTAAATAGTCAGGTATATCATAATCTGTCAGAGCCAGATCTCTCCCACTTTGTAAAGGATCTCGTCTTTTCTCCTGCCCCTCGTGGTCTGGGGAAGGTGTGGTCAGCTGTGCTCTCCTGGGCCCATCTGGAGAGCTGAGTGATGGCCCCATCACATGGACTAAGCGGGCCAGCAGCCTGTCTTCTTCACAGATTCCAGAGGTGGAAGGGCAGATTCAGGGACCTTTTCAGGGCCCACTCAAGACAGGAGAGGCTCTCTGGATGACTCCTGAGTGCCTATGGATTCCCCCTACTCCCCACACTGCCAGTTTTTTTTTAAATCCTGTGGTTGAAAGGTTGGATGGCCAGTGACATCACAGTGCGGTGGTCAGAGCTGTTTCTGACTCTGGCTGGTGTCCTTGGATAGAAGCTGGGCTCTGTGCAGGAGATCGTGAGGTGTGGGTAGTGGGCAGCCTCAGCCCCACTCTGGGCCCTTCTCTCGCTGGTCTGTCTCTCCATCTCGGTAGAAGGGGCAGGAGTCCTGGGGAGCCCCGGGAGACCCAGAATTTTCGGAGTCTGCACTTGCTGAACCGGATCTGGTTGCTAGTGCCTAGGCGGGCAGGGCAGCCTGTGGGGCTGGGGCCTGCACAGTCATCTGGGCCTTGGAAGACAGTGCACGCTGTCCTTTCTCCTGGTCTTTCCCGTTCTTCAGCTTCACGTCAGTTTCCCGGCTTCTTTGTGGTGCACACGTTCAGTCTTACAGAGCCTTTTCTTCTGTCTTCGGCCCTCACTTTGCCTAACCAGGTATATCTCGTCTAGCTTCCTCTCAACCCTCAAAACCCTCCCTGCCACCTTGGTACTTGGCGCTCAGGCTCTTCAAAGCTTTCGCTTGGTGGCTCTTCTCGGGAAGGCCTAGGGCAGGGCCATGCCCTTCCTGGTGTAGACCCTGAGGACCTACAGAATATCCTCACATGCTGGAGCAAAGGCCACCTGCGGCTTCAAGTCAGAGTGCCCAGGAGGCCTTGCCTTGAGCTGGGCTGCCGTGGCCCCGGGCTCCTTTCTCCTGATATTTTATGAGGTGGGTTTTCACCTCCTAGTGAGATTCTCTGTGTTCATCTATAAACTAAGGTTTACTTGAGGTTTCTGTGCCTGTTTCAGTTACCAGAGCATGAGCAACTTGAGCGATTTTTAGGACGATTTTTGGTCATAAATCTCAGTTGTGGTGGTCTTGATACTCAGCTGACCAATTGTGTCCCCGTGGCTTCAGTGAGGGGCCAGGGCGAGCACATGGGTCAGCCTGAGGCCATGGGCCCTCAGCCCAGGCCAGTCCTCGTGCATTCTCTGCTCTGCCCCTAGATCCATGTGCCCTGGCTTTTCTGTTTTGCCAGCATGCCAGCATGGACAGCGCCCCTTCCCTACAGCCCTCGGCCACCTTCTCAACGGCAGCAACTTCCGCCTCGAGCGCCGTGTCCTCAGGGCTCAGCTTGCCGAGTGGCATGAACACGGTCAACAGCCTGTGCCTGGGCAGTGCCCCCGGGAGTGCCCCCAGCAGCAGTGCCAGGGCTGCGCCTTTGGTGACCTCAGGTGTGTCCCCGTGGCCTGGCCAGCCCCCCTCCCCCTGTCAAGAGTGTAGCGTGGCTTCCTGGGAGGAGGCCCCGGTGGGCAGCCATGGGGGTTCACAGGCATTGAAAGCGCACAGCTGTGTCCGGCTCAGCCCCTGTGGGGTTCTTTTCTGTCCCTCTGACCTCCTGAGGCCTGGTTCTTCCAGAGCTGGGATTGGGGTGGGGGCCAGATCCTGGCTGATGGTGAAATCAGTTTTGCGGGGGAGGATGCTCCCTGGACAGGATTTCCAGCAGCCTTTCTGCTTGGAGCGGTCCATTCTTTCCTGTCCTCACTCATCCCTGCAGCCGAGATGAGGGGGCAGCTCTCATGGGCTGCTCCTGGTCACTTTGTGTGACTGCCCATCAGCCAGACCTGGGCAGGCTGCATGGGCCCAGCCGACTGTGGTTTGCCAGCAGCTCACCCCCTGTGGCCCAGCCTGTCCCTGTCCTGGGGCTACCCAGTCTGCTGCATTCTGCTATGCCCCAGAAGCTGAGGAATTGTACTCGTGTGGGGGCCGCGTTACTCCATTTGATTTTTGCCCTGCAGGCAAAGCGCCCCCTAACCTGCCTCAGGGGGTGCCTCCCCTGCTGCACAACCAGTACCTCGTGGGCCCCGGAGGACTGCTTCCTGCCTACCCGGTGAGCGCTCCCGGCTTCCCTCAGCCCAGCTGGCCTCGGGGGGTCTTGAGTTGCCTCCGTTCCCCCTGAGGGCAGCTCTGCCCTCAGACCCTGGGCCTTTCTCTAGCTGGACTCAGTCAAGGTGGGGCGTCTGCCCACAGCAGCTCGTGCCCGTCTCCTTCCTGCACGTGTCCTCCACCTCCAGCCTTGTTTTTGGCCCCATATGGGCTGGGCTCCCCAGGGGTGGCGTGTGGCCTCTTACAGCTTTTGTGTCCCCACGCAGATTTACGGCTATGACGAGCTCCAGATGCTGCAGTCACGGCTGCCAATGGTGAGTGGGGTTTGGGGGAGGCTGGGGGGCTTCAGGCTCTGAGTCTCGTATACCCCACCTGCTGTCTGGCCCTCGGGACACATCCTGCCTGAGGACTCCCTCAGCACCGCAGCCGGGAAAGCTGCTGTGATGGTGATGCCTGGTGCAGCTATAGCCTGGGCACCTTGAAGCTCTTGGGGACCTGGGCCCCAGTAGGCAGTGCCTCTGGCAAATGTGGGTCCTTCTCTCCCCTTAAGCCTCCCCCCATTAAAAACAAAACAACCGACCAGGATATGGGGTTACTTGCCTGCCCCTAGGCTTTTTATAAAGTCCTGTCCTTCAGAGTACCATCTAGTGTCTAGCTTCTGCAGTGGCCATCGGTGATGGCAGTGTCGTTCTTTGGAGTAAGTGGCTGGAGCAGACAAAGGGCCCTTCCAGGTTTAGCCTGCCATCTGTTTGTAAGATTGCTGGCCCTGGGATCTCTCTCATTGCTGCAGCCTCACTCTGAGGTCAGTGTTGCCTGTCTGTTTTCGCCCTTGCTCCCAGGATGAGGCACTGGGCCTTCTCTGGGATGTGGCCGCATGAACAGGACGCAGTGCAGGAGCGGGACATGAGGCATGCGCCCTGCCTGGACAGCCTGCAGGCTCCTGTCCTGCCTCTCCCTCCTTGGTCTGCAGGTGCGCAGACTCCTGATCGTTTTCAGCAGTCTGGGGCATCTGTCACATTGTCAGGGAGTAATGCTATCTGGACACTGATGTCAGCTCTGTTGGGCACAGGCTTTCCTTTTCCCCAAGTGAAGGTGAGGTGTCCTTTGTCAGACTGAAGACTAGAGTGGAGCGCCCCCTGCCCCCCAACCCCAACACTCTGTGCAGGGTGAGGTGGCCTTCACAAGTAGTGTTGCCTGCTCTGGGCTGACCGCAGAGAGCTCAGGGAGCTGTGGGCACCGGGCCCAGTGGCTGAAGCTTGTTTCTCTTGGGAGACTCTTTCATCTGCTGGAGTATTTCCCGAGGCTTGGAGCTGGGCTGCTCTTCCCCAGTGTGCAAACCAGCAGCCGCTGCAAACCCGTGCTACTGCCTGAGGGCCTGTGGGGCTTTCTGCCCACATCCCCGGAGGGCCCAGAAAGGTATTGAGGACGTCCTGGCAGATTTCTATGGTGTAAAACAGAACTCGGGGTTTCTGGGGATGCCTTAAGCCCTAGGGCTTCACAGGGAAACCAGGAAACGCGGCCCAGGTCCTCCTGACACTCAGGAAACCTCGCAGCCCCAGGGCCTCAGGGATGGAACGTGGGAGCTGGTTCTGAAAGAGGAGTTGGTGCTGGGTCGGGCCCCTCAGAGTGGCTTGGTGGGATTCCAGGCCCGGGAGTCGTCCTGCTTGATACTCCGTTCATCTTTTTGTGCCTTAGAAGAAATCACTTGTGAGCCTGTCTTTCGAGGTAGAGATTTCTCTTTCCCCTTGATCATTTCCTAGGCTCTGGTCTGGTGTGTCTGTGCTCGTTTCCACCTTCGGGTTTTCTTCTGTGAAGGAGCACTGCCTCCTGGGTTTCCTGCAGGCCTGTCCCCACTTGAACCCTACCAGCTGTGCTTTCCTAGCACCCCCTCCTCTCAGGCATTTTATGTCACAGGTGGATGCTGCTGAGGGTCATGGGCCAAATGAATTCAGTGCCTTCTCCAGTGAGAGGGACTCTAAGGGACAGCTAGGAAAGTTACCTGGACAAGTAGAAACCTGAGGGGGAGGAGGAAGCTCAAGGGTTGAACAGGTCAGGGCAGCAATTACAGGCAGGCACACATCAGTCCTGAGCTAGGAGAGACCAGCCCTCTACCCTGACAGCCCTGACCCTGCACAAGAGCTGGGAGAAGTGTGTGCGCGGAGGTGAGACACAGTGGAGCCCTGTGGAGGAGGGGAGGCCTGCCCTGACCCTTAACACCCAGGGCTTTGCCAGTCCTCGACATTCTGTACCTGGGGCCTCTGGGCTGAGGGAAAGCCCTCCTGCTTTCCTTGTGGGCAGCAGTGTCCCGGAAAAGCACCCACACCCTCCTCTGGATCCACTTTGGCTTCATTGCCAGGAAGTCTCCCAGGAAATCCACGGCATCTTCAGCCCAGGATCATGTTGTGTGATCGGGATCCAGCGGCTCTGCCGGGGAAGGCTGAGGGACTGGTCAGTGTGTCTGTGTGCTGTGTGGCTGCCACAACTCTGAAGGGCACCGTTTGTTTTTACTTTCCGAGTGCTGCCCTCTGGTGGTCCAGTCAGGAACGTGGCCTTCCCTGGAGCACCCAGCTGCCTGCTGGGCCCTCAGTCCTAGGAATGGGTGAGGCCATTCCGCTGACCGAGTCTCTGGTCTCTCCTAGGATTACTATGGGATCCCTTTCGCTACACCCCCAGCCCTCGCCAGTCGAGATGGGAGCATCACTAATAACCCGTATTCAGGTTAGTCTTCTTCAGGGGGTTAGGAGTAGGGGCTGCTCAAAGGACTGGCCTGTGGCCCATCCCAGGAGCCTGGAAACAAACGGAAGGGCTGCAGAGACCTGCTAGCTTCCTGTTGTTGAGCCAGCAGCCAGCCCTGTTCCTATTTGCAGGGGCCTGTCTGACTTTTTCCTCCTGCTGGGATGAGGGGTGGGGACTGCATCAGTGCCCCTGTTCCCCTAGGTGATGTCACCAAGTTTGGCCGAGGTGACTCTGCGTCCCCTGCACCCCCCACCACCCTGGCTCAGCCACAGCAGAGCCAGTCCCAGGCCCACCACACAGCTCAACAGCCCTTTCTGAGTCCCGCCCTGCCGCCTGGCTACAGCTACACTGGCCTCCCCTACTACACAGGCGTGCCCAGTGCCTTCCAGTATGGGCCCACCATGTTTGTGAGTATCGGTGGGGGTGTTCCTCCAGCTCCAGGGAGCAGAAGCAGCGGGGGGGACAGGTCCCCACTCGGGCTCACCTGGCCTTGAAGAATGGGTCAAGGCTGGGATTCCTGTTTCATCTGCTTGGAGACCTAGCGGGTGTGGCACTAGTAAAGACACATTCCTGGTGGTTGTGCCACCTGCTGCCCGAGGCTGAGCTGGGCGACCTGCTCCCCTCACTCTGTTCTCCACTAATGCCTCTGCTGCTTGTCCCTCACCCAGGTCCCTCCAGCCTCAGCCAAGCAGCATGGTGTGAGCCTCAGCACCCCCAGCACTCCTTTCCAGCAGGCCAGCGGTTACGGCCAGCACAGCTACGGCACAGGTGAGGGGCGCTCCCAGCCCAGAGAGGCACAGGCAGGACTGGCTCACCGAGCTCACACACCCCTCTTGTCCCCGCTACGCTAGGTTATGACGACCTGACCCCAGGCACTGCAGCCGGAGACTACAGCAAGGGTGGCTATGGTGGATCATCACAGACACAGAACAAGGCTGCAGGCTCTGGGCCTGGCAAAGGTAGCATCACTCCCTTCCATCCGGGACTGAGGCCCAAAGCAGTTGTCTCCCACCCTGACTCCTTCTCAGGCGAGGCCACCCCAGAGGGCCTCTGGAGGTGGGGGAGACCGGAGCTGGGCCCTGCTGCCATGGGAACCACCCACCGCTTTTCCTTCCAGGAGTGTCGGCGACTTCGAGCACCTCTGGCCTTCCTGATATGACCGGGTCTGTCTACAAGACTCAGGTGAGCGGGGCCTGGCGCTGGGGGGCCAGGCTGGGGCAGGTGCCGCCTGGCCGGCCCTCACTGTTGTCTCTCTGCCCTGCAGACGTTTGACAAGCAGGGATTTCATGCAGGGACTCCACCCCCATTCAGCCTGCCCTCGGCCTTGGGCTCCACCGGGCCCCTGGCCCCTGGAGCGGCGCCCGGGTACGCGCCCCCGCCGTTCCTGCACATCCTGCCCGCCCACCAGCAGCCTCCCTCGCAGCTGCTGCACCACCACCTCCCGCAGGATGCTCAGGTGAGCTGTCGGAGGCAGCGGCTACCTGGCCCTGTGCACCCAGGCGGGGGTGATGGTGGTCCGCTGCAGCCTTGACCACCTTCTCTCCTCCTCCTCAGAGCGGCTCCGGTCAGCGCAACCAGCCCAGCTCACTGCAGCCCAAGTCGCAAGCCTCCAAACCTGCCTACGGCAACTCTCCATACTGGACAAACTGAACCCTGAAGCGGGGCGGGCTTCCCCTGGGCAGGAGAAAACACATGGAGCCCATTTCTCTGGGAGCCCAGCGCCCTTTCCTAGAATTCCTGAGACATGTAACTGTGTCAGCCGAGCCTCTTTGGGGGAGCCTGCCTCCCAGACTCGCTATTGTATGTAATGTATTTATGTATGTATTTGTAAATGTGATACAAGTCTTAGGGGAGTGGGGAGCAGCTGCTACTCTCCCCACTGAAGCCCCTTGTTGCTGTAGCAAAAGCAGCGCCCTCTCCCCTCTGCCTCAGGCCTTCTCCATAGCCCCCTGCACGGGCAGTGTCTGGAGGGGCTGGCTTAGGGCACAGTTCGGGTACTAGGGTCAGGTACCAATGAAGAATCACGATTTATCTTGCTCCCTTGTAAACCATTATTTGAGTTTTTGTCCCTGTGTAATTACTTTCTCCCTCACTTTTTGAGAAACTGGTCCTTTTGTCATTTGTCATGTTCCCCTCGCTCCAAATCTTGATCTGGGAATAGCAGAGATATATCCCCCACCCAACATGAAAGTGGCACCTATTTGTCTCCATAGAGAGCAGGGGCATCTGGTCTTGTCCCCAGACTTGCCTTCCTCTGGCTGACCATTCTTAATTCTGAATTTGCGCTCAGATATTCAGCCAGTCAGCTCCCCCCTTTAAAAAATAATCAGATATGCTTTCATTTCGGTGAGAGCACATCTTCAGCAAAGGCTCCTCTGTTCCAGTTGTCCTGAACCAGGAGGGTGACTATTTTGGAGGTTTTCTCTTTTGCCCAAACTCCACCTAATAAAGTTCAGAGAGCATGCTTGGTCTCTTGTATGGTGTGACTGAAGGAAGGGGTCAGGGCAGAGGCATCTTTATTACAGTGCCAGGTAACCTGGACTTCACAGGGTTGAAGCAGAACTCATGTCTTCTGGTAATAGGTCATCAGGGCTTCAGTGGGTATTTGGGTATTCTTTACTTTGCTGGGCCCGTCTCTTGCCCCAGTCAGCATTCAGGGAGATGGCAAAGGTAAAAGATACCGCTGACAAGGTAGCTAATCCCGCTGACATAGCACAGACATTGCCCCCTTACCTTTGCTTTTCTTGCAACTCTGTAACAGACCTAGGGGACAAGCAGGGTAATTTCTTTTCCATCCCAAGGTAAGAGCTGAGAACACAGTTCTAGGCCTGTGAGAGAGTTTAAGTTTGAATAGTTAAACTCTGTCCTTTGCTTTTCATCAGCCAAATGCCATCTTGACTGATAACTGTAACAAGTGAGTCAAGGTGCTGTGAAGTAGGTAAGTGGGTCCTGAGCTAAATTGCTCTAGAAGGTCCCAAGGAACTATTCACCTGAGGCCAGGATTCTGACTTCCCTTAAGCTCCTCCTCCTTGATTTCAGGCCACCAGTGCAGAAGGAACTGGGGCCATAAAACATCCACATCTCTTGCCAGGAGGCAAATCTCCATGCTTATCGAGGCACAGATGTGATTCAACCTGGCAGCTAGTTCAGGGCCCTGAGGTGCTGCCCAGAGCATTACATCATAGCATCTTGTTTCAGGTCAGCATGCTGGACGGAACCAGCCCGGGGCACAGTCAGTCCTCATTTTCGCTGCTTTTGACCTCTAAAATTAAGAGGTCAGATATGTTGAGCACTGCTGGCTGGCTTAAAAAAAGGTTAAGTGTCCACAGTTTGAAACTTACCACTCTCATGGCACCTACTGCCTCCTAATCACTGATTTTAACAGCAGGAAGTTAAGATGACCAGTGAGTGACAAGAAAAACAAAAAACTTGCCTAAGGAGGGCAGTGGAGCACCTGTCCATCAGTCCACCGACCTACTTGTACCAGCAGATTGTGCCCTATTTCAGAATTAAGGTTAACAAATGGCTTTGTCTTTCTTTAGTAACCTTTCTTAAACTAGTAAGGATTTGTTTAAAAAATTTTCAGCTGAGTCCTGTGTATAAACTGGGAACATAGGAAGTATTAAGACCACCTTTTAACACACAAGAAAAGGGTCATTCCATGGGGAAGTAGCAATACAGGTATATTTTATTTCACATTTTATTAGTAGACAGATGGGCAGAAAAAGACAAAAATAAATCACTAAAGGGGAAGTTGAACACAAAATGCATCAGATAATCTTTTCTCATAAGTTAAACTGAAGAAAAACATCTACAATTTCAGCTAAGAAAACTATTAAAGTCAGGTGTGTCCTGCTGGTTTCAGAAGAGTTGAAAATTGCATCTGAATCTTTGTAAATGTAAACCTTTTTTTAAAATCAGGATGGGGGTGGGGTGGGGTGGAGGGTTAATTTTCAGTGGAGAACTACACATTTTCCCCTTCAATCACTTACTATGTATTTTCCAAACATAAGGAAACCAGCAAATAAAGAAGCAAGTAATTACCGGGAAAGAAGGGACTACAAAAAAGTTTGGCTAACAGAAAAGAACTCTGGAATGATGTGAAATGAAAGTGGGGAAGACTGAGAAGCAACGACAAAATCATGATGATACACTTTGTCCACCCAGCCTCAAACACAGACCTGAAGAGCATCCAGAGGCCTCCGCTACAATCTGAAGGAACCTCAAACTGCAGGGTGGTTTCTGAATTCATGTTACACCAAAGAGCACAACTGTACTCCCAAGGTTGTGGCCTGAGCCTAAGATCTCCACTCCCAAAAGCAATCACATGCTCAAAGTCTCCTGTGTTGTGTTACAGAGCTCTGGAACCAGCACCTGGGTTTACAAGTCAGAGCTATCCGAACGTCCACCTTCTAGCAATTCTAGCAAACCTAACCCTCAAAAGTAAAACCCCAAAGGGCTGAGAGGTACAACCTCCACCTGGCTCTCTGGCTCCCTGAGTCAGTGTGCAACAGAGGCCACAGGGCCTAATGGACAGCACCTCCCACAATGCCAAAGTGTCTGGCCTGCCCTGGGAGAGAAATGCTTCAGCAGGAAGGGGAAGGCTTAGTTTTAGGGTTCCAAGAGTAAGACCAAGCTACTGGCTGTAAACGTGGCGGTGTGTGTGTGTCTAGTAGTGGAGGGTGGGAGTACATGTGGGGCGTAAAAAGCTACTTTCAACATCACTGTTTCATCACAGGAGAGCTGCTTTGTTTTCTGAATCTGACCATAGTTGTTGATTCAGAGGTGCAGGTAGCCCCATGGAGTTTGGACAGATTCTGGGACCAGGCTCAACATTGTCCCATATGAACCTTAGCACGTTTAACATTCCCGATTTAATACTAGACCAAACCTAAGATTCCAAAGAGGGCTGCTGGGAATTAGTCAGCAAATGTTTGGAGAGTTTGAAGAGCGAATGAAAACCCTGAGATCAGAAAGGAAGGAGGAACTAAGGACCTAAGCATCACTTACTCTGTCCTAGGATCCATCCTACCCGTCCCTCATCAACCCTTTCGTTCTTTCTGAGCTGTAGGATCTGAAGAAAAGGTGTTGATGCTAGCGCACAGGGATCTGAAGTAAGTTTATAGCGGTATTTTTCCCACTGATAAGAACACTGCCCTCTTATGCACTGGCCCGCCCCCACAAGAAACAAAAATCATCGCCATGTACAGAAGTCCCTGGTTGGTGAAGGCTGATGGAACTTGATATTGATTGAAGTAACACACGATCGGCACAAGGGAAATCAAAGCTGCAGCAACTGTGCGGCAGGAAGATCGAGCGTTGCCTGGACACTGCCTGCAGCCAACTCCCCTGGCCCTGCCAGAAGAGACAAAGCAGCTCAGGGGAAAGCTCCATGCACAGCTGCTGCTTGCACTCTGCAGCCCGAGTATATCAAAAGGAGACAAAAGTTGGGGTCACATCCAGTGAGGAAAACAGGAACCAGTCACTCAGGTCTCACATATATCCACAGTTACCACTATCAGTATAAGCAGCTCAATGAAAACCAAAATCTTAAACACATGCACCTAGTATTAATACTGAGTAATTAAAACCTCGCTACTTAAAAAAAATGCTCGTGAGAGTGTATCTTTCAGGGAAAGGCCATGTTACATATATGAAACAGATGTTTTCTCTCCCAACAGTGGTCACCAGCAGTTTGACTTTCCCCCAGCAGCATCAACCAAAACTGGCATAGTGATTTTAAATCTTTGTTCCCATCACTAAGTCTCCACACACACTCACGCTAATCCCCCCACTCTCTCCCCACTCCCTGGGGGGCAAAAATAACTCTGCCTTCAAAATAAATAGCAATCAGTTCTATGTAAAGTATGAATATTTATTTCAGGCTTTAGATCCCAATTTCAAAAAACAAAATCTGATTCCTCTCTTCTGTGTGAGGATGATTTCCTGGAGGCTGAACAGTTCTGTGCCCTTAGGAACATGTCTCAGGTTCAGAACAAAGTCCCTGCCGCCCACTGTACCCCAGCCTTAAGAAACAAAACTCACCATCATGGGGCTGAACAAATGCACACACACGTAAATGAGCAGCTAAACCTTGGCAAATCTGCTTTTAAAAAGTTTGTTTTCTGGGGGTTTTGTGGTTGTTTTCTTTTGCTACCCAGCATATGCAGCACTTGTGAACTCCCAATGGGTTCCCAGCTTTAAACACATTAAACGTCTTGGTGAAAGACTAATTCTTCAAGAATCTAAAAACAGACCAAACGTGTTTTGCTGTGAACGCTTCGTAGAGACGAAGTGAGGCAAGAGTTTGGATTTAAAGAAAGGAAAAAAAAAAAAAAAATCAATACAGTGATGGAAGGGTAAAGAATGCAAGAATTCAGACATTCTGTGGAGGATTACTTTCTCTCCATTAAGAGGTCCATAAAAAGGAGCAAACTGAGATCCATAAGGGGAGTCAGCAGGAGCCGTGTTTGTTTTCCCCACCCCCGTGATAGCTTTTTGCCGAGGGGCCACTGCTAGGTCCCCACTTGCTCCCCTCCCTTTGGCCTGAGACGGCAGGGCAGTACAGGGGCCTTGAAGGAGCACGTCACGACTCCTCATTTCCAGAATCATCATCATCGTAACAGTCGGCATCTTCCTCCTCCTCATCTTCATCATCAATGTCATCGTCGTACAAGTCGTCATAAAGCAAATCTGAGCTGTTGTCATTGGAAGGCACTTTAGTTTTGATGCAGTATTCCGCCAGGGTCGTGGGGACCTTCACTCCATCCTTTTCTGCTTCGGCTTTAGTGGCTGACACCTGTTTCCTGAAGAGAGGATAGTTTATGTAAGTCTCTGGAACATGGATTTATAATTGGCCAAAATAATCCAAAAATCTTTGTGTCTTGGGTTTTTGAACTTTAGAACCTATCTACTTAAAAGATCTTCGACAAATACCCTCTACTACACCAAAAGTTCTAGCCCATCAGGTACCCGTCTGAAGGACACTTAATAATGACCCTTCTGAAGGGTGTTTGAAGCCATGGATCTCAAATACTGGTTAACTGGAGATAACCTCACATTTTTTTTTTTTTTTCCAGTTGGTCTCACACTAAACCTAGAATCCAGGCCCCAACAACTCAATAATCCTCCTACTCAGAGTAAAATCCAAATATCTCATGTTAAATTCAAAGTCTTGCATGATCCACCTCCCTACCACTTCACTGCTTTCTCCAATTCCAAAACATTCAGACCACTCTGGGGTATTTTTTAGTACCTTCAAACACACCTAGTTTTTCTGTGTGGATCAGTCCTGCCCTACACATATGAACTTATGAACACATGTCACCTGAGAGGAGGCTTGTTCTGACAGAAAAGAAGCCATCTTGTCATTCCTTCATATTATCCTACTTCCTCACTTGTTCACTTTTCTGTTATTCTCACCCTTGAATGTGAGCAAAGACCTTGTCTATCTTAGTTAATTATGTTCCCCTGCTGCTTAGAGTGCAGTCTGTCATACACAGCTGTGCGACAAATACTGATTGTATGAATGCATGAAGGTTGTTTCCTTCAGCAAGAATGAAAATTTGATCCCTCAAGGGGTTAGAGAAACTGAACTTAAAACATCAAACCACTATTCTCCCTGTCTTCCTTTTAATTAGACTCCTCTCAGCTGATCTTGCTGCCTTGCATGCTAGTGTTGAGGCTTTCAGGCTTGAATCTCTCTTCTCACAATCTTTTCCTGGGACCACATTATCCATTCCCATGGTTCTAACCCTTCATACTGACAGCACTCAAATCATCAGGGTCCAGCCTAGACTTCTCTTCTGAGCGCTATACCCTTCTCCGTCCTGATGGAATCCTAACGCAGCAAGTCTTCATCTGTCTGGTCTGTTGCCATCCACCTCTGTGGTCAGTTTCTCCCATCTTTCTTCTCTCAGCTCCTTACTTCAAAGTCCTAAATATTTTCAAATGTTTTCTTATTCTTGTTTGTCACTTCGTCAGTTTCTTCTTCATCTCAGCCTCCTCAGATCTCAGCTGGTCTCCTGGTCAATCACTTTGCTTTGGAACTCAAATAGGACTATCCTTTCACACAAAGTCTTTAAGTGACACTCTATCTCCTCCTTCTGACTTCACTGTCTTTTAAGACCTGATGCCTTTCTTAATTTCCCATCAATTCTCAAGTTAGAATTTACGATTCTCTTGACATGTCATGCTGTCATACACCTGTGTTTTAGTAAACATGTTTCTCCCTCTCTCTGAAAAATTCTTGGTTAAGATGTATTCTCTCTCCTAGGAACATATATATTCCTTCCACTGTATCTTGTTTATGGTTCTGTAGGAGAAGGCAATGGCAACCCACTCTAGTACTTTTCCTGGAAAATCCCATGGACAGAGGAGCCTGGTAGGCTGCAGTCCATGGGTCGCAAAGAGTCGGACACGACTGAGTGACTTCACTTTCACTTTTCACTTTCATGCACTGGAGAAGGAAATGGCAACCCACTCCAGTATTCTTGCCTGGAGAATCCCAGGGACACGGGAGCCTGGTGGGCTGCCGTCTCTGGGGTTGCACAGAGTCGGGCACTACTGAAGCAACTTAGCAGCAGTAGCAGTTGCAGTTATCCTATTACACAGTCATTTGTTTGTTTACAAACAGAAATATGAATTCCATTAAGGAAAAAGACTGTGCCTGAACATCATGAACATCAGACTTCCATCTGACAATTTTATGAAGAATTCCCATTTTCAAATCCTCAGTCCACTTCCACACTCAACTACTTACTACTTACACTAGTTATCTTCAATCTTTGGTAAAAACCAGTCACCGAAGTGGCTGGTAAAAACAAAATACAGATGCCCAGATTCTATCCTTGTAATTTCATTAAATGACTGTGAATTAGAGAGAGGGTCTGCAGGTGATTTACAGATAACTTATTCAGCTGTCAGATGACATGCATTTAAAAAAAAAAATCACATGATATTGTGCCAACTAGATTTACAGAGAGGGACTTTTAAAATAAATTCTAGTGCTTACTAAAATTCCTATATACAGAATGGGCTGGGATTGTCCCTGGGGCTCCACCAATCCTTAAGTACTGTTAGGAAAACCTTTTATTCTATGCAGGATATAACTAGAAATGAATGGCTGAGCCTAATACCATCTACCTTTTTTTTCCTTCTACAGACGGGAAAATTAAAGACCCTCAAAAGTTAACTGACAGGGGCTTCCCTGGTGGTCTAGCAGCTAAGACTTCACACTTTCAGTGCAGGGGATGTGGGTTTGATCCCTGGTTTGGGAACTAAGATCCCACAGGCTGCAACTAAAGATCCCACATGCCATAACTAAGACCCGGGGTAGTTAAATAAATAAATAAATAAAGTTAACTTATAAAAGGTCATATGAGGCATGGCATGATTCTTACTCCGTTCTGTTAAATCATGTACTACAGTTGCTGATAACGATTGTAGGGTAAGGGAGTTAGAGAAGGCGAGGATGATTCTTAGAAGAAGTTGCTATGGTTAAAAACATTAATAATTTATAGGATTTCATTAATAAAAATTTGAAAACAAAAATATCTGGAATAGACATCTGGAATACCTTGGGTGTTTGCTACACTTACAGGACATGTTGAAAGCCTAGAACAGTGTCCCTAAACTGATCAGAAAGAAGAGTATGCAAACTTGACTAGCCAGAACATGGACGTTCTCACATGTACACCCATGGCGGATTCAAGTCAATGTATGGCAAAACCAATACAATATTGTAAAGTTAGAAGAAAAAAAAAAAAAAAGAACATGGAAGTTCTGGAAATCAGATCTGCTGCTCTCTCAAAAGCCAGTATCATTAGGCTCAGGCACAAATCTCTTCCCAAACGATAAATCTAATTGGCAAACACAGAGTCGACATTTAAGTTCAATTTAAGCCCTTGGTTCTAGGATATACTTTGATTTTGTATGAAGACTTGAAGTAAACAGAAGACGAAACAAAATACTTTACCTAATGATTTCAGCATATTCTTTGTCTTTTCCTTTACTGTCCCTCCATTTCCTGAACATAACCGAAGCATCCACATTGGCTGGGGAGAAGGTGTTGGGCTCATTAAGCAATGAGATTACACTTAACAGGATAGTCCTAGAAACAAGAAAAAAGGGTCAGCTATGAATATTTACATTCACAGTATTCACAAGTTTTTGTTTTAAATTTAAGACTATAATATTTGAGGCTTTAGGGGAGTATCAAATTTTGTTTCCAGTACTGGTTAGACAAGGAATAAGTTGCTATCTGGGAGACAACGCAGAGGGAATCTGAGTTTAGCATGAAGGTTGGTTTGCAGGCCAAAATATGAATTCTGTAGAAGGTACTGTCTTAATTGGCAACATGTTTCAATCTATAAAAATCAGACGTCTGGAAGCTTTTCAAATAACATTTTAAAAATGAAAAGTTTTCTTTTTTAAGGTTTAAAATTTTTTTACTGCAGCGTCTTATTTTTTAAATGCCATACAGTTTTTATATGGGTGTGTATATATATATACTTTTTAATTTTTACAATGATGTCCTGGTTTCTGCCATACAACAACACAAATCTGCCATAATTATGCCTACATTCCCTCCCTCCCTCCTCCCTCTCCTCCCCCCATCTCCCCTTCTAGGTCATCACACAGAGGCCCCACTGGGCTTCTTGTGTACACAGCAACTTCTCACCAGCTATCCATCTTACGCCTGGTAGTGTGTATATGTTGATGCTAATTTCTCCGTTAGTCTCACTCTTTCCCTCCCCTACTGTGTCTACAAGTCCATTCTCTGATTCTCCATTCCTTCCCTGCAAATAGGTTCATCATTGTTTTTCTAGATTCCATATGTGTTAATGCTGTATTTGTTTTCTTTCTTTCTGACTTACTGCACTCTGTATAACAGACTCTAGGTTATACCTCACTAGAACTGACTCAAATTCATTCTGTTATGGCTGAATACTATTCCTTTGTATATCTGTACCACAGGTTCATTATCCATTCATCTGTCGATGGACATCTGTTGCTTCTGTGTCCTGGCTACTGTAAACAGAGCTGCTATGAACATTCGGGTACATGTGTCTTTTTCAGTTACGGTTTTCTTGGGGTAGGGGGTAGGTATATACCCAACGGAGGGTTGCTAGGTCATATAGTAGATCTATTCCTAGTTTTTTAAGGAACCTCCAAACTGTTCTCCACAATGGCTGTATCATTTTACATTCCCACCAACAGTATAGGAGATTCCCTTTTCTCTACATTCTCTCCAGCATTTATTGTTTGTAAATGTTTGGATGATGGCCATTCTGACTGGTATGAGGTAAGACCTCATTGTAGTTTTGATTTGCATTTCTCTAATAATTAGTGATGCTGAACATCTTTTCATGTGTTTATTGGCCATCTACATATCTTCTTTGGATAAATGTTTAGGTCTGGCCATTTTTTGATTGGGCTGTTCATTTTCCTAATGTTGAGCTGTATGAGCTGCTTATATATTCTGGAGATTAATCCTTTGTTAGTTATTTCATTTGCAATATTTTCTCCCATTCTGAAAGTTGCCTTTTAATCTTGTTTACTGTTTCCTTTGCTGTGCAAAAGCTTTTAAGTTTAATCAGGCCCCATTTGTTTATTTTTGTTTATATTTCCATTACTCTAGTTAAGAGCAAAAGGAAAAAGCAGAAGCAAAAAATACTTAGCTTGAAGGTAATCTTTTCATGGCAAAGGGTAAAAATGATGCTAGACTCCATATATCTAATTTGTATCATGGCTGCTTAGAAGATCTGAAAACCAGTATTACATACAAATGTATTTCCTTCCTGTACTTCTAAGGAAAGCAAGTAAGAGTTAAGCAGGAGAATGGAGAAAAAGCAACAGTCTTAACATGGAAGAACTAATTTCTTAATAATAGAAATCTTATTCAAAAATACTTACTAAGCACTTACTATTGTACCAGAGGCAGTAAGTGAGATGCTGAATGTACAACTGTGAGAGAGTTAGATGCCATCCCTGATCTCTTAGGGCTCAGAAATTCTGTGAAAAATTTTCATCCACAGATAATACTAGATACCTTAATTACAGGGAATGAAGTTTCTGTTAGATAAAATAAACTCAGTAAGATCCAGGAATGTCTGAAATAGTTCTCATGCTTTTTTCTCCCCTAAAAGCTATGTGCATGAAGTTAAGAAACATGGGACGAAAAATTAAATTTCTCTACCTTTTCTCATTGTTGCGAGGTTACAGATTGTGTTGTTGCAAAATAACCTTTTGCTCCTGACTCCAAGCAAAAAATAAAGGGAGGGAACTGGGCAATTAGATGTTTGATTTGATGAAACCTTCTCCTTAAAAGGGTAAAGAGTTTCTGTTATGTGATTATACAAGATTACCACAAAGGCACTTTCAAAGAAAACTTTCCCATCTAGTTAAAATCCATTTATCACATATATGCACCCCCCCCCTTTCTATTAGGTTAACTCCTTGTTGTAACTCCCAAACCCATCCTTCTGGATTTCTTCAGTAGTTACAGTAAGAAGATTCAAAGAAACTCATCACTGCCAAAAATGGGAAATGGACTGACAATATCCTAGAAGCAAAAGAAAAATATGGGTAGAAAATTCTGTAAGGATTGTTTCAGAAGAAAACATACAAAATCTGTTTGAAAAATAAGCAGAATAAGGACAAACTCTGGTACAGATTAATGGTCCTGATCAGTACTATAGCTTCACAACTTTCTGTGATGGAAACATATAATCTGTGTTATCCAATATAACAGTGGCTACTGGACAACACAGGTCCAGATAAATTATATTAACAGAATTAGGAGACTTCCCAGGAGTGTTCATCAAGTTGATTTTTTATATGTTGCAATGTAAATACCATATTGAAACACCAAATTGGAAAGTACAATTTTAAAAAATGGTAAATCATCCATCTCTAAGAAAAGAAAATCACTTCCAGTACCATAGACTCCCTAAATTGAAATCATGATGCTTTCAGAAGCATCAGACACTAACTACAGTAGACTGTGATAATATTTGTTAATAACAGTTATTAATCCAGCATGTTTTCACTTCCTCCCTTTGTCTGGAGAGCAGAAATCATTTTTTTGGGGGGGTACATGGAATCCATGCCATTGGTTCAGATGGGGTTAACCTTCTTCATCTAGTACACCTGCAAACAACAATGCCACACCTTCATAAAAACAACCCACCCACAGCAGTAGACACACAACCAAGTGCTAGCAAAGGACTCAACACTAATGAAGAATTCTGAAGCAATTCCATTTGCAATATCCTATTCAAAGTTTCCCAACCAGTATGTTGTGTCTGGGTTACAGAAAAGTTGTTTGTGATTCCCCTTAGGCAGATGGGTGGGGAGGACCTGGGACAACCTGAGCCTCTGGAATGGTAACTTCTGGCCAAAGGAGCATTTTCAGTTTAATACACTGTAATCTACAAATAGTATAATTTCATTTTTCCTATGTACTGTGACTCAAAAAGGTTGGCGAGTATATTATACACACAGTTTAAGCTGTCCAGCACTTGTGCCACTTGCTCCCTTCCCTTTCAGTGGGTCGTAGAGAAGACCAGACAGGAGAACACTCTAGCCTACTCCTGAGAGACCCTTGTACGTGACAGTGTGTCCTCTGGAGTGGATCCATAAATCTGGTCCCATGGCAAAGAAAACACTTTTCTATCCTTCAGAGGAAAGCAAATCCTTAACAAAGACCACTTTCCTATTCAAGAGCCTGCAGTAGATATGGCAGGTAGAAGAAAGCACTTGTGAATCCTACTGCAAAGTCTAAGAGAACCCCCACCCACCCACAGAAAGCTCTCATTTGGTTCTTGAGAGAATATGAATTAAGGCACATTTTGTTTCTTCCACTGAGAAGAGGAGGCATGGTGCTGTGGGCCCCTAATCACAAACACGTGGCAGCATCAGGGGTCCCAACCCTCCCAACTTCATTTTTTGTTGACTAATGCCTACTTCTCCAAAACTTCCCAATTCTGTAAGGAACTCCCGTCCTCTAAACTTAATCCTGGACATCTGAGGACAGGGCTGTGGATCTCTTCTTCCAGAAAGTATGCCGGCTTCCTCTAAGAGGAGGAGACTACTGAGCTCTTAGTGGAAACTAGTTGGCTGATGCTCTGGATCCCTACAAGTGTAGCACAGCGCATTTTCCCTGCTTTCCCCTTTAGCCAACTCTCACTACTCAACAGGTCTTGTGATATAAATCGACTTAGGCTTGCAAAGGTAACAAATTCCTTCCTCTTCCTCAGGTTACAAAAGCTTGCACAACTTTATCTTCTGAGTATGTTCACTGAGGTGCTAAATCAAAGACTAGTGCACGTGGTCATGAAGAAGTCCAAACACATGTGAACATGGAACCACTTTCAGATAACAGAGCCATTCAGCAGTCAAGACCCTACAACACAGGCTGAAATGAACCTTCTGCCGCTTCCACTGCCTTAAACTCGATATGGAGCTTAGAATCCTGAGGCAGACAAGTGCTAGATAATTTAGCAACAAGCAGGTATCAACAATAACCTTTGGTACCTCATATCTTGCCTCTTGATATTTCAGTGCCGTAAATAACCTATGAGAAATACATACAATTTACTACCTTAAAACAAATAACACACTGACAAATGTGGCGTGTTTCATATTAGGTAGTGCTTTTCTGACTTTTCAGAGTTCTGGGCATCACCAGGAGTTCCAGATGACGTTCCCCAAGTCATACAAAACACCATGCCCTCTCTAGAAATACACAAACACCAAAACTCTCCCATTACTTGCCCACTCCAAGATCAATACATTGAAGAGTCATCCAATAATTCCATGGAATGAAGAAACAAAAAGGTCCGAGAAGTTCACTAATGACTTCCAATGCAAATACCTTTTGGAGCGGTGGGTAACGATCAAGGGGACAATCTAAAGATAACTAAGTTCTGGCTGTAAAGATTCTAAATAAAAAAGCATAAAGGCAAGGAAAGCAATCTCTTGATGTGTAGTCCAGGTGCTTCTCAACTGGGGCTCAGGTTACCTCAGGGTCCAGAGAGAAAAAATACTGATGCTGGTACCCAAAGTAGGTTAAGGTAGTTTTAAGAGTGCAGAGTAATACGAAAGGAGTTCCTTGCCCACAAAGGACTGGATTAAATGAGAAACAGGCCTTTCTCTTCTTTCTTTTGGCCATGCTGTGTGGTTTGCAGGATCTTAGTTCCCTGACCAGGGACTGAACCCTGCTAAGGCAGTGAAGCGCTGAGTCCTAACCAGTGGACCACCAGGGAACTCCCCAAACAGTCCTTTCTTTTGAGGGGGGAAAAAATTATAATATTTTAAGCTGAGACAAGGCAAATACAGTCTTTGTATATTTGCACAGTAGTAAAGGCAAAAAATTTGAATTGCTATGGGCAATGGTAATAGGTTTTCCACCTGGGCAGCACATGAATACAAAGAAAAATCTTGTTTTGGGCTTTGCATCTGAAGAATGGGAAGGCTTCAGATTCTATGCTGTAGTTTTAATCCCCAGTACTTCAAACTATATATGGAGCAGAGTCTCTAGAGAGGTAATCAAGTGAAAATAAGGTCCTCAGAACAGGTCTTAATCCAATATGACGAATGTCCTTATAAGAAGAGGCAATTAGGACACAGATATGAATGGAGGGAAGACCATGTGGAGATAAACTGAGGACAGAAGCCTCAGAAGAAACCAACCTTGCCAACACCTTCAGTTCAGTTCAGTCTTTCAGTCGTGTACGACTCTGCGACCCCATGAATTGCAGCACGCCAGGCCTCCCTGTCCATGACCAACTCCCGGAGTTCACTCAAACTCACGTCCATCGAGTCGGTGATGCCATCCAGCCATCTCAACCTCTGTCGTCCCCTTCTCCTCCTGCCCCCAATCCCTCCCAGCATCAGAGTCTTTTCCAATGAGTCAACTCTTCGCATGAGGTGGCCAAAGTACTGGAGTTTCAGCTTTAGCATCAATTCTTCCAAAGAACATCCAGGACCGATCTCCTTTAGAATGGACTGGTTGGATGTCCTTGCAGTCCAAGGGACTTTCAAGAGTCTTCTCCAACACCACAGTTCAAAAGCATCAATTCTTCAGCGCTCACCTTTCTTCACAGTCCAATTCTCACATCCATACATGACCACTGGAAAAACCATAGCCTTGACTAGATGGACCTTTGTTGGTAAAGTAATGTCTCTGCTTTTCAATATGCTATCTAGGTTGGCCATAACTTTCCTTCCAAGGAGTAAGTGTCTTTTAATTTCATGGCTTCAATCACCATCTGCAGTGATTTTGGAGCCCAAAGAAATAAAGTCTGACACTGTTTCCACTGTTTCCCCATCTCTTTCCCATGAAAGATGGGACCGGATGCCATGATCTTTGTTTTCTGAATGTTGAGCTTTAAGCCAACTTTTTCACTCTCCTCTTTCACTTTCATCAAGAAGCTTTTTAGTTCCTCTTCACTTTCTGCCATAAGGGAGGTGTGTGTCCAAAAGTGTGAAAAAATAAATTTCTACTGTTTAAGCCACACACAAAAAAAAAAAAGAGAAAGAGAGAAGGCTTGCTTTCTCAAAGGGTGGGTGGGGTCGTATGGGAAGCATCCGATTCAACATTCAACCTCCAAAAGCAAGAATCACTAACACCTCAGAACTCCTTCTTCTAGTCTAGGGTTAATGCTAGCCCTGAAAAACAAGCACCAAAATCACTTAAAGAACAACTCTGCAGTTTTGGTCCAATTTTTCAACAAATCTTCCCCAATATGTAAATCCTTTTCTTGAAAGAGATGAGAAACAGGGTAGCCAAACTTTTCCACAGCAACCACAGAGTAATGTCAATAACATCCTCAAGGAAAGAAAGCATGATCCTGAAATCTTACATTCTAGTCAAAATCTGTCATTTGAAATATAATGGCAAATACACTAGTATACTCTAATATACACATATACACAAACACATAATATTTTGCATGTGTGAGAATTCAGGGAGTGAAATACGGCTCCTAGGAGCAATCCCTTGAGAAATTACTAATGAACAAATTTCAGCCAATTAATAGACCAAAAGAAATAAAATAATGAGCAGCAAATAGTGACTTGATCTAACAACAGGAATAAGAATTTTAAAAACTGGGATTATGTCACATTACAGTACAGACTGTAAGTTTTATAACCCTGACAATGCAGAAACAATAATACTTAAAAGCTAGAAGGGGAAGGGGGAAGCGGAAGATTTCCTTTTCTTTTACATCCAAGTGTCAGTGTATTATTTGATGCTGAAAATTCAAGTAATAAAGTATGTATGAGCTAAAGGTACAAATACTCAGCTAACAGTGGTATGATGCTTAGATACGAGGGGATGAGGCAGAAAAATACTAATTTTCCTAATGATCCTAAAAGATCCTGTGCAAAGCAATCGTCTTGAAACTAATATACATGTGACCCTGGAGATAATATAAAATATCACGTCAGTTCCTTCCAGCTTCCCTTTCCCTTCCCACAAGAAATGCATATTTCCCAAACATCCCAAGTATTTCTATGGTGCTTTGCTTAGTGCGGGTGAAACGTCAGAAGAGTAAAACAAAGAGAAATTTACAAATAGCGATGTTTTTCCTTCCTCATAAATAATTTTGTTAAAAGCATAGAGTGATTTTTTAAGAGTATTTTGCTATTGGTGGAGTATAATAAACTCAGATATGTATAGATTGGGGCTGCTGGAATTACATCTTCACCAAAACAAACTCAGTAATTCCATCTCTGAATACTGTTGAGAAATGCTTCAAACCCAAGGGAGAATCCCGTTAAAGCAAAGCAGAAAGTATTGGAAATGTGTAATGATTCTTTATTTCATAGACATTATAAACTTATGGCAAGTCTTAACACCTGATCTGAGAATTATTGTCAGATCAGGTGTTATAATTGTCATAATGCTTGTCAAGGTGAGGTGTATCAACACATTTACCTGAATTAAAAAGGGAAGTCATTTTTTTCTGATTAAGAAAATATACTTGCAAGATGTGGTGAAATCCAAAATATACCCATTTTTCCCAATCCTGTATACTGGATAGAACAAAGTACCTAAAAAGAATTGAGTAACTAGCATAATCAAAAGTATCTCACATGTCTTGAACAGTCTTTTAGGTATACTCATTACAGAGAGTGGGAAGCAAATACGTAACTTGAAGAAACAGGTAAGAGAGGCTTGCATATGTCAGGAAGCTTCTAATTCTTTACTTTTGACAAAAATGGAGATTCTAATTGAATTACTAGATTCCAGATCATTAAAAAAGATTAACAAGTAGGAGAGCAGATTAATTTCCTATACAGAAGAACCTGAAATAACTTACACAGATATTCCAGCCTCCTGGGGATATAATTCCCCACTCCTTAGTATAGGCTGCACCTAGAACTTCCTTTATACAGAACAGAAAGTCGGAAATGAGGAATTTTACAGTGGAGAAATCCTAAAAACAAGTCTCAGCCAGGTGATGAATGTTACCATCAAGAGTAATAAGTCATGCTGACAGTAGATACCCTTGATATGACATGATAAAAATGTACTTTACCTTAATTTCTCCCAACACTCATAACTTCAGTATAATAAGCAGAAATAAAGCATCAAACAAAATCCCAGTTGGGGGACATTCTATAAAACACCCTTCAAAATTGTCAAGGTCATCAAAACCAAGGAAAAGTCGAAGAAACTATTGCAGTTGTATAAGAAGAAACATCTATTAAATATAATGTGCTATCTATAAAGTGTAGGATCTTAGAGCAGAAAAAACGACATTAGGTAAAAATTAAGGAAACGTGAAAGAATATGGACTTTGATCAGTCATAATGTACTAATACAAGTTCACTAATTATAATACATGAACCATACTAATGTTAGATGTTAGCAACAAAGAAAACTGGCAGGTGTGGGGAACATGGGTACTGTCTGTACTTCATAATTTTTCTGATAATCTAAAACCATTATAAGTTTTTTGAAGTTATTTTAGAAGAAACACACTGATGACAAAACTGAAGTAAGAATACCCAGTCAACATTCTGGGATAGTTATAATAAGAAACACGGAAAATAACAAGTGCTAACAAAGATCTGGAGAAATTTGAATTCTCGCACACTGCTGGTGGGAATGCACTAAAAATTTAGTATAGGCATGTTGGAAAACATGGCAGTTCCTTGAAAAGTTAAACACTGAGTTATGACCCCACAATTCCATTTCCAGGAATAAGTTCAAGGAAATGAAAACACATGTGCACATAAAAACTTGCATACAATGTTCACAGCGGCATTATTCATAATAGCCAATGAGTGGAAACAACTGAAATGTCCATCAACTGATGAATGGATTAAAACAAAGTGTAAACACTAAGACTGTTCAGCAAATAGTAGTAAGAGTCCTATAATACAGAAGCAACCAATTCAAACACAGAAGTCATGAAATCTAAAGCAGCAGGGTGGAACTCAGATAATGCAAAAGGAAGAACTAAGAGTAGAATAATTCTTCCAAAGTGAACACAGAAATGAGCAACATATGCATTATTAGCCCATAAATACAACTCTTCAGAATGATGCACGCATGCTACAAAGCTCTAGCATAAAACAAAGCAATCATATATAGAAAGGATTCTTTTGTACTTGTTAAAAGATTATATCCGATGTTAAGAGCCAGCTAGAAACCAGATTATTCCTTATGTAATTCCTTACCTGACATTTTGAGTAGGATTCCACCTTTCAGAGGGCAGTTCTCCACTCTGTGGGTCATCTACAGGTGGATGAAGAATTGAAATGCATACATCTCCATTCTACAAGACACAAATAACACATTCAGTAAATACTCAAAAGTATAATATAAAAAAAACAATTCTGCTGAAATTTCTTTTATTCCTAGAAAACTTGTTTTCTTACCGCTGGGGAGTAAACTGCTTTTTCTTCATGTTTAGATCCAATGATAAAGAAGAATTAAGCATTTTTATATTATAAATATTCATTTTGACCAATCTCCAAAATACTTTTCTTACTTTTGCCTAAAATCTGCCTAGAGACAGCATATATGACAAACCTACAGCAAACACCATCTCACTGGTGAAGAACTAAAAGCATTTCCTCTAAAATCAGGAACAAGACAAGAATGCTCATTTTTGCCACTATTATTCAATTTGTAAGCCCTAGCCACAGCAATTAGAAAAGAAAAATAAATAAATAAAAGGAATCCAAATTGGAAAAGAAGAAGTAAAATTGTCACTGTTTGCAAATGACATGATACTCTATATAGAAAATCCTAAAGATGCCACCAGAAAACTACTAGAGCTAATCAATGAATTTGGTAAAGTTGCAGGATATAAAATTAATGCACAGAAATCTCTTGCATTGCTATAACACTAACAATGAAAGACCAGAAAGAGAAATTAAGAAAAAAACTCCATTTACCATCGCAACAAAACAGAATAAAATAACTAGAAATAAACCTACCTAAGGAGGCAAAAGAACTGTCCTCAGAAAACAAGAAGACACTGAAGAAAGAAATCAAAGACAACACAAACAAATGGAAAGACATACCATGTTCTTGGATTGGAAGAATCAATCCTGTGAAAACAATTATACTACCCTAAAGCAATTTACAAATTCAATGTAATCCCTATCAAATTACCAATGGCATTTGTCACAGAATTAGAACAAAAACTTTATAATTTGTATAGAAACAAAATAGATCCCAAATAGCCAAAGCAATTTTGAGAAAGAAAAGCAAAGTTGGAGGAATCAGGCTCCCTGATTTCAGACTATACTACAAGGTTACAGTAATCAAGATAGTATGGTACTGGCACAAAAATAGATCTATAGATCAATGAACAGCAGAGAAAGCCCAGAGATAAACCCACGTACCTATGGTCACGGTCATGTAATCTATGACAAAGGAGATAAGAATATACAACAGAGAAAAGACAGTCTTTTTGGTAAATGCCGCTTGAAAAACTGGATAGCTACATGTAAAAGAATGTAATTAGAACACTAACACCATTCACAAAAATAAACTCAAAATGGATTATAGACCTAAATGTAAGATGGTACACTATAAAACTCTTAAAGGAAAACATAGGAAGAACACTCTTTGATACAAATCACAGGAAGATTTTTCTGTATCTACTCCCTAGAATAATGAAACAAAAATTAAATAAATCTAATTAAACTTAAAAGCTTTCACAGAGCAAAGGAAACCATAAACAAGATGAAAAGACAAGGTTCAGAATGGGAGAAAATATTTGCAAACAAAGCAACTGACAAGGGATTACTCCAGAATATACAAAAAGCTCATGTAGCTCAATATCAGAAGAAAAACAAACCCTGAACAACCCAATCAAAAAATGGGCAGAAGACCTAAATAGACATTTCTCTCAAAAAGTCATACAAATGGCCAAGAAGCACGTGAAAAGATGCTCAACATCACTAATTATTACAGAAATGCAGATCAAAACTGCAATGAGGTATCACTTCACACCACTCAGAACAACTATCATCAAAAAATCTACAAACAATAAATGCTAAAGAGGGTGTGGAGAAAAAGGGAACACTTTTGCACTATTGGTGGGAATGTAAATTGATACAGCTGCTATAGAGAACAGTATGGAGGTTCCTTAGAAAAACTGAAAATAGAACTACCATTCGACCCAGCAACCCCACTACTGGGCAAATACCCTGAGAATACCATAATTCAAAAAGACACAGGCACCCCAATGTTCACTGCAGCACACTATTTACACAGTCACAACATACCAGCAAACTAGATGTCTATCAACAGATAAATGGATTAAAAAAGATGTGGGGGGTGTGTGTGTGTGTGTGTGTATATATATATATATACACACACAAAGTGGCTCAGTGGTAAAGAATCCACCTGCCAATGTAGGAAACACAGGTTTGATCCCTGGGTTGGGAAAGGGAAATGGCAACCCACTCCAGTATTCTTGTCTGAAAAACCCCACGGACAGAGGAGTCTGGTGGGTCCATGAGGTCGCAAGAGTCAGACACGACTTAGTGACTAAACACCACCACCACCACATATATATATATACAATGGAATATTATTTGGTCATAAAAAAGAATGAAATTGGGTCATTTGTAGAGATGTGGATGGATTTAGAGACTGTCACAAAGAATGAAGTCAGAGAAAAATACCATATATTAACACATATATGTGAAATGTAGAAAAATTGTACATATTTGCAGGGCAGGAACAGAGACAGATGAAGAAAATGGATGTGTGAACATGGGTGGGGGAAGGGAGGAATGAATTGAGACATTGGAACTGACATAGATACCCTACCATGTGTAAAACAGATCACTAGTGGGAACCTGATGTATAGTACAGGAAGCTTAGCTGGGTGCTCCATGGTGACCTGGATGGGTGGGATGGGGGTAGGGGGTGTGGTAAAAGGAAGGGAGGTCCAAGAGGGAGGGAATACATGTTTATATATAGCTGATTCACTTCATTGTACAGCAGAAATTAACACAATGTTGTAAAGCAAATATACCCCAATTTTTTAAAAGAAAATCTGCCTATAACCTGTCTACAGAGAAGCTATAATCACCTTTAATATCAATGACTGGCTTCAATAAGTATGGTTTATATAAACTGATACATGCCTCCTAACAATTATATATAACTCCCTTGGTATATGGATAGAAGAACTCACCACTATGTATAATATTCTGGTTCATAAATTTAAATTATAGGATCTAATTCACAAGTGCTAAGTTAAAACACACATGGACTCTCTCATATACAATAGAGACTGTTAACAGAAAAGACTCAGAAAGATGTAGTAGCCTATTGGTTTAAAATAAAATATTCAAATGTTTAAAAAGAGAGGTATAATCATATAAAGTAGAATAAATCTTACATATAAACCTAAATTTACATACATGTACACACACACCAAGATAGCAGAAGATTTTAAAAGGGAGAATAAAATTTTAGTAACATCAATGTAAAACACTATATTCCAAAACTTTGTATTAATGTTAGATAACATGAAAAAGTTTAAAAAAAAAAAAACACTATGGAAACGAGGAGAGAGAAACTAGATATATTTGCAGAGGACACCTAGGAGGTGCTTTGGAAGAAAAATGAAAGGCTTAAAGGTTGAAGAAGCTTATTAAATAATGATTTCAATTTTAATAACCTAAAAGAAATTTAGACATGAGATTGCCTGAAAAAAATAAACCATCAGAAATATGTTTGGGTAGTTATATTTATTTTGTACTATTATACCAATTACCACAAAATTGGCTGAAAACAACACAAATTTATTATTTTACAGTCTTGTAGGTCTTAGTCTGACACTGTTCTCCACAGGGTTAAAGTCAACTGTGTGGGTAGCAACACATTCCTCACTGGAGGCTCCAGGAAAGAATCCCTTTCCTTGCCCTTTCTGGCTTCTAAAGGCCACCCACATTCTTTTGTTCTTGGCCCTCTTCCTCTCATCCTCAAAGGAAGCAATGCTGCATTTTTGGAACCTTTCTTCTAAAGTCACATCTCCTTCTCACTCTGATTTTCTTCCTACCCTACCTCTTCCACTTTAAGGCAGTGGTCCCCAACTTTTTTGATGCCTGGGACTGGTTTGACGGAAGACCAGGGGTGGGGAAACTTCCCTGGTGGTTCAGATGGTAAAGCATCTGCCTACAATGCGGGAGACCAGGGTTCAATCCCTGGGTTGGAAAGATCTGGAGAAGGGAATGGCAACCCACTCCAGTATTTTTGCTGCCACCCCCCACCAAAAAAGGGGCAAAAAGAAATATTTAGACTTCCCTGGTGGCTCAGATGGTAAAGTATCTGCCTACAATGCAAGAGACCTGGGTTCAATCCCTGGGTTGCGAAGATATCCTGGAGAAGGAAATGGCAACCCACTCCAGGTTAAAGTCCATGGGGTTGCAAACAGTTGGACATGACTGCTGCTGCTGCTGCTAAGTCGCTTCAGTTGTGTCCGACTCTGTGCGACCCCACAGACGGCAGCCCACCAGGCTCCTCCGTCCCTGGGATTCTCCGGGCAAGAACACTGGAGTGGGTTGCCATTTCCTTCTCCAATGCATGAAAGTGAAAAGTGAAAGTGAAGTCGCTCAGTCGTGTCCAACTCTTCGAGACCCCATGGACTGCAGCCCACCCGGATCCTCTGTCCATGGGATTTTCCAGGCAAGGGTACTGGAGTGGGGTGCCATTGCCTTCTCCAATGGACATGACTGAGTGACTTTAATTTCAAAGGGGTGAGGGTGAGGGGTGATTTTGGAATGATTCAAGCACAGTAGGGTTTGCACTATGAGAATCTAATGCTCGGGCAATGATGTGAGCAATGGGGAGCAGCTGTAAATACAGATGAAGCTTGGCTTGCTCACCCATCACATGGGGGCTTGCTCACCCACCTCATTCTCTGTGGCCTGTTTCCTAAAAGGCCTAGGGATTGGGGACCCCCTACTCTAATGGGGACCACCTAGATTATCCAGAATAATCTCAGTTCAAGGTCACCTGATAAGCAAGCCTAATTCTTCTTAACATGGGAAGGTACATATCACAGATTTCGGATTACAATGCAGATATCTCTGTGGAAGCATTATTCTACCTACCACAGGAGTGAAGAACACAGTTTGAATGAAAAATAGAACAAACAGAGGAGTATGTTACTTTGTTCACAGTTTAGTGTGTGTGTTAAGTAAAATTTCTGAGTAGTGAAATGATATAAACAGATATGTATGTAGAAATGACATATCAAAAGATGGGCATCTCTGAAGGAGGGCATGGCAACTCACTCCAGTATTCTTGCCTGAAAAATCTCATAGACAGAGGAGCCTGGCGGGCTACAGTCCATGGGGGTCACAAGAGTCGGACACAACTCAGTGACTAAACAACAGCAGCAATTTTACAACAACCCTAAATGAGCAACAGCAGGATGGACAATTCCAGCAAAAGTCTCATCATCAGTGAATTCAATGAAGATGTCAGCAGATGTATTTGTCTTTTGAGACCAGATCACTGGAAGAGAGCAATCAGTTTCACCTGCTGGATTTAACTTGGAATAAAAACATGGTTAAGAATAAAGAAAATGCCCTTGTTTCCATTAAAAAACAAAAACAAAAACAAAACGATAGGCATCTCAACTGATTGAGGCAAAGCACTCGACAAGACCCAACACTTACTCATAATAAAAACACTCAGAAAACCATACTTTCCAGCTATCTTAAAAGTGTAAATGGGAATTACATTAAGAAGATAAATAAATTTAAGAAACCAAAAAACCAACCCACAGCTAGCATCCTCAATGGTGAAAACTTTCCTGAGATCAGAAATAAGACAAAGGGCACCCACTTTTACCATTGCTATTTACAATGTACTGGAGTAGTAGCCAGAGGAATTAAGAAAAATTCTGAAAGTGTACAAGTTGAAAAGGAAGAAGTAATCCATTTCTATTGTAAAAGGCAAAGAAAATTCCAAAGAACTCACAAGAAAACTACTAGAGAGAATCAATTCAACAAAGTTGTAGGATATAAGATCAACCCTCAAGTCAGTTCATTTTGGGATTTTTGAAATTCCAGTGGAGGCATCTCTGGAGGAGGGCATGGCAACCCACTCCAGTATTCTTGCCTGAAAAATTCCATGGACAAAGGTTAGAACTCTGCACTTTCACTGCCCAGGACCTAGGTTCAATCCCTGGTAAGGGAACTAAGATCTCACAAGCCATGTGGCATGGCAAAAATAAATAAAACAGATTCAATCCAATCCCAATCAAAACCCTAGCTTCCCTTTTTGTAGAAACTGACAAACCGCCCATAAAATTTATAAGGAAATTTAAGGGACTCACAAAAGCCAAAACAATCATGGAAAATAATAAAATTGAAGGATTCATACTTCCTGATTTCAAAACTTACTATAGAGCTACAGACAATAAAACAGTTTAGGACTGGCATGACAGATATATAGATCAAGGCAACAGAACTGAGAGTCTACACAGATTCATACAACATGGCCAATTGATTTCTGATAAGATGGTAAGTTCACCAATGGGGAAAGAACAGTCTCTTTAGCAAATGATGCTGGGACTGGATTTCCAAAAGAATGAGGTTGAACTCCTACCTCATACCATATACAAAATTAACTCAAAATGGAACAAAGATCCAAGAGCCTAAATCATAAAGTCTTTTTATAAAAGTGTGTCTGTGTCTGTCTGTCTGTGTGTTTAAAATTCTCATGACCTTGGATTTAGCAATGGACTTTTAGGTATGACACCAAAACCATGCATAAACAAGATAAACTAGACCTCTCCATCAAAATTCAGCACTTTTGTGCAAAGCACATTATCAAAGAAAATGGGAAAAAAACAATCGATACATAGGAGAGGAAACATCTGCAGGTTATAAGAAAGTGACAAGGGTTTGATCCCCGGGCCAGGAAAATTCCACATGCTCTGAAGCAACTAAGCCCATAAGCCACAAACTATGGAGCCAGTACACTAGAGCCTGCAAGCCACAACTACTGAAGCTCAACAAGAAGCCACTCCAATGAGGAGTCTGCGCATCACAACAAAAAGTAGCCACTGCCTGTTGCAAATAAAGAAAGCCCATGTGCAACAACAAAGACCCACCACAGCCAAAAATAAATACATCTTAAAAAAAAAAAAGGAGGGGGGAGGGAGAAGTTCTAAGCTTTGAGAAAGGCAGTTCTGCGATGTAAAATGAAAACAAATACAAAGAGCAGTGAGATTTTGAGTTGCCATAGCTGTGAAGTTCATACTGAAGAGTTTGTGTACAAAAACTTCATTTGAATAATGATTTGTGAAGCAAATGGGCTTCACTGGTTATCTACTTCTGAACACACAGAACACATGTAAACAGGCAAACTGTTACTGAGATCACTCAACATATTATATAAAGTAAAAAGGAGTCAACTGTGTAGCATGGTCATTGATGACAAGTTTATATTAAATTTCTTTTGTTCTCCAAGTTTCCGCTTGGTATTTATAAATTTCACAAATGTGGCAATGATAAATGTTGAAATTGATAACACAGCAGTTTATTTATAACTTTGGGGGCTACAGTAATATCTGTGAATGTATTTAACACAACTATACCAAAGCTCTAGTTTTTAAAAACTTGATAAACTATTTTCTACCAAAAATAGTCCTTATAATATTTTTGATGCTCACGAAGTTAATACACAAAAAACTCATCAATTCATATATTTTAGCATTTGAGTAGGCTTTTGCTTTAGTATTGTTTTGTTGCTGTTGATATTGTTGTCACTGTTCCCCCATTTCAATCCCAGTTCTATTAAAAATAATTCTGCAGTAAACAATTTGGTGACTAGAACAATTTGACACTGAGGTCCGTTGTGTTTCTAGGTGACAACATGGATGGATGAGTAGAGAGCAATTTCCAAGAATATCCCATCCCTTTGGCTAAGAACCATGAGCCCTAATGTCTAAAATCACAAATACATACTTGGGCCCCCAAGTTCAATTCTGCTATCATTTCCAGAATGTAGCAAAGTAAATTAACAAATGTGAGGAAAGTCTCTTGTGACTCATTTGATTACATCAAATTTAATGCTTAACTATGACTTAACACTTGTTTACAAACAACTTATACGGCATGGTAAACAACTGCATATCCGTTAAGATATGCATATATTATTTTACTGCTAAAATTTTTATGAATATGAAAAATATTTTAAAAAATAATGATCCAGTGCTAAATCTTAAGAGACAGAACTAGATTGCCTACCTAAGTGGTGAAAAAGCAATGGAAAGGGGACTGTATCTACCTACATTTTCTTCTGAAAAAGCTTTGGTTCCTTTATCATGCTTTTTCTTCTTTTTTGACAAAAGTTTGGGAATTAGATAAATCAGATGGAAACAGGCAAGTGTGTGGCTCTAACGTGAATGCATTCTCAGTGGCAAGACAAGCTATATATTTGTTACACAGAACAGTATAACACATTCAATGTTGTTTTCACTTCTCTTTTATTATCTAAAACCTATATATACCACCTAGTTTTGAAGGCAAGAATTTCTGATTATTAAATGGAGACCGACACAAAAATATTTCGGTATTAACTAGACTCAGTTTTAACTTATGAAACAGTGAAATATTTCTATAGTCTCTCTCCTATAACAGGATAACTTTGTTATACAGAGGGTATAACACATTCAGTGTTGTTTGTATATGGTTATGTCAAATACTAAAGATGCTAAAGAAAACAATATTCTGGGAGCTTATTTCTGGAAATGTTACAATGTATCACCTTTTGAGCACTTTTTGTCCCGTTTTAAGAAAAGAAAAATGAAGATAATGACTTACAGAAAACAGCAGATTGTGAAAAACAATAATGCTGCTCCAAGGTGTTCTTTATATAGACTGAGATCCAAAATTCAACACTATAGAATAAGTAAAGGCCTTGTAGCCCTATTTCTGGAGCACAGGAGCTTGCCAAACATGTGACCAAAAAGAAAACCCCCAAAATTATACTACTAAAGTCGCAAATTAAAAAAAACAAATTTAATGCTTGGGCCTCAGCTACAACTTCAGAGTCCTACTGTAATGAAACAGACTACAGAATGGTAAAGGAGTAGACTCAAAGGATTTATCAGTGGGCCTTGACATATACCCCAAGAAACATAAGGAATCATTTCAGGATCCTTAAAACTTAGCACAAAGCTAAGTACATTTCATCAAAAAAGCTAGAAATTGTTTTCCCAGGCATGTGCACTTGTCCAACAGAAGACCCTAACCTTGAATTTATTTCAGAAGAGACTCTCAGCTGGTATGCAGCAACTCCTTAAAGGAGACCAGTACAAATGATTCCCACTCCCTTCGCCACAAGGTGAATCTCTGATCAAAGTGACAAATTGTGAAGCTAGAGTCTGTGAAGCTAGGGAACAAGTACACAAATAAATTTGTATAACTTTATTAAATTTTTAAAAATGTAAATGCTAACACATATGAATTATAATCTTAGCAATGAGCAGCAAAGGTTTAAAGTCTCAATCTTAAATTAACCGTAATATGGAACAGTGTGTGCTCAGTCATGTCCAGCTCTTTGCGACCCCATGGACAGTAGACGGGAAGGTTCCTCTGTCCATGGAATTCTCCAGGCAAGAATACTGGAATGGATTGCCATTTCCTACTACAGGGGAACTTCCCAACCCAGAGATTGAACTTGTGGCTCCTGAGTCCCCTGTACTGGCAGGAGGATTCTTTACCACTGAGCCACCTGGAAAGCCCCAACCATAATATACATTGGTATAATAAAAGACACAAATAGTTCTTTGTCGCCACAGTATACTGAGCTATGGAGGTTATTTTAAAGGACAGCGTCAAAAAATCAAATCTTCGAAGAAATTCATGATAGATATCTCTTACCTCATAAATGTTGGGGTGCCACATTTTGGTCAAGAATCTGAAGGTAGGTGGTGAATATGGGTAGTCAATAGGAAATTTAATATGCGCCTAAAAAGAAAAAAAAATGAAATGCTAATAAGTAAGACTATAGGTTACTTATCTGCCTAACAATTTACCCTAATAGACTCCAGTGAAACTGAATGTTTTTCTGCACCATAAACCCTGGAGATTAAAACATATATATGTGTCAGCCCCAATATATATTCATATATATTTTGTTAGCCCCAATGCATGTTAAATTGCCAATGCTCAACAGTTATATAATTTTTACCTGAATAAACATGAATGAAAAAGTTTAGTATGTGTGTCACATTAATGGCTGCATTTTATATTAATAACAATTAATACAACCTTATGGTATAATATAGAACAAAGATAATTTGTTTTACTTAATACCATTTAACTACCACCAAGGAGTAACAAATGCTATCATTTTGATAAGGCTCCTTCAGGAGTTTTTCATGCTCAAGTATGCTTATCTCTTTACAAAGCTTATTTTCAATTATTGTATTTATACTGTTTCTTTTCATCTGTATTATATCATAAACATTTTCCTTTGTATCTATGATTGTCAGTATTTGCAAAATGTTTTTTTCAAATGGATACATAAATGAACCATTAAAAAAAAATCTATTTCCTTATTTTGGAACATATTGGTGGTTTTGCACTCTTTTGCTATTGTAAGTAGTTACAGTGAATGTCCTCAGCAGAATCCCACATTTCAAATATGAATAAATCCAAACAAAGTCTCATCTAACCGTACCAGTAAAAGGGAATGAGGACAGGAATGAAAGGACAAGCTGAGAGCAAAGCTGAGGACAGCAGTGAAAATGGCAGTTATGATCCTCAAAAATTCTGTCTTCAATAAAAGCAATGAGAAAAATAGCAAAAATTGTAAGAACTTCTTAAAAATCTAGAAAATCACGTGAGGCTTGTAGCAATTCAGGGAGGATCTATTCAAGGAAAATAGTTGAACTGGTTTTTATAGTAAACTTTGTGGTATTTTAACTTGCTCTAGTTAAAAGATCTCCAGGAGATCGTCCCAACCCAGGGATCGAACCCAGGTCTCCTACATCACAGGCGGATTCTTTACCATCTGAGCCACCAGGGACTCAGCAGGTCAAACAGATTACTATTTTAATAGGAAAGGGTGGGATATGAAATGTCTGTATGGCTTTGAAAATCTCTGACCAACTTCTAACTAGAAGATCAGGCCAATGTATAAACCCATGAATATGCTTCAGCTATGCACATGCTCAGAAAAGTCACAAGAGGTCATTAGATGGCCTTCAACTAGCACCTCTGGTGAACCTGAGATCTGCAGGAGCAGGAAGTGAGAGCTAGGCTGAATTTGCAACTACCTAGCTGAGTGTTAAAGGCATGCCCTCAAATGCACACAGAGCTCCTCTAAAATGCCCAGGAGGTTTGTTGATTCCAGGAAAATAATTGCATTTCATTTAATAAGGTAACCTTCTGCCCAATCACTGGGTGACCACTCAGCTAACCAAGTGAAGACTTTACTGGCCACACACAACCAAGAACACAGACGTTTCAGAATTAGGTCAGAAAAGTCATTAAGTAAGGAAGCAACTACAACAAACAAGAACAACCAAATTCCTATTGCCACAATATATTATTTAAGCATCCAGTTTTCAACAATATATTACAAAACATGAAAAGAAAGTATGGCATATACAAAGGGTAAAAACAGCAACCAACAGAAACTGGAAGGTCAGATATTTAATTTATTAGAAAAAGACTTTAGATCAGCTGTATTAAATATATTCCAAAGATTAAAAGAAACCATGGCTAAATAAATAAGGAAATGTATATGGAAAATCTTTCAGCATATCAACATGAAGAAATTGTAAAAAATAAGCAAAAAAAAAAGCTTTGGAGGAAAAGAACCAAATATAAACCACAAAGCTGCAAAATACAGTAACTGGAAAAAAAAATACAGTAACTGAAATTTTAAAAATCTGCTAGACAGGCTGAACAGCAGATTTGATGAAACAGAAAAAAAGAATCAGTGAAACTGAAGAAAGCTCTGTTTAGATTAACTAGTCTGAGTTAAGAGAAATAGAAAGTAACTAACAGAGACCTATGGGACATCAGGTTATCAATATATACATATTAAGAGTCTCAGAAGAGGAAACAAAAGGGGCAAAAAGAGCATTTGATGAAATAATGGCCAAAAATTTGCCAAATTTGATTAAAATAATGACTCTAACAATCAAAAGCTCAACAAACTCCCAAGAGAAAAACTCAAAGAGATACACATCTATCTATCTATATATCATAATCAAACTGTTCACAACTAAAGAATGAATCTTGAAAGCAGCAAGAAAGAAACCATCCATCAAACAGACGCTGTCTCGCCAGAAAGCAGTGGAATAACATTCAAAGTACAAAGAACAAAATCTGTCAATTGAAAATTCTATATCCAGCAAAATTATTCCTCAAAACTCGAATAGGCAAATTAAAACATTCCTAGGTAAACAAAAACTGAGAACTAGCAGATGATGACTAGCAGACCTCACCTGCAAAAAATACTACAGGGAGTTTTTTAGGCTGAAAGGAAAGGACACTAACTACCATGTGAAACAAGATGAAGAAAGAGCACAAATAAACATATAGCACAAGTACAGGATAGATACAGAAGATGTAATAAATGTTCTTTTTGTTTATAACTTTTTCCTCCCAATTTAAAAAACAGGGCTTCCTTGGCGGCTCAGTGGTAAAGAATCTGCCTGCCAATGCAGGAGACATGAGTTTGATCCCTGATCTGAGAAGCATGATCAAACACAGCATGAAGAAATTAAGTCCATATGCCACAACTATTGAGCCTGTGCTCTAGAGCCTGGGAGCTACAACTACTTAGCCCACTGGCCACAACTATTGAAAGCAACGTGCCCTAGAGCCTGTGCTCCACAACAAGAGAAGACCCTGCAGTGAAGACCCCGCACATAGCAACTAGAGAGTAGCCCCCACTCCCCACAACTAGAGAAAATCCCAGTGTGATTTGGATGTGAAGAGCCATCACAGCCAAAAATAAATAAATTAAATTTAAAAACTACATAGCATAATAATTATAAATCTACTAAAGAGCACAAAGCACACAAAGAAGTAATTCGTATACCAATAAATAATGGAACTGTATAGTTATATGATGTTGATTATAGAAATAACTCCACAAATTCAACACCCCTTCATGACTGAAAACACCCAACAAACTAGAAATACAAGGGAAATTCCTTGCTTTGACAAAGGACATCTAGTAAACAAAACTGCAACTAGTATTATACTTAATGGTTAAGGAATTTCAGAAATTATACAGGGATGTCCACTCTCATCACGTGTATTCAACACTGTATTGGAGATGCTAGCCAGGGCAACTAGCAAGCAAATGAAATAAAAGGTATCTTGGTTAGAAAGAAGTAAAGTTATTTCTATTTGTAAATTACATAATCCTGTATACAAAAAAATCAAAAGAATCCACTAAATATATTAGAACAGCAAATCAGTAAAGTTGCAAGATAAAATTTATAATATCAGCATCAATTATATTTCTATACAGCAGCCCTGAACAAAATCAAAACGAAATTAAGGAAATTCTATTTATAATGGCAACAAAAATAATAAATACTTAGGAATGAATTTAATAACAAGAAGTGCAAACTTGGGACTTCCCTGGCAGTCCAGTGATTAAGACTTCCCCCTCCAATGCAGGGGGTGTGGGTTCAATCCCTGGTGGAGGAGGGAAGATCCCATGTGCCTCATGGCCAAAAAACCAAAATATTTTATAACAAAAAACAAAAAACCCAGAATAAAGACTTTAAAAATGGTTCACATAAAAAAGAAAAAATCTTTAACAAAAACGTGTGCAAAACTCACTCTCTAAAAAGTACAAAACATTTTTAAAAGAAATTAAAGACTTAAGTAAATATTAAATATCCATGTTCACGTAGTTTCCCAGATGGCATAGTGATAAAGAATCTGCCTGCCAATGTAGGCGACCCAGGAGTCATGGATTTGATGCCTGCGTCGGGAAGTTCCCTTAGAGAAGAAAATGGCAACCCACTTCAGTATTCTTGCCTGGAAAATTCCATGGACAGAGGAGCCTGGAGGCCTACAGTCCATGGGGTCACAAAGGGTTGGAGACGCCTGAGCAAATACACACACACACACACATGTTCATGGACTGCAAGATTTAATATTCTTTTTTAATTTTTATTTTTACTTTATTTTACTTTACAATACTGTATTGGTTTTGCCATACACTGACATGAATCCGCCATGGTGTACATGAGTTCCCAATCCTGAATTAATATTCTTAAGATGGTAATCCTCCCCAAGTTGATCCACACATTCAACATCACTATATGGAAATCTCTGCTACCTTCTTTTCAGTTCAGTTACTCAGTTTTGTCTGACTATTTGCAACCCCATGGACTGCAGCACAATAGGCTTCATGTCCATCACCAACTCCCAGAACTTGCTCAAACTCATGTCCAATGAGTCAGTGAGGCCATCCAATCATATCATCCTCTGTCATCCCTTCTTCTCCTGTCTTCAATCTTTCCCAGCATCAAAGTCTTTTCCAGTGAGTCAGTTCTTCACATCAGGTAGTCAAAGTATTGGAGTTTCAGCTTCAAAATCAGTCCTTCCAGTGAATATTCAGGGTTGATTTCCTTTAGGGATTGACTGGTTTCATCTCTTGCAGTCCAAGGGACTCTCAAGAGTCTTCTCCAACACCACAGTTCAAAAGCATCAATTCTTCGGCACTCAGCTTTCTTTGTAGTCCAACTCTCACATCCATACATGACTACTGGAAAAACCATAGCTTTGACTAGACGGACCTTTGTCAGCAAAGTAATGTCTCTGCTTTTTATATGCTATCTAGCTTGGTCATGGCACCCCACTCCAGTACTCTTGCCTGGAAATCCCATGGATGGAGGAGCCTGGTAGGCTGCAGTCCATGGGGTCACTAAGAGTTGGACACAACTGAGCAACTTCACTTTCACTTTTATGCAGTGGAGAAGGAAATGGCAACTCACTCCAGTGTTCTTGCCTGGAGAATCCCAGGGACAAGGGAGCCTGGTGGTCTGCCATCTATGGGGTCGCACAGAGTCGGACAAGACTGAAGCGACTTAGCAGCAGCAGCAGGTTGGTCATAGCCTCTCCTCCAAGGAGCAAGCACATCTTTTAATTTCATGGCTACAGTCACCATCTGCAGTGATGCTGGAGCCCAAGAAAATAAAGTCTGTCACTGTTTCCATTGTTTCCTCATCTGTTATCTATTTGCCATGAAGTGATGGAACTGGATGCCATGATCTTAGTTTTTTCAATGTTGAATTTTAAGTCAACTTTTTCACTACTTCCTTTACAGAAATGGCAAAATTGGTACTTGGGGGACCCAGAATAGCTAACACAATCTTGAAAAAGAAGAACAAAGTGAGACAACTCACACTACTCAATTCCAATATACTACACATCTATTGTGATCAAGACAGTTTGGTATTAACATAAGGACAATTCAATGGGGAAAAGGCCTTGTCAACAAATTATGCTGAGACAACTAGATATCCACATGCAAAGGAGTGAAGTTAAATCCTTTTAAATACACCGGAGGATTCCGCTTTTAACCAGGCCTGCCCTTAGGAGAAACTACTTAGAACCTAACTTGGAAGGATTATTGTCAAAGCATAATTAACCTAGGGGAAGAGAAATATAGAACTCCAACCCTAATATCTCACCTCAGGGGGAAAGAAAAATTGACAAACTCTTTTGAAAAGTTCACAGTCTAGAGGCAAAGCCTCGCTAAAAGGCTGAAACCTAATCACAGAAGTACACAACTCTTCCTTCCCCTCACACCCCACCACTATATTACTGAGATACTTATAGCATATTCCTTTAACAGAGTATATCACAGCTAAGTAACAAGAAAAAAATTACAAGACAGAACAAAAGGATATATCACACAAGAAACAGAGCAAATTATCACAACCAGATATGACAGGGATGTAGGCATTATCAGAATTTAAAACAACTATGATTAATATTCTAAGGATTCCAATGGACAAAGTAGACAGTATGCAAAAACAGATAGGCAACATAAGCAGAGAGATGGAAATCCTAAGAAAGAACCAAAGTCAAATGCTAGAGATAAAAACACTGAAGAATGCCTTGATGGGCTGCTTTCTAACACTGGACATGGTTTGAGGGAAAAAACCCTCTGAACTACAGGATATTATGCATAGAATCCCTGAAAACAAAAGCAAAGAGAACAAAGAATTGGGGTAGGATGGACCAGAACAGACTATCCAAGGACTGTGGGAAATGCAAAAAGTGTAAGATACATGTAATAGGAACACCAGAAGGAATGAAAGCCATCATTAGGAAAATGAAAATACAACCAACCTACAGAATGGAGGTAAATTCTTGCAAATCTGATAAAGGACACATACCCAGAAAACATAAAGAATGCTTATAACTCAGTAATAAAGAGAAATAACTCAATTTAAAAATGGGCACAGTATCTGAACACACATTTCTCCAAAGAATATAAACAAATGGCTAATATGCATATGAAGAGATACTCAGCATCATTAGCCATCAGGGAAGTGCATTCTAAAAGCAGAATGAGATATCATTTGACATATACCTACTGGCTATAGTTAAAGAGAGCGATAATAAAAAAAAAAAATGTTGTAGGATGTCATGAAATTAGAATGCTTTATACATTGCTGAAGGGGATACTAAATGGTAGTCACTTTGAAAAACCGTCTAGCAGTTCCTTGAAAGAATAAACTTGTGCCAGACCAAGTCCGCTACCAGGTATGACCAAGAGAAATGAACTACATAAGAACTTGTACAGAAATGTACATAGCAGCATAACAGACAAAATGTAGAACAACCCCAAATGTCCATTACCTGAGGAATGAATGTACAAAAGGCATTATATATCCATACACTAGAATATTATATGACAATTAAAAGGAATGACGTACAGGAGTTCCCTGGTGGTCCAGTTGTTAGGACTGAGCTTCCCTGTAGGGGAAAAGAGGAATGAAGTACTGACACATACTACAATGTAGATGAACCACAAAAACATTAGCTATGTGAAGTAAGACAGTCACAAAAGACCACATATTTATGAAAATGAGAGATTAGCGGTTCTTGCCTGGAGAATCCCAGGGATGGCGGAGCCTGGTGGGCTGCTGTCTATGGGTTCGCACAGTCGGAGATGACTGAAGCGACTGAGCAGCAGCAGCAGGGTAAATTGGGAGGAAACAGACGCATGAACTTTTGGGATGAGGAAAATGCTCTAAAACTGTTTATGGTTATGGTTGCAAAATTTAATGAATACACTAGAAACAGATGAATTGTGTACTTTAAATGGGTGAACAGTATATGTACATTAAAATCACAAAAAAAAGCTGCTTATTTTTAAAAAAGGGGCAGGTGTGGGGAGGGTTTCCTGGTGGTCCAGTGGTTTAAGAATCTGCCATTATTTGTAACGCAGGGGACACCGGTTCAATCCCCAGTCCAGGCAGATCCCACATGCTGCAGGGCAAGTAAGCCCATGCTGTGCTGTGCTGTGCTCAGTTGTATCCAACTCTTTGTGACCCCATGGACTGCAGCCCGCCAGGATCCTCTGTCCACGGGATTCTCCTGGGAAGAATACTGAAGTGGGTTGCCATTTCCTTCTCCAGGCCATCTTCCTGACCCAGGGATTGAACCCATGACTCCCACACTGGCAGGCAGATTCTTTACCATTAGCGCCACCTGGGAAGCCCCAAATAAGACTGTGTGCCACAACTACTAGAGCCCGTGCTCTGCAATGAGAGAAGCCACTGCCACAAGAAGTCTGTGCACCTCAATTAGAGAATAGTCCCTGCTCGCCGAAAGTTGAGAAAGCCCAGCATAGCCAAAAATAAACCTGGAGTCCAAATGCAGTCACACCCTAATAGCAACAAGAATACTCAGTTCCTCACATCTGTTTCAAAATACCATTTTCTAATAAAAAGAATCAAGGCTGTTTGGAGGAATACTTGATACTGGATCTGGGGGAGTGAAATACAGCATAAGCATGGAGCATCTTACAGTGCCTGAAAGTAAGGAAATGTTACAATGGGAGCATGCCAAAAACAAAAAGCAAAAACACACACACACCATAGAAGCCAACCTGAAAGAGCCCCTACTGGCCAAATGTAAAGCAATTTATAGGACTGGGTGATAAACCAAGATAAAGAATAAATATAAATTTATACTGGTATAAATTATTGAGTGAAAAAATATTACGGAAGGGACAAATCTTTCTTACAGCAGCACTCCAGATAATATACATAGGTATATCCCATTAAGGAGGTGGAGTTTAGTTCCCCTCCCCCTGGAGTGTGGGCTGGGCTGAATGACTCACTTCCTAGGAATAGAGTAGGGCAAGGAAGAAATACTAACTTTACAGTAGAGAAACCTGGCAGACAACACCTTAATCAAGTGAATAAAATTAACATCACTGGTGTCAAGTCATTGAAATCATGACCTCCTGATAAGATGTGATGAGAAATGCAGCCCATCTTGGTGATGATGCTCTTACCCCAAAACCCATAACCCTTCTAATCATGAGAAAAACATTAAACAAACCCAAATAGAGGGACATCCTACAAAATATCTGACCAGTTCTTTTCAAAACTGTCATGAAAAACAACGAAAGATGGAGAAATCATCAAATATTGGAGGAAACTATAAAGAAGACATGACAACTAAATGCAATACAGTATTCTGAAGTGTATCCAGGAATAATAAAAGGCAATTATGGGTGGTAGGGTAGAACTGAGCCTGACTGCTAATGGATATGAGATTTCTTTTGGAGTTGATGAAATTAACTGGAGTTAGATGGTGATGATGGCTGCATGACCTTGTGAATTTTTAAAAATCCAATAAACTGCATACTTTGAAAGCCTACAATGTACTGGTCCTATGGCTAGGTGTTGCCTTAAGTAATGCCCTGAGTGGATTAGAGCAGAGGAAAGAGCAAGAAGGTACCAGTGCACAGAATAAGATGCTTGGTGGATTAACTACAGGAGACTGGATGAAGACAGGCTGAGGCCGTGTTTAGGGGTTTTAGGGGAAAGCTGTACATGCATGCTCAGTAACTCAGTCATATCCAACTCTATGCGACCCTAAGGGCATAGTCTGCCAGGCTTCTCTGTCCATCGAATTTTCCAGGCAAGAATACTGCAGTTGGTTACCATACATACAGACAGAAAAGGCCAGATGTGTATTCTAGAAAAATGACTCTAGGACAGTACTGTAAAAGATGAATTGAATGGGATTAAAAAAACAGACCTAAGTTAGAAGTGGTTTCTTTTCTTTTTCATTTTATCTGTTTCATCTTCCGGATCTGTATATACTTTAGAAAGCTTTAGTATTTATTACATAGTTATATGGGCTTCCCTGGTGACTCAGACAGTAAAGAATCCACCTGCAATGTGGGAGATGTCGGTTCAATCCCCGGGTTGGAAAGATCCCCTGCAGGAAGGCATGTCCACCCACTCCAGTATTCCTGCCTGGAGAATCCCCAAGGACAGAAGAGCCTGGCAGGCTGTAGTCCATGGGGTCACAAGGAGTCAGACACGACTGAGCAACTAAGTGCACACAGCACACACTCAGTTATATAATGCATGTTTGAATAAAACAGGATTATAAAAATTTCCATAAAAGATTGGAACTCTGGTGCTTGAAAATGTAGCCTCATCATATTTCTATGAGAAATTAGATTATCCTTTCTAAAAATTATAGAATTTAGTACCATTAGTCAAAATCTTGAGGTCTCCCAAAATGTTTTCCCAGACTACTACTATATTAAAAGAAATTCTTCCAGAGTAATTAAGTATGGCAGTATGAAAATTTATAAAGAATGTATTAAATTCACCAATGCAACAGCATGAAAGAATAGTAAAGAACATCCATTCAAGAAGCTAGAGCACCTGGGTTTGAATCCTGGCTCTCCCACTTATTAGGTGTTTTTCGAAATAAGTTATTTGTGTCTCCAATTTCCTCATCAGTAAAATAAAGTTTATAGTCCTTATTAAATGGCTTGGTACGAGGAGTGAGTAAATGCTTGTAAAATGCATTAGAACAGTGCTTAACATATAATAGGGCTTCCCTTTTATGGCTCAGCTGGTAAAGAATCCACCTGCAATGCGGGAGACCAGGGTTCGAACCCTAGGTTGGGAAGATCCCCTGGAGAAGGGAAAGGCTACTCACTCCAGTATTCTAGCCTGGAAAATTCCCTGGACTACATAGTCCTTTTCACAGCTATTTGTAAGGCCTCCTCAGACAGCCATTCTGCTCTTTTGCATTTCTTTTCCATGGGGATGGTCTTGATCCCTGTCCCCTGTACAATGTCATGAACCTCCGTCCATAGTTCATCAGACGCTCTATCAGATCTAGTCCCTTAAATCTACTTCTCACTTCCACTGTGTAGTCATAAGGGATTTGATTTAGGTCATACTTCAAATAGGAAAAGGAGTACGTCTAGGCTGTATATTGTCACCCTGTTTATTTAACTTATATGCAGAGTACATCATGAGACATGCTGGGCTGGAAGAAGCACAAGCTATACAGATGACACCACCTTGCGGCAGAAAGTGAAGAGGAACTAAAGAGCCTCTTGATGAAAATGAAAGAGGAGAGTGAAAAAGTTGGCTTAAAGCTCAACATTCAGAAAACTAAGATCATGGCATCTGGTCCCATCACTTCATGGGAAATAGATGGGGAAACAGTGTCAGACTTTGTTTTTGGGCTCCAAAATCACTGCAGATGGTGACTGCAGCCATGAAATTAAAAGACACTTACTTCTTGGAAGGAAAGTTATGACCCACCTAGATAGCATATTCAAAAGCAGAGACATTACTTTGACAACAAAAGTCCATCTAGTCAAGGCTATGGTTTTTCCAGTGGTCATGTACGGATGTGAGAGTTGGACTGTGAAGAAAGCTGAGCGCCGAAGAATTGATGCTTTTGAACTGTGGTGCTGGAGAAGACTCTTCAAAGTCCCTTGGACTGCAAGGAAGTCCAACCAGTCCATCCTAAAGGAGATCAGTCCTGGGTGTTCATTGGAAGGACTGAGGTTGAAGCTGAAACTCCAATACTTTGGCCACCTCATGTGAAGAGTTGACTCACTGGAAAAGACTCTGATGCTGGGAGGGACAGGGGGCAGGAGGAGAAAGGGATGACAGAGGATGAGATGGCTGGATGGCATCACTGACTTGATGGACATGAGTTTAGGTAAACTCTGGGAGTTGGTGATGGACAGGGATGCCTGGCGTGCTGCAATTCATGGGGTTGCAAAGAGTCAGACATGACTGAGCGACTGAACTGAATTGAACTGATATAGTCCTTGCGGTCTGGAGAAGGCAATGGCACCCCACTCCAGTACCCTTGCCTGGAAAATCCCATGGATGGAGGAGCCTGATAGGCTGCAGTCCATGGGGTCGCGAAGAGTCGGACACGACTGAGCGACTTCACTTTCACTTTTCACTTTCATGCATTGGAGAAGGAAATGGCAACCCACTCCAGTGTTCTTGCCTGGAGAATCCCAGGGACGGGGGAGCCTGGTGGGCTGCCGTCTATGGGGTTGCACAGAGTCGGACACGACTGAAGTGACTTAGCAGCAGCAGCAGTCCTTGCGGTCACAATGAGTCTGACACGACTAAGTGACTTTCACTTTCACTAACATATAATAAGAGATATGTAAGGGTTTTGTTTGCAAATTAAACTGTGAAGGGTTATGTTATGAAATCTTTTTTTTATAAAAAGTGTCTTTAAAAGACTACTCATTTTCACTTTATTTTATCTCTTTTACTTACTTGCCTTTTGATTCTAACACTACCAGCTTTAGAAAAGTCAACTGGAGAGATGCTTCCCAACCTGAATTTTATGGAACCAGTTTCTTAGAGCTTCACCAATCCTGATTACTTTTTACTTAAATATAATTAACAAACATCAATTACTTATTATTTTAATTGGGTTTCTTTATTTCCTCTACACATCAACTAATATTTTGAATTATTTCTTTTGAGCATTCATCCGTAAACAATCTCTACCTTGAACACTAGTTTTCTCTGCAAAAATTTTAAAGTAGCATCTCCAGGCTAAAGTCAAGTTTAAACTACTATTGGTTGATTTTTAAAAGTATTTAAAAGTTTCATGCTGGAGAGTTCACTGGCAGTCCAGTGGTTAAGACTTGGTGTTTTCACTGCTGTGGCCTGGGTTCAATCCCTGGTCAGGGAGTTAAGATCACGGAAGTTAAGATCACGGTGCAGCCAAAAGGAAATATTAAGCCTAAATTATGCTTACATTACGACTGAAAAAGGTTAACACTGGGTGGTGTACCCCCACATAGCTATCTAAAGTTCTTATAAGAACTCTTTCAATGAAATTTACAATCCTAAAGAGTTTAAGTGAAGTTAAAAATCAAGGGGACTAGTCTGCTATAGTGCTTCCCTGAGATTATACATTTTATACTTTCTTCCATTATGGTTTGTCACAGGATACTGAATATAGCTCCTTGTGCTTTATACAGTAGGACTCTGTTTTTATCCATTCTATGTATAATTAGAATCGGTTTTAAATTGCTAAATAATACCTGACAGTTCTACAGGCATGCAATAAGAACCAACTTTAAGCCCTTTTAAACAACTTTCATCAGTGAGTATGTTTTTGCAAGCCAACCTATCAGTAACAGTCCCTTGCTTCTGAAAGCCAGCCAACTGGGAACACACTCCTGTCAACAAACACACTTCTGAATACCAATCAGTAATGCTCTCAGCCAAGTACCCATGCTTCCACAGCTAATGCCAACTGCACAACAACTATGAAAAATCCACTAATCTCTAAACTTCACACTTTTCAAATGCCCTATAATAAGATTAGCCATTTGTTCTACATGGAGAGATTATGACTGACTAGCAAAGGTCTCTTTACTTAAATAAGCAATAAACTGAGCATTGTGGTTTTGGGTTTAAATACTAAGGTCTGTTATACCTTTAACAAATTAATTCATGAAGTACAGTTTTAAATTTCATATATAACTATATCAAGAGATACAAGAAATAAATGTGAAAAATCACACCTACAATTGTTTTACAAGTAAGTTAAACTCTCTCTTTGTAGGCAACTCCTCGTATTTTTCTTGGCTAACTTGCAAACTCATAAAGTCAAGTATCTCCAAAATATTTTCTGTACCATTACAATATATGCCTTCTCTAAAATGGTCACGCTACTCCTAACTCTGTCCTTAACGAAATCACTGAACTCACTAATCTATGATTAGCTATTCACACATTGAGCATTTATGTTAATATTTTCATTTAGTCAATCATTCAATACATCACTGTTGAAAATCAATCATGCTGTCAGATACCAATATGGGAGGTAAGAAACAAAGGTATTTATTATAATAACTTATTTAGGGGCTTCCCTGATGGTCCAGGGGTTAAGACTCCTGCAGGGGGCATGAGCTCCACCCCTGATTGGGGACCTAAGATCCTGCATGCCATGGGGCTACACATGCCACACAACATAGCCAATAATAACAACAAAAAACAACTATTTGCTTATATCCCTACCCTAGAATGGCTGTGAACTAAAAACACAGACACACAAATAAATGATCACTATTTAAGTGTCTTAAGAGAGATATTTTGGCTGTGGTTCCCCAACCAGGGATCAAACTCACACTCCTGCATTGGAAGCAGAGTTTTACCCTGGGGACCACCAGGGAAGTTCTATTTTTAAAAAATATTATTTATTTATTTTTGGTTGCACTGGGTCTTTGTTGCTGGATGCCAGCTTTCTCTAGTTGCTGTGAGCAAGGGCTACTCCCTGATTGTGGTGCGTGGGCTTCTCACTGTGGTGGATTCTCTTGCTGCAGAGCACAGGCTCAGTAGTTGTGATGCACGGGCTTACCCGCTCTGCAGTACGTGGAATTGTCCCAGACCACGGATCAAACACAAGTCCCCCACATTGGCCGGCAGATTTTAAACCACTGGTCCACAAGGGAAGTCCTCAAGGACTTTCAAGGCATCTAGAAATATAATCAATGAGATCTAGTAATTGATTTGATTCTGGGATTGAAAGAAAGGGAAAAACAGGATGAGGATGACTCTTTTGATGTTGTCTGGATTGAGGAAATGGGTGAACAATGAGAGCTGGAACTGCTAATAAATAATCATTACAAAGTATGTACTAAATGGCTGTCAGTGAACTAAATGTTTCATATGTATCATTTCATTACTCAGTTGTAAAAATCAAAAGGTGAGATGTACATACACCCACAAACACAGATGACTTTTAACTGAGTAATATATTATTTCCAGTCCACATTTCTGACTACCAAGAAGCATCTCTCCATGTTTATCATTTTGTTTCACGATCTATTTCCTGTTGTTGTTATTCAGCCGCTAAGTTGTGTCCGACTCTCTGTGACCCCATGGACTGTAACATGCCAGGCTTCCCTGTCCTTTACTACCTCCCAGAGTTTGCTCAAACTCAGGTCCACTGAGTCAGTGATGCCATCCAACCTTCTTATCCCATTGCCCCGTTCTTCTTCTGCCCTCAATCTTTCCCAGCATTAGGACTTATCCAATGAGTAGGCTCTTCACATCTATTTTCTGGGCTTCACCAATTCCATTGTCTCCTCATGCTCTCTCTTTTCTGCCCATTCTTTATCACACTCCTTAGCTCCTCTTGTCTCCTTTTTAATTTGATGTGCTCTCATATAACTTTTCCCAGATTCTTTATTCACCCCAAATGTGACACATCACAAAAACCAAAAACTTCTGGACAAAGAAAAAGAAACCCTACAATGCACAACACCAAAAAACAATTTAGATAACATTACTATATGAAGTATACATCTGCTTGGGACAAAATTTTGCTAACTCCAATGTGCAACATTAATTTTGTTACCCCCTATTTCTATACAGAGAGAATTTTAGCTATAACATAACAAAAAACAAATGTGAAGAGTGAAACATATTCTAATTATTCCTGTTACCTTGTTATTACCATACTATTAAATAGCGAGGAAAAAGTTTCCAGTTCTAAACATAACTATATTTGGTAGTAAGTCAGTTGACTGCAAATGCAGAGCTGCTGCTGCTTTTGGATTAGTGCCTGCAGATAGTGTGAAATGAGGACACTCCCACTGCTGAGTTTTTCTGCTATGTCATCAGCTCACATCTGCTATAAGATATGTTTCCAACATGACACCACAAGAAATCAAAACATATTTTCTTATTAACTTGCTGAAAGTTTCAAAAATCTGTCAATTACCAGTACAAACTTAAATTATCCATTAATAGTATATGAAAAACATATACCCAGTAATGCTATTAATATATGCCACAGACTTTTAAAATCAAGAAATTATGTCTTTATTTGTTGTTTAAGTTGCTAAGTCATGTCCAATTCTTTGTGACCCCATGGACTGCAGCCCACCAGGGTCCTTGTCCATTGGATCTCCCAGGCAAGAAAACTAGAGTGGGTTGCCATTCTCTCTCCAGAGGATGTTCTCAATTCAGGGATTGAACTGAATCCACACTTCCTGCATTGGTAGGCAGATTCTTTACTGGTGAGCCACAATGGAAGCCCCTTTACTGATTATAAATCTCAATATAAAAAGTGAATTTACAATTACTATAATACTTAATGTAATTATTCTAAAGTTAAGATAAAATAATAAACAGCAGTAAACCCATGATGCTCTTACTGGACTCTTTTTTGGGGGTTGCACTGTGTGGCATGTGGGACCCTAGTTCCTGGACCAGGGATCAAACCTGTGCCCTGCAGTGGAAGCATACAGTCCTAACTTCTGGACTGCCAGGAGGTTTCCTGGACTCTTAAAAGTAAACCTCTGACAGTTAAGGAGAAGTAACTCTCAGTATTAATGCTGATAGTCTTATTTTAACAGAATAATATAAAAATGTTCCTCTATGCTTAGAAAGTAAAGCCTTATTATTCCCAAAACACACTACTAGATTGTAAGACTGGGACTTCCCTAGCAATCCAGTGGTTAAGACTCTGCACTTCCAATGCAGAGGACTCAGGTTCAATCTCTGGTCAGAGAACTAAGATCCCATGCCTTGCAGCAAGGCCAAAAAACTTAAAAAAAAAAAAAAAAGGGCAACGAATTCAAAGAGGAAAGTTAAGAAAATAATTCTGTTTACAACCATATCAGCAAGAATAAAATATTTAGGCATATGGAATTCTCTGGTGGTTCAGTGGTTAGGACTTGACACTTCCACCGCAAGAGGCACTATTTATTTGACTCTTGGTCAGGAAACTAAGATCTCATCTGCCGCATGGCGCAGCCAAAACAAAAAGAAAGGAAGAAATGAAATAAATACTTTTTTTTTTAATTCACTGCTGAGCCACCATGGAAGCCCCCTTATTGATAGAGGATGCTCTATCCTTACAGGTATCTCTATAATAAAGTATTTACATATATTATACATATATATACACACACACATATATATAAAGAATAAAATACTTAGGCATAAACTTAACCAAAGGTGAAAGATTTTCACACTGATAACTACAAAACATGACTCAAAGAAATTGAAGATGACACAAACAAATGACCTGACAACCCATGTTCATGGGTTCGAAGACTTAATGTTGTTAATATATTCAATACTACCCAAAGTGATCTACAGATTCAATGCAATCCTTAGCAAAATCCCAACTATAACTTTTGGGGAAATAGAAAAATTCATTCTAAAAGTCAAACGGGATCTCAATGGACTCCGAATAGCCAAAATCATCTTTTCCAAGAACAAAGTTTGGAGGTCTGATACTTCCTGATATCAAAACTTAATAAAAAGCTACAGTAATCAAACAACATGACAAAGGCATAAAGCAAAGACACTAATGGAATATAATTCTAGAAAGCCCAGAAATAAACCCTCACATATGTAATCAAATAATTTTTGACAAGACTGCCAAGACAGTCAATGGGGAAGGTACAGTCTTTTCAACAAATGATAGAAAAACTGGACATACACATAGAAAAGAATGAAACTGACCCTTACCTTACACCATATACAAATATTAACTCAAAATGGATCAAAGACCTAAATATAACACCTAAATTTATAAAAGAAGAAAACAGGAAAAGCTTCATGACACTGGCTTTGGTAATGATTTCTACATGGTGACATGTAGGTGACAAGAGAAGTATAGTAACAGAAGGAAAAAAATATAAACTGGGCTACATCAAAATTTAAAATATTTATCCATCAAATGACACTATCAACAGAGTGAAAAGGCAATCCACAGAATAGGAGAAATTATCTTCAAATCATACATCGGACAAGGAATTAATATCCAGAATATATAGTGAACTACATACAACAATAGGATTAAAAATCAGACAAAAGACAAGTAGATATTTCTCCAAAGAATATTTACAAATGGCCAATACACATGAACAGATGCTCAAGAGCAACACTCATTAAGGAAATGTAATAACTAAACCACAAAATCACAATGAGATACCACTTTATAACCATTAGGATGGCCAAATCAAGACAAATCAACAAAATAAATGTTGGTAAGGATGTGGAGAACCGGAAAACACTTCCCATACAATGCTGGTAGGAATGTAAAATGGTGTGACCACTATGGAAAACAGTATTATGGTACCTCAAAATATTAAAAATATAATTACCATATGAGTCAACAATTTCACTTCTAGGTATATATCCAAAAGAATCAAAAAAGAAAGTCTCAAGCAGATATTTGCACTCCTACATTCACAGCTGCTTATGTGTAATAGCCAAATGGTAAAAGCAACCCAAGTATTCATCAATGAACAAATGGATAAACAAAATGTGGTACATACATAGAATGAAATATTTCTTTAGTTTCTAAAAGGAAGAAAATTCTAACACATGTATGAACATGGAGAACCCTTAAAGATATTATGCTCAGTTAAAGTGAAGTCGCTCAATCGTGTCTAACTCTTTGCAACCCCATGGACTATATAGCCTGCCAGGCTCCTCCATCCATGGGATTTTTCAGGCAAGAATACCGGAATGGGTTGCCATTTCCTTCTCCAGGGGATCTTCCCAACCCAGGGATCAAACCCGGGTCTCCGGCATTGCAGGCAGACTCTTTACTGTCTGAGCCAGCAGGGAATCCCAAGTAGGGCCAGTCACAGAAGGACATGTACTATATGACTCTACTTACATAAGTTCCCTAGAATAGTTAACAATTCAGGGACAGAAAGCAGAATGGTGGTTGCCAGGAGCTAGAAAGATGGGTGGGGGTGAAGAGTTATTATTTTATTTCATGGTTCAGTTTAAGACGGTCACATTCTGGAGACAGATGTTGGTGATGGTTATTCAACAACATGAACGCACTTACAATGCCACTTAACTGTAAATTTAAATATATGTTATCACACACACAGAGTATCTTCATGACACTGGAGAAGATAAAAGTTCTCAAATAAGACACAAAAAGCACTAATCACAAAAGAAAATACTGTTAAATTTCACTCCATTAAAACTAAGAACTTCTGGTTCATCAAAAGACATCAAGACTGAACAAGCACAAGCAGAAGAAAATTTACAATACATATATCCAACAAATGATTTGTATCCAAATTAAATAACTCCTGCAAATTAATAAGAAAAAGGAAAAAGAATAAAAATGGGCAAAAGACTTAAACAGGCACACCATAAAAGAGAATATCCAAATGCCAAGGATAAAATAAAAAAAGATATTCAACCCTATTAGTCATTAGAGAAATGCAAGCTTAAAACACAATACCTCAAAATGAAAGAGACTGGCAAGGCAATGATGCAGTACAGTAACTCTCACACAGTGCTTGTGTGAATATATACCAATTTAGAAAGCTGTTGGTAACTAAACAGCAATAAAAGCATTTGGAAATATGGGGGCAAATGCCAGCAGATAAAGTTGAGAAGATTCAAAGTAGCTTTCTTTGGGGAGAAGTGTTCAGGGATAGGAAATGGACAGTGCAGCTCTTGTAGGATTATCAGCCTTCACACTACTTACATGTATTAATTTGACAACTTAAAAAAAATAGATTTAACTGTTATTACCAATCATGTAGCATTCTGGCCTCTCACAGAGTTCCTACTATATAACTATGTGTTACAGGTTATCCATGAATGATTTGTTATGGCTAACTTAAGAATGATGGAACTCTTGGCAGGCAGGATAAGACATCCTGGGTTCCTGATCTGAACACATGACCTCAACGCTAAAAACAAAACAAAACAACAACAAAAAAATACTTTCAGTCACAAGAAAAGGCATTCTACTGCTAAGGGATTTTTCCTCTCAGCTCTCTCTGCCTTTATTAATAAGGTATCTTTTAGCACCTCATATATTTAAATATGTGAACAATGGCAAATAAAATTACTAACCAGTTTTGATCCTGAACTAGGTGAGCATACCTAAGACAAGTAAAAATTGATTATACATAAATAATCCTAAAATGGTACTGTAAGACAAATAATAAAGATCAGTTATAGGGAATTCCCTGGCGGTGCAGTGGTTGGGATTCAGCATTCTCACTAGCAAGGCCAGGGTTCAATCCTTTGTTGGAGGAATGAAGATTCCAAGCTACAAGACCACAAAGATTGATTATATATTCTTTCTAAAATTTTCATGAAAAACTTTAATTCCATCATGACACCAAAAGTTAAAAACCCTGATGAATTTTATAATGTGAAAATTAATTCCATATAACACAGCAAATATACCATAAATATGGATAAAAGCAAAAGCACAAACTGGGGGAGAAATATATAACTCTTCTGACAAAAATATATAGACTTATGCATAAAGCATAAAGATAAAACTATTTACAGTAAAACAGGTAAAGGAAATGAACAAGCCAAAACAGAGAAATACATTCTTAGCAGCTTTTTCATGAACTCTCCAAGACTGAGAAATTGAGATAGAAAGCCACTCCTATATGCAAAATGAGTCGGCAACTTTTACAAATATAGGATATTTTTTTATGTATACTAGTGGGAAATGAAAGTACACAATACAACATATAATTCAGCCAAGCAGAGAAATACATGCCAAGAATCAACTTTATCAAAACAAGAAAAAGAATCTAACAATATTCTGCTTATATACTATCTTCTGCATTCCTACCTAACTAAATACAAGTTTCTTGAGTAGGAGGCTAACAGAAGGAGAGAGGAGGTATTTGATAAGGGTATGCGTGACAGCTGAAGGGGATTAAATTAACTCACCAGAAAGGAGGGCGGAAAAATCTAAATTTTAATAGTGGCAATGACAAAAGAGAAAAAGGAACAAATTGCTAATTCTTGGCTCTGCTTCTCTTATCAAATGACAAGCATAACATTTTATTACCAAAGATAAAAGCATATCAACAAAGGATACCCCCTTTGAAACAACAGAATGAAAAGATTTAAAACCCTTTCTTCATTAATCCATATTTTACTGTCAAATAATAATAAAGTTTAATATAACTATGTCATCTTTTTTCAAAATCAGTAATTTCTCAGGTACAGAAAATAGATCTTCTGAGAGGGGGGTTCTGGATGGGGAACACATGTGCACCCGTGGCTGATTCATGTCGATGTTTGGCAAAAACCACTCCAATATTATAAATAATTAGCCTCCAATTAAAATAAATAAATTTATTTAAATTTAAAAAAAGAAAGAAAATAGATCCTCACTAAAACTGCAGAGGAGGAAACCTAGATCTTATCTTGGATTATTTAATTACTGAAGAATACTTTCTAACATTGAGTTAACTCATATTGTTTACCAGACCACCCCAAGGAAAAGAAAAGTAGGTGTCAGACATGACAAACAAGTAAAAAATGGGTATCTGATGTTATACAATCATGGATCTGTGAAACTGATTTCAAACACACATGATTTCTCAACAGTGAACAAATGACAAAGGAGGAACTCATTTATTAGAAAAGATATCGGCAGCAAAGATTTTACTTTGACTAAAATTGATTGGAACAGTGCTATGGAATATTACGCCATGCCAACATAACAAGGTGCTGCATCCTCATGCTCTCAAAATGGTACTTATTGTTTGCAAACTAATTAATCACAGAAAAAGGTTAAAGCGAAGCCACTAAGACTGATGCTGAAGCTCCAATATTTGGTCATCTGATGTGAAGAGACGACTCACTGTAAAAGACCCTGATGCTGGGAAAGATTGAGGGCAAAAAGAGAAGGGGGCAACAGAGGATGAGATGGTTGGATATCATCACCGACTCAATGGACATGAGTTTGAACAAACTCCGGTGACAGTGAAGGACAGGGAAGCCTGGAGTGCTGTAGTCCATGGGGTCACAAAAAGTTGGACATGACTGAGCAACTGAACAACTAGGAATCAGAATGCAATAAAATACACACTTATACCAAAGGCTAAGATGTCAGGAGAAAAAGAGACTTATGTACCAATATTTGACATTTGAGGAAGTGTTATGCCCAATTAAAAGAATTTCCTTTCACAAAATTACTTGGAAAATGTGTGTTCCTAAAATGCACTATTAAAATAAAATAGCTTGAACTCCCACCACAAGGATTATATGCTAAACACTAAATTTATTTCTAAATAATCAAACTGTGTTTTCTTGACTACAAAAATCATCCTGTGAAACAAAACAAAAAAACAAGGTCTCCTATGTCACACACAAGCACAGGGGAAAAAAATCCTAGTTCTAAGAAAAACAGTATCTATAAATCTATCCCAGTCTTATGATTTTATGAGTCTGTTTTAATAATTTACACAAGTCACTCTGTGGGCACTCTGAAAATATGATGACCTTCCATGTTAAAACAAGGATATTCTCAAGGGTGTAAAACTATCAGGTAGGGCAGGAATTCTAAATTAAACTTAGGCAATGAGCCTAAACAAATTTAAACAAATTGTCATTCCTGGTTCTGCTCTTTTCATGAGGATCCAAGTGTGTCAACTTAAGGCAGATATTAATCTGATTAATCTAATTACAAAGGCTACATGGTTTTCAAAGTATTTGCATTTCTGCTCCCAAATACAGAAATCATAACTTACAGTGTATTTCTAAAAGACAATAAAATGAGCTCTTCCATAAACTGAAATGTAAAGAAAACAGACTATTACATGGCATAGTCCAGAGTGGAATGCAATTGTTTAGTAATGATTATAATTAGAAATTTAACATTTATACTGTATTATTATAGATCATCAATTTCCAAAAACCTAAGGTTAACAAAATATAATTATTGCCTTCACCTGTTCCCCTGGTAACAGAACAGTAAGAAGGCATTTTATAGAATAAAGAGCACTATCTCATGATAATCCTAAGCCATCTTTCTAAATCTAATTTAGCCTTCCTGAGAGGATTCTGAAACTTCAGGAAACTACATCAAAACTATTATTTATATCACTCAATAATGTACTTAGGTAGGTATGTGAAAGTGCATACTTTATGTGCAAGAAAAATGCAAGTTCAAGAAAAAATAGGTTAGCTTTTATTACACACAATTATTCCATGAGTTCAAAAAAATTTCAAATGAGCATAATTAGTGCCTTAAAAAATGTCTTAGCCTTATAATAGTAGAAAACAGAATACAACCCAAGACTTCCTAACTTACATGTAAAAAATGAAAATAGCTATTCCCAACAATTCCTTAAGTCACTGTATATTACAAGCAAAATAGCCTGCATGCCTTTCAACAATTAGCCAATCTTTTGCATAAAGCATAAAAGGCTAACAATCTTATCAGTCTAATCAGGTAGCTGAGTTGTTTCTCAAAGCTAAATATTATTACCTTATAAATTAAAAAATACCTAATGTGACTTTCAAGTATATTATCACAGGAAACAACACTTTGTAACCTAAAATAATTTAAGTCAATACTAATTGTGGTTTGAACACAAAAGAAAGAACTTAAAATTCTAAAACCCTAACAAAAAGATCATAAGAAGAATAAAAATACATATAACCTCAAAAGGATAAAGAAAATGGAAGAGGACAGTAGACCTGATATTGAGAGAATTTTGCAATATTAAAAGATGAAGTCAGCAGACTGGTAGAAGGCTGAAACCTAACCGTGGGGCGGGGGGTGGGGGGTGGTGCAGAATGAGGGGCTAAAGCAAACTTTTGTGTATAGATAAACCTGTAAAGGCTTAGGATCCAAACAGTTTCAAAGTCAAGGTGTGAGATGGGGCTGGAAAAAAAGGATAAAAGGTTTAAAAAAAACAGTTAAACATATCTCTTCCTCTAGCTCTTCAGTCAGGTGACTACCCTTATAAGGCAGAAGGTTTGTACTATGGGAAGGTTAAACAAGAGAACCTCTAGCTGACAACAGAATTAAGATTTATTGAAAAACATGGAGACTAAATAAAATTCTGTAACTGAACACTAAAACCACAGGCTTCTCTCACTCATCTACCCAATCCAAACACTAGTCTTCGCTCTCTCTCAGGTGAATATTAGAGAATTCTTCTCCAGAGAAACTAAGAGAAGAGGCCTACCGATACTGATGCTTGTGGGTTCCCCATAAAAAGGTTGATGCTCTAATCTAAATTTGTTGAGCCCCACAAATCAATAAGGTACACTCAGTTTCCCACTTGCAGCTTCTTAGTGACTCACTTGTAAATATAAACCAAGAGCACAAGAAAACTAGAAATTTAAGGAAAACCTCCAGAATGAGAGGCAAAATTAGAAGAAAAAGTAAAAAGCAACTAAGATAAATGAAAAGAAAAACAACACTGTAATTAGTATCTTCAGATAATTTTTATTTCCCAAAACAGTAACATGAATGGGAAAACTTGCAAAAACAAAGTCCCCCAGTTAATAATACAATCACAGTTAGAGAAGCATATTCAGTTATTTATGGGTAACATGGCACGATATCTGTATCTGCTCTCAGAAACTACAGAGAAATGAAATATTGGTAAAAAGTTAATCACTAAACTGAATGATAGGTGCAGCACTGTTTTAAGATTCTATCTCCACTTTTTTGTTTACAATTTCGGTAATAAAGTTTTTTAAATGATAAAATTTTAAAAAACAATTCATAAAACTGTAAAGATTAAAGCTGAGAAAATCATTGAGCAGACAAAAATGTAGAAAATAAGAGTATAAAAATTAAAGAATTAATCTAACTCATCAGGCAAGTAATACAGGAGTTTCAGAAAGAGAGCAAAGAAAATGTCAGAAAGAGAATTAAACAAGTTAATAAAATTTCCCAGGACTAAAGGACTAGAGTTTCCAGAGAGAAAGAAGCCTCTAAGGTAAACATCTTAGAGGTGTGCATTCTTGCATGCTAACTCACTTCAGTCCTGTCCCACTCTGTGCAACCTTATGGACTGCCACCCTCCAGGGTCCTCTGTCCACGGGATTCTCCAGGCAACAATACTGGAATGGGTTGCAAGTGCCCTCCTCCAAGGGATCTTCCCCAAGGTAAGTGCCCTCCTCTAAGGGATCTTCCCCAAGGTAAGTATCAGTTCAGTTCAGTTGCTCAGTCGTGTCCGACTCTTTGCGACCCCGTGAATCGCAGCACGCCAGGCCTCCCTGTCCATCACCATCTCCCGGAGTTCACTCAGACTCACGTCCATTGAGTCCATGATGCCATCCAGCCATCTCATCCTCGGTTGTCCCCTTCTCCTCCCGCCCCCAATCCCTCCCAGCATCAGTCTTTTCCAATGAGTCAACTCTTCTCATGAGGTGGCCAAAGTATTGGAGCTTCAGCTTTAGCATCATTTCTTCCAAAGAAATCCCAGGGCTGATCTCCTTCAGAATGGACTGGTTGGATCTCCTTGCAGTCCAAGGGACCCTCAAGAGTCTTCTCCAACACCACAGTTCAAAGGCATCCATTCTTCGGCGCTCAGCTTTCTTCACAGTCCAACTGTCACATCCATACATGACCACTGGAAAAACCATAGCCTTGACTAGACGGATCTTAGTCAGTAAAGTAATATTTCTGCTTTTGAATATACTATCTAGGTTGGTCATAACTTTTTTCCCAAGGAGTAAGTGTCTTTTACTTTCATGGCTACAATCACCATCTGCAGTGATTCTGGAGCTCCAAAAAATAAAATCTGACACGGTTTCCGCTGTTTTCCCATCTATTTCCCATGAAGTGATGGGACCAGATGCCATGATCTTCGTTTTCTGAATGTCGAGCTTTAAGCCAACTTTTTCGCTCTCCTCTTTCACTTTCATCAAGAGGCTTTTGAGTTCCTCTTCACTTTCTGCCATAAGGGTGGTGTCATCTGCATATCTGAGGTTATTGATATTTCTCCCGGCTATCTTGATTCCAGCTTGTGTTTCTTCCAGTCCAGCATTTCTCATGATGTACTCTGCATATAAGTTAAATCAGCAGGGTGACAATATACAGCCTTGATGTACTCCTTTTCCTATCTGGAACCAGTCTGTTGGTCCACGTCCAGTTCTAACTATTGCTTCCTGACCTGCATACAGATTTCTCAAGAGGCAGGTCAGTTGGTCTGATATTCCCATCTCTTGAAGAATTTTCCACAGTTTGTTGTGATCCACACAGTCAAAGGCTTTGGCATAGTCAATAAAGCACAAATAGATGTTTTTCTGGAACTCTCTTGCTTTTTCCATGATCCAGTGGATGTTGGCAATTTGATCTCTGGTTCCTCTGCCTTTTCTAAAACCAGCTTGAACATCAGGAAGATCATGGTTCATGTATTGCTGAAGTCTGGCTTGGAGAATTTTGAGCATTACTTTACTAGCGTGTGAGATGAGTGCAATTGTGCAGCAGTTTGAACATTCTGTGGCATTGCCTTTCTTTGGGATTGGAATGAAAACTGAGCTTTTCCAGTCCTGTGGCCACTGCTGAGTTTTCCAAATTTGCTGGCATATTGAGTGCAGCACTTTCACAGCATCATCTTTCAGGATTTGAAATAGCTCAACTGGAATTCCATCACCTCCACTAGATTTGTTCGTAGTGATGCTTTCTAAGACCCACTTGACTTCACAATCCAGGAAGTCTGGCACTAGATTAGTGATCACACCATCATGATTATCTGGGTCGTGAAGACCTTTTTTGTACAGTTCTTCTGTGTATTCTTGCCACCTCTTCTTAATATCTTCTGCTTCTGTTAGGTCCATACCATATGTCCTTTATCAAGCCCATCTTTGCATGAAATGTTCCCTTGGTATCTCTAATTTTCTTGAAGAGATCTCTGGTCTTTCCCATTCTGTTGTTTTCCTCTATTTCTTTGCATTGATCACTGAAGAAGGCCTTCTTATCTCTTCTTGCTATTCTCTGGAACTCTGCATTCAGATGCTTATATCTTTCCTTTTCTCCTTTGCTTTTCGCCTCTCTTCTTTTCACAGCTATTTGTAAGGCCTCCCCAGAGAGCCATTTTGCTTTTTTGCACTTCTTTTCCATGGGGATGGTCTTGATCCCTGTCTCCTGTACAATGTCACGAACCTCATTCCATAGTTCATCAGGCACTCTATCAGATCTAGGCCCTTAAATCTATTTCTCACTTCCACTGTATAATCATAAGGGATTTGATTTAGGTCATACCTGAATGGTCTAGCTGTTTTCCCTATTTTCTTCAATTTAAGTCTGAATTTGGTAATAAGGAGTTCATGATCTGAGCCACAGTCAGCTCCTGGTCTTTTGTTGACTGTATAGAGCTTCTCCATCTTTGGCTGCAAAGAATATAATCAATCTGATTTCGGTGTTGACCATCTGGTGATGTCCATGTGTAGTCGTCTCTTGTGTTGTTGGAAGAGGGTGTTTGCTATGACCAGTGCATTTTCTTGGCAAAACTCTATTAGTCTTTGCCCTGCTTCATTCCACATCCCAAAGGCCAAATTTGCCTGTTACTCCAGGTGTTTCTTGACTTCCTACTTTGGCATTCCAGTCCCCTATAATGAAAAGGACATCTTTTTTGGGTATTATTTCTAAAAGGTCTTGTAGGTCTTCATAAAACCGTTCAACTTCAGCTTCTTCAGCGTTACTGGTTGGGGCATAAACTTGGATAACTATGATACTGAATGGTTTGCCTTGGAGACGAAGAGAGATCATTCTGTCGTTTTTGAGATTGCATCCAAGTACTGCACTTCAGACTCTTTTGTTGACCATGATGGCTACTCCATTTCTTCTGAGGGACTCCTGCCCGCAGTAGTAGATATAATGGTCATCTGAGTTAAATTCACCCATTCCAGGTGAATAAATTCACCCATTCCAGGTAAGTATAATACATTATAAAAGATTTAAAATGAAACCAAGAATAATTTATTTGACCATGTAGAAAATAGTATTCAAGGGGGTTTTACAGTTCTACAATATTAAAGAATTTGGAATCATAAATGAAGAGTGCCAAAGAAAACCAAGTAAAAGCAAGACAACTATCAAGTCCATGAAAAATTACAGAATTTCTAAGAAAGGAAATGTAATCATACTACATACTGGGGACACAGTCAACATAATACTTACATGTAGAGTCATCTGTCAGTATCCATGGGGGAGGACTGGTTTCAGGACCCCCATGAATTCTAGAATCTGAGAATGCTCAAGTCCCTTATATAAAATGATGTAGTATTTGCATTAACCCACACACATCCTCCCATATGCTTTAAATCATCTCTAGAGTACTTAAAGTGCCTAATACAATGTATACCATTGCCAACACACGGCAAACTCAAGTTTTGCTTTTTAGAACTTTCTGGAATTGTTTTTTTCCTGAGTATTTTCAATCTTTGGTTGGATCAATCTGCTGATGTGAAGCCCATGGATGCAGAGGGTCAGCTGTATTAAAAATAAGGAATACGTACGCATCAAATGAAAAGTAAACTAGATATTGCTATAACCATATTAGGAAAGACAAAGGAAGGGGAAATGGTGATAAGAGTCCTGGAGTGGGTTGCCATTTCCTTCTCCATAACAGCAATTCAAAAGAAAATACCAAAGTTAACAATCATTTATAGTATTAGCACACCATTTAGAAATCTGGAGGAAAAAACCATATAAGAAAACAAGACTGAAGGAAGAAAATGTGGGAGAGATAGGTAAAGCAGTGTACTGCTATTTAACAATATTATATTTAACCGCTATCATGGGGCTTCCCTGGTGGCTCAGAGGTTAAAGCGTCTGCCTGCAATGCGGGAGACCTCGGTTCGAACCCTGGGTCAGGAAGATACCCTGGAGAAGGAAATGGCGATCCATTCCAGTATTCTTGCCTGGAGAATCCGATGGACGGAGGAGCCTGGTGGGCTACAGTCCACAGGGTCACAAAGAGTCAAACACGACTGAGAGACTTAACTTTCACTTTCTTTAACTGCTATCATAAATCTAGGGGCTTTTTTTTTTAACTATGTACATAATTATTTACAACAGACAAAATATCCAAGAACTCAAATATCCATCAACGGACTAATGGACAAAAGAAAATGTGATATATACATACAACAGAATATTACTCATCCTTAAAAGAGAAGGAAATCCCACCATTTGTGACAACATGGATGGCACTGAACTAAGTGAAGTCAGTCAGTCACAGAAGGACAAATACTGCATGATTCCACTATATGAGGTATCTAAAATAGCCAAACTCCCAGAATCAGAGAATACAATGGTGGCTGCCGGGGAATGGCGGGGAGGGGAAATAGGGAAGTTGATGTTCAATGTGTATAAAGTTACCACAAAAAAAACCCACCCACAACTATATATGCACATTAGTTTGATAAGAGTGGGGAAAAAACCCCCAAAACTTTAGAAAACAGTGCTTTGCTGAGTGCTGCTGCTAAGTCGCTTCGTCATGTCCGACTCTGTGTGATCCCATAGACGTCAGCCCACCAGGCTCCCCCGTCCCTGGGATTCTCCAGGCAAGAACACGAGTGGGTTGCCATTTCCTGAGTGCTACCTGGGAGAAAAAGACTGCCTAATAGAAGCAGTGATAAAGAACAGGATGGTGAGAGGTTTTACATTTTCATTCTTAGTTCTCCCCTATTTACGCTTTGGGATAATGACCATCTGTCCCTTTCTCCAAATAAATCTACAGTTTAATCTCACTTTACAAGTGTCTTCAGTGTAAAGTCAGGACAGTGCAAAAGTCTTGCTACTGTAAGGCACTGACAAAAATGTATACAAGGTGATTACCTTACCCTCAGCATTCACTTTTCCAAGCCTTTCTCCCTTTCCTCCTCCAGATCCCCAGGAAAGATAAGACTATAATCTAAGGCTTCCTTCCACTTCTTCCTGTGAGTCTCAAAGTAAAACCCTGCCCAATGTTGTTGTATAGCAGCAAACAGGAATGACTAACACTGATTTTATGGTGCCTAGGGCTCATTCTTTCTCTAGAAATGTACAGACTTGGACCTGGACTTTGATTATTTCCATTCCCCACAATAGTTTTAATAGCTGAGAACTAACAAACACAGTAGCTAAAAAACCTCAGAAAAAAGCTGCTCCTGAAACAAAACAATCACCTGAAAAATACATACAACTATTATAAGAGACAGATAAAACCAGGCAACAATACTATTTCAATCCTTTATTTCCTTAAAAATATTATGATGGTCCACACAGTTTCCATCCCAGATGCCCTAAGGAAGGGGAGGGGCTTAGGGAGCCCTACCTTCTTGGATACCATCAATAAAGTACTGTATACCCCCAAAATTATCATGCTTATTTTAAATTCTCGATCTATTTCAAAATCCAACAATTTGTTATCTATGAGATTAAAAAATATTGGAAAAAACAAAAGGATAGAATAATGTACTAAGAAAAAACATGCTAAAAGTTGAGAAGCAATCTGATAAAATGCAATTTAAGACCAAAAAATGCCTTTAAGAGACTAAAAGTATATACATTTATAGATTGGCCAAAACAAGAAAGCTGCATATTGTTAAGTGTTGGCAAAGATAAAAGAAACATCATGTACTGCTACTTAAGAGTGCAGATTCATTTCTTCTCTATTCTATTTGCTAGAGAAAAATCCTACACTCTTCAGTAAAGTTAAGTTGGCATCCCTTATAATCCAGCAATTCTGCTCCTTGTTCTATATTCCAAAGAAATTCTCAAAAAAGTATTTAACAAGACCCATATTTGGATGTTCACTATAGCAGTAACGATCACAAAGTAGAAAGTCAATCTGGATGATTATCACTGAAAATGAACAGCTAAATTATGATGGACTCATACTATAATGAGGATGTCCCTGATGGTCCAGTGGCTAAGACTCCATGCTCCCGATGCAGGGAACCCATGTTCAATCTCTGGTCAGAGAACTAGATTCCACATGCTGCAACTAAGAGTCCCACATGCCACAGCTAAGACCTGGCCCAGCCAGATAAATATATATTTGGGCTTCTCAGATGGCTCACTGGTAAAGAATCTGCCTGCCAACGCAAGAGTCCGATCCCTGGATCAGGAAGCTCCCCTGGAGGAGGAAATGGAAACCCACTCCAGTATTCTTGCCTGGAGAAAGTTCATGGACAGAGGAGCCTGGTGGGCTGCAGTCCATGGGGAACCAAAGAGTCTGACACAACTGAGGCGCATGAAGCAGCAGCATACTACAATATTAACTGAAGCAATTAGGTATACACAGAGCATGCAGCATGGATGGATCATTAGAACAAACTACTTAGGAGGAAAAAAATTAACATAAAGGAATACATAAAGTACATATACATGAAAACACATTTTATAGGAACCAGAACTTTAAGTAGAACAGCTGCCAAATCAAAGTGGAGTTTGGGGATAAAAGGAAAGATATGGCAATAGAAGTATAATTTGCACAAACCAGTGACAACAATGGCCATAAACTAAGGACTGTGATTCATTCTCCATTAATCTGCATTGAAGATACAAAAAGAAAATTGTTTGTGGTGAATAATCAACATAAATTTGAAAATAATTCAAGAGTGGCAATAATACATAATAGAATTAAAATAGAAAAGCTGAAGACACCATGACTTGCTTTGGAAGATAGAATTCTTTTACATAGCCAGAACAAGTCCTGAGAGTAGGACTTAAATAAATACTACCTGAAAGAATCTTTTGCAGTGCTGGAAAAGTTTCTACATAAATTACCTACTCACTTGCCTCATTTCATACATGTCAACTTATCAGAAAGTATAGATATTAAAAGAGAAAATTAAAACCACTGATACTACAGTAAATATATCCCATTCACCTCTGCCCTAAAAAAGACAACAGTGAGGCCTGGAAGAGAAAACCAGGCCCTCTGTCTCAGAAAGCAAGGAGGCAGAAAACAATCTTCTCATTCTCAGTATTTGCCCGGACCAATCTCCTAAGATTTTGTCAAACAACCTGGCAACAGCTATCCACACCTAAAACTGGGGCTGACACCAGAAGTCCTAGCCAGCCAAATTGTCTCTGTTTATATTTATCCTGAAGTGGACAAATGCCACCAGGTGGCATCAAACTGCAGTCATGATCTGATCAGATCAGCATCAAGCAGCTGGATTTTTTGTTAACTCCAAGCCAGCTAGAGGCGTCTGTTGGGGCTCAGCTAGTAAACAATCCACCTGCAATGTGGGAGACCTGGGTTTGATCCCTGGGTTGGGAAGATCCCCTGGAGAAGGGAAAGGCTACCCACTCCAGTATTCTGGCCTGGACAATTTCATGGACTGTATAGTCCATGGGGTCGCAAAGAGTTGGACACAACTGAGCAACTTTCACAGGCCAGCTAGAAATAACACTAGGCTCGTATTTTGTATGATGAAATTTTTGGAACTCCACCTAACTACGGTGGAGTTCTACTACTCACTACCAACCAGATAATCATTCTGAATATTCTAGAATATGACCTTCTGGATTCACATCCCATTTTAATACTTTAATATGCTGCTGCTGCTACTGCTACTAAGTTGCTTCAGTCGTGTCCAACTCTGTGCGACCCCATAGACGGCAGCCCACCAGGCTCCCCTGTCCCTGGGATTCTCCAGGCAAGAACACTGGAGTGGGTTGCCATTTCCTTCTCCAATGCAGGAAAGTGAAAAGTGAAAATGAAGTCACTCAGTCATGTCCAACTCCTAGCAACCCCATGGACTGCAGCCTACCAGGCTCCTCCATCCATGGGATTTTCCAGGCAAGAGTACTGGAGTAGGGTGCCATTGCCTTCTCCATTAATATGCTGCTATATATTAAAATAAAACTAAACAGTATCATTTACACCATTGTAATATGCATGCATATAAATGCATATTTTATCTGAATGCATAGCATTACCCACTGAATAAAACACAAAACTATGAATCCATACAGACATAAATATTAATAAATTCAAAGTTGAGTAGGAATTGAGACTGGTTCAAAACTGGGGAAGGAATAAATCAAGGCTGTATATTGTCACCCTGCTTATTACTTAACTTACATGAAAAGTACATCATGTGAAATGCCAGGCTGGATGAATCACAAGCTAGAATCAAGACTGGTGGGGAAAATATCAATAACAACAGATATGCAGATGATACCAATCTAATGGCAGAAAGCGAAGAGGAACTAAAGAGCCTCTTGATGAGGGTGAAAGAGGAGAGTGAAAAAGCTGGCTTAAAACTCAACATTCTAAAATCTAAGATCATGACATCTGGGGTCCCATTACTTCATGGCAAATAGGGGAAAAGTGGAAACAGTGGCAGATTTTTTTCTTGGGTCCAAACTCACTGCAGACAGTGACTGTATCTATGAAATTAAAAGATGCTTGCTCCTTGGAAGAAAAGCTATGACCAACCTAGACAGCATATTAAAAAGCAGAGACACTCCTTTGTCGACAAAGGCCTGTATAGTCAAAGCTATGGTTTTTTCCAGTAGTCATGTATGGATGTGAGAGTTGGACCAGAAGAAGGGCTGAGTGCCAAAGAACTGATGCTTTTGAATTGTGGTGCTGTATAAGACTCTTGAGAGTTCCTTGGACAGCAAGGAGATCAAACCCATCAATCCTAAAGGAAATCAACCCTGACTATTCATTCGACGGACTGATGATGAAACTCCAATACTTTGGCCACCTGCTGTGAAGAGCTGTCTCTTTGGAAAAGACCCTGATGGGAAAGATTGAGGGCAGCAGCAGAATGGGGTGACAGAAGATGAGGGGGTTAATGGCATCAGTGACTCAATGACCATGAGTTTGAGCAAACCCTGGGAGATACAAGGAAGCCTGGTGTGTTCCAGGGTCTCAGAGTTGGACACGACTTAGCAACTGAATAACAACAGGAAGTGAGAATGTATGCAGTTTCATAATAGCTTCCAACAAAATACTTATTAATTAAAAGGGGAAGGGTAAAACTTTATAGAACCCTTCTAAGTTACCAGATCTCTCTTAAGTGACCAAAGTGGACATCATCAGCAATGAGACAAATCAAAACCATGTGCCACCTTAAATAAACATGAGGAAATTTTCCTAACTCAAACTGAAGGATATTCTACAAACAGAATACTGTCAAACCTATAAAGGGCATGCAAGTCCAGAAAAGACTAAGGAATGATTACAGTCTGCAAGAGATTATAAGAGATGGGCAACTACTAAAAGCAACACATGATTATGAACTGGATCCTTCCACTACAAAGAATAACATCAAGATAATTCACAAAATAGAATGGAGCTTGAGGATTAGATGCCGGTAGAGTCTCGATCTTAATTTTGTTACTGTTGACAATTATGATTATGTAGAAGGATCCAGTTTGTAGGAAATAAATTCTAAAATATTCAGAGGAATGGTGGGACATCAGAGATTGGCAACTTACTCTCAAATGGTTCAAAAAGAAAGCTGTAAGTCTGTAACTATTGAAAAAAAAATTTTTAACCATTAAAAAAAAAAAGTACCTACCAAAAGATATTCATAAAGTTGCTAGAATGGTTGCCCAAGGGATAATGAGAGGGAGAAAAATGGGAATGAGAATAAAAAGAAATGGATACATATATACATATCAACCATCAAAAGAAAGGTCTAGTATAGGCAAAATAATATAAAGAGCTTTGAACTGAGAAATATGATTACTTCACTCCTAGGAACAGTAACCCAAAAAAATGGTTTAAATAAATATGTGATTCAGTCTTGGGGTAGGGCTCACCTAATGTGTGGCTTTATGCTAGAAATAGCACAGGAAGTAACCTAAGACTCACTTTCTCTCCATTTCTGAAACAGCTACAAGACATTGCTTTTGAGTGGCGGGGGACTAGTAGTAAGGGACTAATGTTCCTTTATAAGTTTTATAGCATGTTTGACTTTTAAAAGTATATATGTGAGTTATTTTTATAAATGAGAAATTAAAAAAAGGTGCAAGCATCAAATCAGTAATGAGAAGGCAGTAAAGAATCTAAATTAGGATTTGAAGGATCAAGAGTAAGCCAGAAGTCAGGAATCCAGATTGGCAGGTCAGTTAAGTTGCCAGCCATCAGAACACAGGTTAAACTTGTTATTGCAAAGGGCATCTAAACCATGAGTTTAGCAGCTCACAAATCCAGTTGATATCAGGGCACAGCCAATCTGGTATCATGAGAAGAAAGTAAATACTGGTAACTTAGAAATGAAGTAACTAATGATGGCCTTGTTCCCAGTTTCTGCTTTAACCGTACCTATAGCTGGCTACTGCCACTTTCACCACCCAGAGAATCAGGGCATCCTTAACTCCCAAGGACAACTCTGACTTGATTACTGTTTAAAGCTCTCAATCCTCAGACTCAGTTGAATCCTGAATGGTCTAGACTCCCACCTATTTCATCCAGCCCAAATGCCAAAGTATGCCAACTCTAATGCTGAAGTTCTTGTTCTAAAAGTATATTCAGTTTCTGTTATGGCCAATATCTTACTTAAGGCTGTATCTGTCCAAACTCCAGTAGCAGGGATCTATCTGGTCCTCTAACCAAACAACTTCCTGGAAAACCTCTCTTTCTGAACATCCAAGTATCCTGCTTTGGGAGCCAGGGCAAAATTAAGGCAGACAGACTTAATAAGCTAAAGAACCAGGAATCGTATAACCCTAGACTCAAACTCCCTGCAAGCCTTAGTTTATACACACACACACACACACACACACACACACACACACACACACACAGAGGCATACAACAGAATTCAACATCCATTCTTGACCATTTTTTAAAAAAGTCAGATACTTCAATAGCATAGTAAAAAAAAAAAATGTGTATATATACATATATATATATGGAATCAAGATTGCCAGGAGAAATATTAATAACCTCCAATATGCAGATGGCAGAAAGCAAAGAAGAACTAAAGAGCCTCTTGATGAAAGTGAAAGAGGAGTGTGAAAAAGTTGGCTTAAAACTCAACATTCAAAAAACTAGATCATGGCATCCAGTCCCATCACTTCATCGGCAAACAGATGGGGAAACAATGGAAACAGTGACAGACTTTATTTTCTTGGGCTCCAACATCACTGCAGATGGTGACCACAGCCATGAAATTAGAAGACACTTGCTCCTTGGAAGAAAAGCTACAATAAACCTAGACAGCATATTAAAAAGCAGAAACATCACTTTGCCAACAAAGGTCTGTCTAGTCAAAGCTACGGTTTTTCCAGCAGTCATGTATAGATATGAGAGATGGACTCTAAACAAAGCTGAGTGTCGAAGAATTGATGCTTTTGAACAGTGGTGTTGCAGAAGACTCTTTGAGAGCCCCTTGGACTGCAAGGAGATCCAACCAGTCAATCCTAAAGGAAGTCAGTCCTGAATATTCATTGGAAGGAGGGACGCTAAAGCTGAAACTCCAATATTCTGGCCACCTGATGCGAAAAACTGACTCATCTGAAAAGACCCTGATGCTGGGAAAGACTGAAGGCAGGAGAAGAGGATGACAGAGGATGAGATGGTTGGATGGCATCACCGACTCAATGGACATGAGTTTGAGCAAGTTCCGGGAGTTGGTGATGGACAGGGAAGCCTGGTGTGGGGCAGTCCATGGCGTTGCAAAGAGACAACTAAGCGACTGAACTGATACATACACACATAAAACGAGAGAGAGAAACTGGCTCAGTAAAACTTACCTCATGGGGGTGCTGTAAGGAATAAAGACAGGAGCAGCAGCTCTCACTTACCGACTGCTTATTATGTGCCAGGCACTGTTCTACATTTTCTACATCTATTAACTCATTTAATTTTATTTACTGGCCACACCATGCAACTTTGCAGGATCTTAGTTGCCCAACTAGGAATTCCACCTGGGGCCTCAAGACAGTGAAAGCATGGAGTACTAATCACTGGACTGCCAGAGAATCCCCTTAATTCATTTAATTATTAAAACCACCTACAAGGTAGGTATTATTATCAAACCTCTATTACAAAGAGGAAGATAAATAAAAAGAATTTTAGAAATTTCCATCAAGTCACATATCTAGTAACTAGTGGAGTGGAGATACTAATATATATTAATATACAGTACTGATATAATTTTTACTTGCACTTAGCACAGAGCAGGGCACATGTCAATCACTCAATAAACAGTGCCTAGTATTAACTTTGTAATTCTCTGTTAAGATAATATACTCATCTCAGATTAGACTCATCCTGGCCTGAAAACTGCCCAGTCCATCAGATTGGACTATTTTTCTACATGTGTGAGGTTGGTTCAATTCCAGGCAGTCTTAATTCAAACAAGTGGGCAAGTCCAGACCCTTCTCCACCTTTCTTATCTGGTTCTAATTAATAACCATACACCACCAGGTTTATTTATCAAATCATTTAATGATTACAGAACTGGGAGTAAAAAATCAGATGATCATCCTCAAAGATCCTGAAAAGGCATGCAAGAGAATTCAACATTCATTCTTGACTATTTTTTTTTAAAACAAGATACTTCAATACCATAGTAAAAAGTTTTTTACATTATTCTGCATGTACCAGTCAATATAATTAAAATAGGAGAAATAAAAGTGCAAAAATCAGAAAACTATCAGGATTTTCAGTGATGTGATTTACTTGGAAATCTATAAAGAATCAACTGGAAGATTATTTCAATGGTAACAGAATCCAGTTAGGTGCTGGTACAAATTAACAGCAATAAATTAAACATTACCTCCACATACAAATATCTACTTAGAAAATAAAAGTACACCTGTGTTTGAAAAAACAATAAAAATTAATTACTTAGCAATAAAACTGAAATGTGCAAAAACTAATAACTAAAGGGAAAAAAATGAGGATACTCTTTAACAATATGGAAAGTATGCATTAAGTGAAAAAAAGGGTGCTGCAAATTAACTGTGCACAAAAAGGAATCTAGACACAGGCCTTACACCCTTCACAAAAATTAATTCAAAATGTATCACAGATCTAAAATAAAACATAAGATCACAAAACTCCTAGAATGTAAAGTAGGAAAAATTTCAAATGACCTTGGATTTGCTGATAACTTTTCAGATACAATGCCAAAAGCACAAAAGACTTGATCAGGTGGACTCTGTTAAAATGAAATACATCCTCTATGGAAGACACTGCCAAGAGAATGAAAAGACAAGCCACAGAGTAGAGAAAATATTTGTGTAAGATACATCTGATAAAAGACTTATAAAAATATACAAAGACCTCTTAAAGCTCAACAGTAAGAAAATAACCTTAATTTAAAAATGGGCAAAATATCTGAACAGACATCTCACTAAGGAACAGATATCTCACTAAGGAACATATACAGATGGCAAATAAGCATATGAAAATATTTTCAACATTCCACATCACAGAAATTTCAAATTAAAACAATGAGATTTCACTACATATCTACTAGATAAAAAACAAGGACAAACACCAAATGCTGATGAGGATATAGTGCAAACAGAACTCTTATTTATTGCTGGTGGGAATGCAAAACGATATAGCCACTCTGAAAGACAGTTGGCAGTCTCTTACAAAATTAAACATACTCTTCCCATATAATCCAGGAATTGTGCTCCTTGGTATTTAAAATCCAAACCAGTTCAAAACTTATGTCCACATAAAAACCTATACATGAATATTTATATAACCTTATTCATAACTGCCAAAACTTGGAAGCAACCAAGATGTCTTTCAATAGGTGATGGATGAGCAAATTTTGATACATCCAAGCAATGGAGTATTATCAAGTGATAAATAGGCACAAGATATCCAGACACTAAAAAGACATGAACATTGGTTATCCATTTTAAATACAGCAGTGTGTACATGACATTCCCAAAGTCCCTAACTATCAGCAAGGAGCTCAAACTAGTCAACCCTAAAGGAAATCAACCCTCAATATTCATTGGAAGGACTGATGCTGAAGCCCAAGCTCCAACACCCTGACCATCTGATGTGAAGAGTCGATTCACTGGAAAAGACTCTGATGCTGGCAAAGATCGAGGGTAAGAGGAGAAGGGGATGAAAGAGGATTAGATAATTGGATAGCATCACCGACTCAATGTACTTAAGTTTGAGCAAACTCTGGGAGATGGTGAAGGACAGGGAAGCCTGGTATGCTGCAGTCCATGGGGTAACAAAGAACAGGACACAAATTAGCTACCGAACAGTAAGCAGTAACAGTACTGATGGCTGACTGGTCAAAAGAAAATAAGGAAGAGAGAGTGTGTGTGTGTAAGTACACACAGTGGAATATAACTCAGCCATTTAAGAAAAGGGGCGGGGGGGTGGGTGGAATCCTGCCAGTTGGGACAGTATGGATGAACCCTAAGACCATAATGCTAAGTGAAATAAGTTACAGAAATGCAAATACTGTATGATCTCACTTATATATGGAATCTAAAAGTCACAGAAACTAGAGCGTAGACTGGTGGTTGCCAGGGACTGGCAGTGAGGGGAGGTAAGATGGGAGAAATGAAGAGATGTGGTCAAAGGGTATGAACTTCCGGTTACAAGAGGAAAACAAATGGGGACCTAATGTACAGCACAGTGATTACAGTTAACAACAATGTATTGTATACTCGAAAATTACTAAGAAAGTAAATTTTAAATGTTACCACCACAATATGGTAATTATGTGAGATGAAGGATGAGTTAACAAACTTTATTATGATAATCAGTTTGCAATACACGTATCAAAATTATCATACCATATACCTTAAATTTACACAAGGTTACATGTCCAAAGGTCCGTCTAGTCAAGGCTATGGTTTTTCCAGGGGTCATGTATGGATGTGAGAGTTGGACTGTGAAGAAAGCTGCTCTTGAGCACCGAAGAATTGATGCTTTTGAACTGTGGTGTTGGAGAAGACTCTTGAGAGTCCCTTGGACTGCAAGGAGATCCAACCAGTCCATTCTGAAGGAGATCAGCCCTGGGTGTTCTTTGGAAGGAATGATGCTAAAGCTGAAATTCCAGTACTTTGGCCACCTCATGCGAAGAGTTGACTCATTGGAAAAGACTCTGATGCTGGGAGGGATTGGGGGCAGGAGGAAAAGGGGACGACAGAGAATGAGAAGGCTGAATGGCATCACTGACTCGATGGACGTGAGTTTGAGTGAACTCCAGGAGTTGGTGATGGACAGGGAGGCCTGGAGTGCTGCGATTCACGGGGTTGCAAAGAGTAGGACACGACTGAGCGACTGAACTGACTGACTGACTGACATGTCCATTATAACTCAATAATGCTAGAAAAAAGAAATTAAGTCAGAAAACAGTGGAATGACAACTTGGAGGTGCAGAAAGAAAAGACACAATGAAAAAAAAAAAAGCCAATTTAGAAATCTACACCTAGCCAAAAAAACTTTCAAAAAGTAGATGCTTTCAGGCAAACAAAATCTGAAAGACGGTGCTGCACACAATTTATTAAAGATTCTGTAGACTGAAGAAAATATCTTAGACAAAAGTACCACTGCAGGAAGGAATGAAAAATGAAAAACTGGAAAGGGAAATACATAAATACAAAAGAACATTTGTGACACATGAAAAAATATATAAAATTCAGTTACTTCCCTGGTGGTCCAGTGGTTAAAAATCTGCCCTACAATTTAGGGGGACAAGAGTTTGATCCCTGGTTGGGGAACTAAGATCCCACATGCTGCCAAGCAACCAAGACCTGAAACTAAGACCTGACACAGCCAAATAAATAAATAAACAATATACAGATATATATGAAGTTCAAATTTCAGTATCTGTAAGATAAAATTTTATTGCAACAGTCATGTTCATTTATGACTTGTCTGTGGCTGCTTTAATGCTGTAATGGTAAATGAGTAGTTGCAACAGAGACTATGTACAGTGCCCTTACTGCTTCATACTGCTGCGTCATGGTACACTAGAAGCTGCAGTGATATAGATATATCCAACAGCATTTTGATTGTCACAAATGCTGCTGCACCATGACAATTTTATTTATGAGTACATAACCCATCACGTCAAAACAAGAAAAGTGCACTTCAAATGCCACACATTAAGGCACAGTGGAGTGTGTTTTGTCATCAAATTAAATGGCATAGCCATTTACTATGCAATAACACTATACTATGCTAAAGAATACAATATACATAGACATTACTAGATGGCACTCACCACAACTCCCAAACTGACAGGAAAGCTACAGTCAGAAAAATTAGAAAATTTATACTGTAGTGGAATTTTTTCATAAAACAAAAAATGCAACTGCAAATAAAGTAGGTGAGTGAGTGGCTCACTGGTCAGCCTAGCAAAAAAAACCCATTTACTATTCATAAGTTAATTAAATTGTGCTTGATTACACAGAAAGTAGTCACAAAGTGTTGGATTACACAGTAGTCAAAGAAATGCATCCAGAGAAAATAAACTTGTTTATTAGCGCTGGGACTTCCCTGGTGGTCCACTGGCTAGGATTCGGTGCTCCCAATGTAGGGCGCCAGGATTCAATCCCTGGTCAGGAACTAGATCCTGCATGCCACAACTAAGACCTTGTATAGCCAAATAAATGAATACTGGAAAAAAAAAAAAAGACTGAGCTTTTTGGTGAGAATGGTCATTCAACCAAGTGGAGATTATTGGAAACAACATCAACAGTCAACAAACGGAATGTTCCTGGTGATCAAGTGGTTAAGACTCCCCACTGCCAATGCAAGGGGTGCAGATTTGATCCTTGGTGCAAGTAAGATCCCACATGCTGATTGGTATGGCCAAAAAAAATTTTTAATTAAAAAAAATTCAATTAAAAAACAAGACAAATGGTTTTCACTGGGTTTCCTTGACTCTGGAGGAGTCAAAGATGTTACTGATCGCTGCCCAGTTGTTTGAGCAGTCAATAGAGAGTTTGAAATGACTACAGAATTAGCCTCTAAGGTCTATGTGAAACCACAACAGGAAACAGTTTTTTCAAACTTGAGAAAATACCAAGTTAGTATAATCTGAAGTAGAATCTGCTGAAGAATATTACAAATGATGGTAGCAAAAATATGTATAGAACAGAAAAGGGCTTATTGGACAAATTAACAAAATCTGTGAAAATGTAAAATATGTAAAGTCTTGCAAGCTTATAGTTGTTCATCAGTAGGTACTTTGTGGAAAATATTTGAATTAATCATGTCTTATTTACCAATAGTGCCAAAAGATATATATTTCATTTGCTTTCATGGATTTAGCCATCTTCTGTTCAAAAACAGAAGCCAAATATCCTGACTTGCGACTACACAGATCATGTTGATAATGCAGGTATGAGCACAAATTTTTTCTAAAGGAAAAGAGCTAGCCTCAATCTTATTACAAAACACTAAAATGGCTTTGGAACTTTTGCTTACAAACATGGTAATGTATCTTAATAAAATTATAAAGGTAAAATACCACTTATATGCAAAACTTACACAGTAGTAAAGCTTAAAATATTCTGATGACAAAGTTTAAAACAAGTGAGGTCACCATTCCCATAAAAATTTGCAACAGATACATTTTCTGAGCTCAAAGGATAGTTTCAGTAGTGTTTCTAAACTCTGAGCAAAGTATAAGAGAAATTTACATATTCTTAAATTCATTCAACAGTGCAATCTGAAGTGATTGGACCTTCAATTGAAGGTGAAACCCTTCGAATCAAAGTGACAATCTGCATTGTAACAACATGCTAAAAGACAAATATCAAGAGGAGAAATCTAACAGAATTTTACAAATGACTTCCTAGTAATCAATATCCCAATTAAAATCATATTCTGGTGGACTGATACCTGTTTTTGGTAGCACCAATCTCTGAAAAGACATTTCAAAGAGGAAACCTCATTAGAGATCAACACAGATGAATATTTACAATCAAGTTTAATGATAATGAGTAACAACTGAACCCAAATTAAGTATTATCTAACCCTCCCAAATTAATTCCATTCTTCTCATTAGCAAACCTGTATTAAAAAAACTATATTCAATTACTTGTATTTTAAAACTTTTCAATGAAGATTTATAAAAATTTATCATTATATAACTAAACAGTATCTTTGAGTTTGCATTTTGGCCCACGAAGCCCAAAATATCTGCTCTAACTTTTTACAGAAAAAGTATGTCAATCTCTGAACTAGCTAGTTCCCCTAAACTATATATTAATTACTTGCTAAAAATAAATGAAGGTTAAAAGAGTACAGTAGTGCCCCCTTATCCACAGATTTACTTTCCTGAGGGCAAGGAATCCAAACACATTACAAGGACAATTCCAGAAATAAGCAATTCAATTGTTGTTCTGAGTAGTATGATGAAATCTCACACCACCCTCTCCATCTTGCCTTAGATATGAATAATCTCTTTGTCCAGTGTATCCATGCTGTACATGCTGCTAAGTCACTTCAGTTGTGTCTGACTGTGTGTGACCCCATAGACGGAAGCCCACCAGGCTCCCCCATGCCTGGGATTCTCCAGGCAAGAAGACTGGAGTGGGTTGCCATTTCCTTCTCCAATGCATGAAAGTGAAAAGTGAAAGTGAAGTCGCTCAGTTGTATCCAACTCTTAGCGATGCTATGGACTGCAGCCTACCAGGCTTCTCTGTCCGTGGAATTTTCCAGGCAAGAATACTGGAGTGGGGTGCCACCGCCTTTTCCAGCTACATGTTGTACATGCTACCCATCTGTTAGTCACTTAGTAGCTGTCTGGGTTATGAGGATCAACTGTCACAGTACCACAGGGCTTGTATTCAAGTAATCCTTACTTTACTAAACAATGGCCCCAAAGCACAAGAGTAATGATGCTGGCAGTTCAGATGTTCTCTTACTGTGCCTAATTTATAAATTAAACTTTATTTTATGTATATGATGAGGCCACTCACTGGAGAAGACCCTGATGCTGGCAAAGACTGAGAGCAGAAGGGGCCAACAGAGGTTGAGATGGTTGGATGGCATCACCAATTCAATGGACAAGAGTTTGAGCAAACTCTGGTAGATGGTGAAGGACAGGGAAGCCTGGCGTGCTGCAGTCCACGGGGTCGCAAAGAGTTGGACATGACTGAACAACCGAACAACCACCATACATAGGGTTCAGTACTATCCACATTTTCAGGCATCCACTAAAGGTCTTAGAACATATCCCTCATGGAAAAGGGGTGACTACTATACAGTGGTGGCGGTGGTGGTTTAGTTGCTAAGTCGTGTCTGACTGTAGTGACCCCATGGACTGTAGCCTGTCAGGCTCCTCTGTCCACAGATTCTCTAGGCAAGAACACTGGAGTGGGTAGCCTCTCCTTCTCCAGGGGATCTACCCAATCTAGCAATCAAACCCAGGTCTCCTGCATTGTAGGCAGATTCTTTATCAACTGAGCCACAAGGGAAGCCCACCATATACTATGTAATGGCAATATAATCTGATAATACAGATATAGTACGGATACAAAGTGAGAAGGAAATGAGGATAACATGGGCAAAATATTTTTTGCAACTGTTCTCAGTGATCATATTGGAAATGGTAACATCAGTATTGCTATTCTGAGACTATTGTATAGTGTGGAATAAAACAAGTGACTAATCAATAATGATTATAAGTCTAATTCATTATCGCCTATATCCTTGAGAACCAGAATTTTTGTTATGGAAAAAAAGAGCTATAGATGTAGCATAGAAGAGAGTAAATTTTTAAAATCTTTTATGAGTGCAGGTATGTATATATAGATATACAGATGTACCTGTATCACCCTTAACTCTGTCCAAGACACAGTAACTGACAGCAATGAGCATACTCAATGCCCAGATTACATCCTCAAACACCATTTCCCACTAAAACCAGGACTTCTTGGAGAAACTAGCTGGTTACAACCTTGGAGCTATAAATATAAAAGATAAGCCTAGAACACTTGGTCATAACAGATAACAAAGGATGCTACAAAGACTACCTGAGTGGATCAAGTTATTTAGAAATGAACTTCAGGCTCCAACTGACCAAAGATATGACAATTTTAGCATAAATAATAGTAACTGACATTGATTAAAAACCATCAAATATGTCTAAATCCTTGAATTCACACTGGTATTTTAAAAAATAGCCATTTTTCAAGAATTCCCTAGTGGTCCAGTGGTTAAGGACTCCACACTTTCACTGCCAAGGGTCTGGATTCAATCCTTGGTCGAGGAACTAATTCCACAAGCTAAGGCACAGCAAAAAAAAAAAACAACACACAACTTTCTCTTAGAGGAGAACTAATAAGAACTAATTTGCTATCCTGAAAAGTAATAAAACCAAAGAATCAAGCATCTATCCTACCTTTCCTATATAACCTCTACTTCAGAGTAACTAAATACAGTTGAACAACATTCGGGTTACGGTACCGACTCTACATGAGGCTGAAAATTTGCATACAACTTTACAGTTAGCTCTCCATATATGTCATTTTGCATCCATGAATTCAAACAGTGGATTGGGTAATACTCTAGTACATATCTATTGGAAAAAATCCACAAATGACTGACTCACACAGTTCAAATCCATGTTGTATAAGGATCAACTGTAGTAGATAAGTAGTCAGTAAAATTCAAATTTTGGCAAGAGTTCAACAAAAAAACTAAGGAAAAGAAAGAGGTAAATTGTACACTAACAGGTATTTATAAGAAATCAAATTTTAAAAACTGAGTAACATTACAGTGTCTAGGAATGCACACTTGTGATAAAACTTAAAAAAAAAAGGAAATGAATTACTGTAAGAGTTACAACAGTAACTATGGGAGCAGGGAGGGAGGGAGTTATAACTGAAAGGGGTTAACTTTTTTATTTTGTATTCGAGTATAGCGGATTACAAATAGCTGAAAAAGAAGAGAAGCTAAAGGCAAAGGAGAAAAGGAAAGATATACCCATTTGAATGCAGAGTTCCAGAGAATAGCAAGGAGAGAAGAAAGCCTTCCTCAGTGATCAGTGCAAAGAAATAAAGGAAAACAACAGAATGGGAAAGACTAGAGATCTCTTCAAGAAAATTAGAGATACCAAGGGAACATTTCATGCAAAAATGGGCTTGATAAAGGACAGAAATGCTATGGACCTAACAGAAGCAGAAGATATTAAGAAGAGCTGGCAAGAATACATAGAAGAACTGTACAAACTAGATCTTCATGACCCAGATAACCACGATGGTATAATCACCCACGTACAGCCAGATACCCTGGAATACGAAGTCAAGTGGACCTTCAGAAACATCACTACGAACAAAGCTAGTGGAGGTGATGGAATTCCAGTTGAGCTGTTTCAAATCCTGAAAGATGATGCTGTGAAAGTGCTACAATCAATATGCCAGCAAATTTGGAAAACTCAGCAGTGGCCACAGAACTGGAAAAGCTCAGTTTTAATTCCAATCCCAAAGAAAGGCAATGCCAAAGAATGCACTACTGCACAATTGCACTCATCTCACACACTAGCAAAATAATGCTCAAAATTCTCCAAGCCAAGCTTCAACAGTGTGTGAACCGTGAACTTCCAGATGTTCAAGCTGGTTTTAGAAAAGGCAAAAGAACCAGAGATCAAATTGCCAATATCCGTTGGATCATTGAAAAAGCAAGAGAGTTCCAGAAAAACATCTACTTCTGCTTTATTGACTAGGCCAAAGCCTTTGACTGTGTGGATCACAACAAACTGTGGAAAATTCTTCAAGAGATGTGAATGCCAGACCACCTTACCTGCCTCTTGAGAAATCTGTATGCAGGTCAGGAAGCAACAGTTAGAACCGGACAAGGCCAAATCGGGAAAGGAGTATACATCAAGGCTGTATATTGTCACCTTGCTTATTTAACTTCTATGCAGAGTACATCATGTGAAATGCCAGGCTAGATGAAGCATAAGCTGGAATCAAGATTGCCAGGAGAAGTATCAATAACCTCAGATACACAGATGACACCACCCTTATGGCAGAAAGCAAAGAACTAAAGAGCCTCTTGATGAAAGTGAAAGAGTAGAGTGAAAAAATTGGCTTAAAACTCAACATTAAGAAAACTAAGATCATGGCATCCAGTCCCATCACTTCATGGCAAATAGATGTGAATACAATGGCAAAAGCAACAGACTTTATTTTGGGGGGCTCCAAAATTACTGCAGATGGTGACTGCAGTCATGAAATTAAAAGATGCTTGCTCCTTGGAAGAAAAGCTATGAAAAATCTAGACAGCATGTTAAAAAGCAGAGAAATGACTGTCGACGAAGGTCCAACTAGTCAAAGCTATGGTTTTTCCAGTAGTCATGTATGGATATGAGAGGTGGACTATAAATAAAGCTGAGTGCTGAAGAATTGATGCTTTTGAACTGTGGTGTTGAAGAAGACTCTTAAGAGTCCGTTGGACTATAAGGAGATCCAACCAATCAATTCCAAAGGAAAGCAACCCTGAATATTCATTGGAAGGACTGATGCTAAAGCTGAAGCTCCAATACTTTGGCCACCCGATGCAAAGAACTGACTCATTGTCAAAGACCCTGATGCTGGCAAAGACTGAAAGGAGGAGGAGAAGGGGACGACAGAGGATGAGATGGTTGGATGGCATCACCAACTCGATGGACATGAGTTTGAGGAATCTCCAGGAGTTACTGGACAGGGAAGCCTGGCATGCTGCAGTCCATGAGGTCACAAAGAGTCGGACATGACTGAGCAACTGAACTGAACTGATAGCTGATTAACAATGTTGTAACAGTTTCAGGTGGACAGCAAAAGGATTCAGCCATAACATACATGTATTCATTCTTCCCCAAACTCCCCTACCATCCAGGCCACCACATAACATTGAGTAGTGTTCTCTGTGCTATACAATAGGCCCTTGTTGGTTATCCATTACAAATACAGCAGTGTACATACGTCAATCCCAAACTCCCTAACTATCCCTTCCTCCCATCCTTCCCTGGCAACTAAGTTCTTTCTCTAAGTTTGTGAGTCTATTTCTGTTTTGTAAATAAATTCATTTATATCATTTCTATCTTATTATTTTTGCCTGTGCTGGGTCTTTGTTGCTGCATTAGGGCTTTTTCTAGTTGCAAGCAAGTGAGGGCTACTCTCTAGTTCTGGTGTACAGGCTTCTCACCAAGGTGGCTTCTCTTGTTGCAGAGCACAGGCTCTAAACACACCGGCTCAGTAACTGTAGCACCGGAGCTTAACTGCCCCTCAGCATGTGGAAATTGTTCCAGGTCAAGGGTCAAACCTGTCTCCCTGCATCAGCAGGCAGATTCTTAACCACTGGAGAAGTCCTGTATCATTTCTTTTAGATTCCACACATATAAGGGATGTCATACGATTCTCCTCAACTGTCTGACCTACTTCACTCAGTATGACAATTTCTATTCCCATCTACAAAAAGTTCTACTTCTTGACCTAGGTGGTGTGGTTACAAGGATGTCTGCCTTATTTATTTTAAAATAAGTTTGTGTGTGAGCGAGATTTCCTGCTTACTTTACAATACAAAGGTTAAAATTATAAACTATGTAAAACAACACTATTGCCTTAGAGGTTTATAAAACATGTGAAACTAAAATATACAACAGCACTGATAGCACAAAAGGCAAGAGGTGGGGGTGGGATGGAGTTAAATTGTTACACAATTTCTTGCATTCTTTGAAAAGCATTAACTTAAACTGTAATAAATTAACAATGCAGACTGAAATATCTAGGGCCATGGTTCTTAACCAGAGGGTATTTTTGGCCCCAGGAGGACAGTTGGTACTATCTGAAGACATTTTTGGTCATAAAAACTGGGAAATTGGGGGATGCTAGTGGACTGTGACCAGGGATGCTGCTAAACACCCTATAATAAAGAGCACAGCCCTCTCCACCCCAAAACAAAAAATCATCTGGCCCCAAATGTGCTAAGACTGAAAAATTCTGATCCAAGGTAACCACTGAAAATGAAAGTGAAAGTCACTCAGCTGTGTCCGACTCTCTGCGATCCCATGAACTGTAGCCTGCCAGACTCCTCTGTCCATGGAATTCGCCAGGCCAGAATACTGCAGTGGGTAGCCTCCCCCTTCTCCAGGGGATCTTCCCAACCCAGGGACTGTACCCAGGTCTCCCGCCCTGCAGCAGATTCTTTACCAGCTGCACAATTAAAGAAACAAGTAAAGAAGGAAAAAAAAAAAGAACAATTTCACTTACATCAAGTTGAAAAACATGCAAGGCTAAATCACGGTGATGTAAATCATCAGAACAATTACTGGCTATAGGAGAATGAAGGTACTAAGTTGAAAGTGGTACAACAATGCTTTCTGGGAAACTAAAAATGTTCTCTCTATTGTTCTAGGCAGTGAAAATATGACAGAGTATACAGTGAAAGTTCATTAAGCTGTACACTTAAGATATACATACATACACACACACATATATATATATACCCTTTACTGTACAATTGAAAACTACTAAGCAGATAACCAGAGATTACAAGACATTTGGTCAAAGTATTTAACACAAAATACAACTATCAAAAACAAATAAGAACTTGGAAGAAAACAGCCTATAAGAGAAAGCAAACTTTTAAAATATACATATTATATATTACATTGTGTGCATGCTCAGTCATGTTGAGCCTTTGCAATCCAATGGAGCCTTTGAGGCTCCTCTGTCCGTGGAATATTCCAGGCAAGAATATTGGACCGATTTGCCATTTCCTACTCCAAAAGATCTTCCCAATCCAGGGACTGAATCCACATTTCCTGCATCTCCTACATTGGCAGGCAGATTTGTTACCACTGAACTACCTGGGAAGCTCATACATTACATTTTATACACACACACACACACACACACACACACACACACACACACAGACACACACACACAGACACACACACACACACAGTGTCCTCAGAGAGTTAGAGGAGACACTGCAACCATGAGTCAACACAAAACCAGAATATTTTTATTTTATGTTATTTTTAAAAATCAGATATCAAGACAGCTCTTAGAAATTAAAACGTACACAACAAATTCTACTCCTAGGCATTTACCCAAGAGAAATAAATAAATGCTCACTAAAAGACCTTAACATGAATGTTCATAATAACTGCTCTATTCAGAACAGCCAAGAATTGGAAGCAACTCAAGCATCTAGAAGAGAAATGGACAAACAAACTGATGTAATAAAAGTGGGGTACCACTCATCAAAAGGAACATACATGTACATATGTGAATCTCAAAAACACTATGTTGAGCAAAAAGAAGCTAAACCCAAGAATACATACCGTATGATTTCATTTGTAAAAAGCTCTGGAACAGGAAAAATTAAGGGCAATGGTGACAGAAAAGAACAGTGGTTGTCTAGGATGTCTTGGGAGAAATGACTGGAAAAGGAGGGAACTTTCTGGAATAGTGGAAACGTTCTGTAAGTGTACTACCAGTTTAGTTCAGTTCAGTCACTGAGTCGTGTCTGGCTCTTTGCGACCCCATGAATCACAGCACACCAGGCCTCCCTGTCCATCACCAACTCCCGGAGTCCACCCAAACCCATGTCCATCAAGTCAGTGATGCCATCCAGCCATCTCATCCTCTGTTGGCCCCTTTTCCTCCTGCCCCCAATCCCTCCCAGCATCAGGGTCTTTTCCAGTAAGTCAACTCTTCGCATGAGGTGGCCAAAGTTTTGGGGTTTCAGCTTCAGCATCAGTCCTTCCAATGAACACCCACTACTGATCTCCTTTAGGATGGACTGGTTGAACCTACTTGGACTCCAAGGGACTCTCAAGAGTCTTCTCCAACACCACAGTTCAAAAGTATCAGTTCTTCGGCGCTCAGCCTTCTTCACAGTCCAACTCTCACATCCATACATGACCACTGGAAAAACCATAGCCTTGACTAGAGGGACGTTTGTTGGTAAAGTAATGTCTCTGCTTTTCAATATGCTATCTAGGTTGGTCATAACTTTTCTTCCAAGGAGTAAGCATCTTTTAATTTCATGGCTGCAATCACCATCTGCAGTGATTTTGGAGCCCAAAAACATAAAGTCTGACACTGTTTCCCCATCTATTTCCCATGAAGTGATGGGAGCAGATGCCAAGATCTTAGTTTTCTGAATGTTGCGCTTTAAGCCAACTTTTTCACTCTCCTCTTTCACTTTCATCAAGAGGCTTTTGAGTTCCTCTTCACTTTCTGCTGTAAGGGTGGTGTCATCTGCATATCTGAGGTTATTGATATTTCTCCCGGCTATCTTGATTCCAGCTTGTGCTTCTTCCAGCCCAGCGTTTCTCATGATGTACTCTGCATAGAAGTTAAATAAGCAGGGTGACAATATACAGCCTTGACATACTCCTTTTCCTGTTGGAACCAATCTGTTGTTCCATGTCCAGTTCTAACTGTTGCTTCCTGACCTGCATACAGATCTCTCAAGAGGCAGGTCAGGTGGTCTGGTATTCCCATCTCTTTCAGAATTTCCCACAGTTTATTGTGATCCACACAGTCAAAGGCTTTGGCATAGTCAACAAAGCAGAAATAGATGTTTTTCTGGAACTCTCTTGCTTTTTCCATGATCCAGCGGATGTTGGCAATTTGATCTCTGGTTCCTCTGCCTTTTCTAAAGCCAGCTTGAACATCTGGAAGTTTACAGTTCACGTATTGCTGAAGCCTAGTGGCTAAATAGGGTATAAATGTTTTTGAAAACTAATCAAATCATACACTTGAAATTGGCACATTTTACTGCATGTAAATTTTACTCAAAAAAATATTAGACAAAACACAAAAAGTTTCACAGAAGGGATGAAAGATGAAGATGAGATAAAAGTAGTAAAAACAAAAAGAAACTGAAAAAACAGAGAAAAAGACTTTTTAAATTAGAAAAGTAAGTCAGACAATCCAATATCCAGATAATTGGTGCTTCCAAAAGAGAATAGCAAAAATTAACAGTAGAAAATATCCTTTAAATAATTCAAGAAAAATTTCCAACTCTGAAGAACATGAATTTCTAGACTTAATGTGTTCAGTGTTCAGAACACTGGAAACACAAAGAAAACAGTTTACATACAACAGATGGGACTTAGAATGGCTTTGAATTTCAAACAGCACTTCAAGAACCAAGAAAATAATGGCTTCAAGATTCTAAAGTTATGTGATTCTCAATCTAGAATTCTCTACCCTGTCAAGCAGTATAAGTGTAAAGTTAGAAGAGCTCAAAAAAACTTACCTGCTATACATATTTCCTCAAAAATCTACTCAAGGATATGATAAACCAAAACAAGAGAATCAACCAAAGAAGACAGAAGATAAAGGAAACCACTCCAACACAGGTAGAAGGAGCCTCCATGAAGTACCTAGAACAACTGTCAAGGGTGTGATCTCAGGTAATAGCTGTGAACTAGGTATAGAAAAAGCAACCATGCAGAATGAAGTTCAGAGTTCTCCAGGAGACTCAAGGGAAGGTAAAATGATGCAGTCACTTTGAAAGACAGTCTGGCAATGCTCCAAAAGGTAAAACATAGTTACGTATGATCTAGCAATCTGACTCCTAGGTGTACATCCAAGAGAAATGAATTTAAGTCCACACAAAACTTGTACAGTCACAGAAGCATTATTCATAACAGTCAAAAGGTGGAAGCAATCCAAATGTTCATCGACGTATGAATGGATAAACAAAATGTGCCATGTCTATACAATGCAGTATTATTCAGCAATAAAAAGGAATGAAATACTGATACAACATGGATAAACCTTGAAAATATTATGCTAAGTGAAAGAAGTCAGTCTCAAAAGATCACATATTATATACTGCATAATTCTATTTACATGAAATGTTCATAATAGACATATCTATACAGACAGAAAGAAGACTGATGACTGCTTAAGTTAGAAGAAGATGAGGGGAAATGGAATGTGACTGCTAATAGATAAGAGATTTTCTTGGATAATCATTTTTAGAATATAGATAAAAATATGTATTTTAAAAATGACTATAATAATGGCTGCTGCTGCTAAGTCGCTTCAGTGATGTCCAACTCTGTGCAATCCCATAGACGGCAGTCCACCAGGCTCCCCCATCCCTGGGATTCTCCAGGCAAGTACACTGCAGTGGGTTGCCATTTCCTTCTCCAATGCAGGAAAGTGAAAAGTGAAAGTGAAGTCGCTCAGTCGTGCCTGACTCTTCGCGACCGCATGGACTGCAGCCTACCAGGCTCCTCCGTCCATGGGATTTTCCAGGCAAGAATACTGGAGTGGGGTGCCATTGCTTTCTCTGATAATAATGGCTACACAAGTCTAAATATATTAAAACCACTAAATTATACAAAATGGTGAATTATATGATAATGTGCATTATATTGCAATGAAGCTATTATTAAAAGTTCTTAGTAGTAAGTAGATAGAAAACTAAGGAGAAAAAAATTAACTACATGGAAAACAAAATATTACATGAGAAATGAAAAATATATAATTACACCTTAAGATTGTAAGCACTGAAAATCATATAATTACGACATAACTTTACTGGGAGACTGGAGATATCTATGTGCATGTATGTGTGAAAGTAGGTACATGTATGCTGGAGGGAGAAAGAAAGACGTGGAGGGAAAATAATGAAATCCTTATCTTCCATGGGGAAGATATATATATAATGAATAAAATTTAAAAAGCAAAAACTAGTGGCAATTCCATGGTGGTACAATAGTTAAGACTCTACATATTCACTGCCAAGGGCCCAAGTCGATCCCTGGTCAATGAATTAAGATCCTATAAATCATGTGACACAGCCAAAAAATAGTGTTTATAAATAAAACACAAAAATCAATGGTATTAAGCAATGAACTACACACTTTTGTTAAATGGTCAAAACTGAAAAATTTCACGTTATGTATACTTTACCACAACTTTTAAAATAAATTAGAAAGAAAAACCTCTAGATTATAATATTTTTACCTTGCACATGTATTAACTTAGAAAGTGAAAAGTAACATTCAAAACAGTGTAGCTAACACTAGTAGCAACTAACACTGGGTGCTTTTTATACAGCGGGCACATTCTATGTACTTCTACATGTACTAACATACAGTATTTAATTCTCACTGTATCCTTAACAGAGTAGATGCCACACTTTCCTCCATTTTACAGATGAAACAAAGACAAACAGGATAAATAATCTGCCCAGTATCATAATCATAGACCCTGAACTGGAACCTAGCTCTCCAACTCCAGAGCTCACATTTTTAACCACTATTCTATACTGCCTCTCTGTTCTTTAACATTAAGAATGAGATTTAGGACTTTCCTGGTGGTACAGTGGATAAGAATCCATCTGCCAAGGGAACGGATTCAATCCCTGGTCTGGGAAGATCCCATATGCCATGGACCAACTAAGCCTGTGGACCACAACTGTTGAAGCCCATACGCCTAGAGCTTGTGCTCCCCAACAAGAGAAGCCACCGTGATGAGCAGCTGAAGCACCACAACGAAGAGTAGCCCCTGCCTGCTGCAACTAGAGAAAGCCTTCCCACAGCAACAAAGACCCAGGGAAACCAAACCTAAATAAACAGAAGAATGAGATTTAGCACAAAACTCAAAGGATCACTAAAATACATAATGCCTACTCTCTTTACTCCACTGAGAAATAATATTAGTTTTTTTCCAGTGGCAACCTTGAAGCTATAATCTCTAAAGTTGCTTGCAGACTCTAAAATCATAACCCATAAAAAAAAATAATAAATAAATTAGCTACAATAAACAGCACTTTAAAAAATCTTACCACAAACCTTTGCAACAGAAAAAAAAAAACAAAATCAACTTTTACTCACTGCCTTCTACTTGATTAACCCCAAGATCACATACACTAAAGAATAACACTCTAGCTCTCCAGTAAGATGCTCTTCCATGGATTCTCATGGTTAGCCCCATCCCTTCCTTATGATTTTACTCCAAGTCACCTTCACCTTTCTTCAGAGAGGTCTAAAATGTGACACACAAAGATTTTTTTATAACCTCTTCCCAACTTGACTCTCCCTTGCCACTTCACCCTTTTTTTCACTAGAGAACCTACCACTTCTATAAGATGCCACATACTTTTTTTGTTCATTGCCTGTCTCTCCCATTGAATGCTCCATGAAGTAGAAAATTTTTAGTTTTGATTCACTGTATCCTCAGCATCAACAGAAGTGCCTGACACAGAGTAAGTGCTCAATAAATCTTTGATGATGAAACTACCAATAAAAATAACAAACTTTAAAATAAATGTTCTCCATATTTCGAACAGTTTTAATTATATATGAGAAAGAACATGTTGATGGTTTACTTAGGCCCCAAATTCTTCCATAAGTGGTAAAGAATTACCTAAGAAGCTAAAATATTCAGTTTAGCAATACTTTCTACCCATGTTCCCATTTACTAAGGAGATGTATTCAGTTCAGTTCAGTTCAGTCACTCAGTCGTGTCCAACTCTTTGCAACCCCATGAATTGCAGCATGCCAGGCCTCCCTGTCCATCACCAACTCCCGAGTTCACTCAGACTCATGTCCATCAAGTCAGTGATGCCATCCAGCCATCTCATCCTCGGTCGTCCCCTTCTCCTCCTGCCCCCAATCCCTCCCAGCATCAGAGTCTTTTCCAATGAGTCAACTCTTCGCATGAGGTGGCCAAAATACTGGAGTTTCAGCTTTAGCATCATTCCTTCCAAAGAACACCCAGGATTGATCTCCTTTAGAATGGACTGGTTGGATGTCCTTGCAGTCCAAGGGACTTTCAAGAGTCTTCTCCAACACCACAGTTCAAAAGCATCAATTCTTCGGTGCTCAACTTTCTTCACAGTCCAACTCTCACATCCATACATGACCACTGGAAAAACCACAGCCTTGACTAGACAGACCTTTGCTGGCAAAGTAATGTCTCTGCTTTTGAATATACTATCTAGGTTGGTCATAACTTTCCTTCCAAGGAGTAAGCATCTTTTAATTTCATGGCTGCAATTACCATCTGCAGTGATTTTGGAGCCCCAGAAAATAGTCTGACACTGTTTCCACTGTTTCCCCATCTATTTCCCATGAAGTGATGGGACCAGATGCCATGATCTTAGTTTTCTGAATGTTGAGCTTTAAGCCAACTAGATATATTACTGACTCAAAAATATATACACTATGAAACAACTTCTGTATCTGAACAAAAATCAAAACTGTCAACTACTCATTAAAAACATACACAATATTGTAAATTAACTACTATTTTTTAAAATCATACACAAAAATCACTGGAATAAAATTATGCAAGCTATTAACAATAATTCCAAAGCTTAAAACTTTACAATTTCACAGGTGTGTCTTTCACAGTAGGAGGGGAAGATAGTATTTGGCAATTAGAGAGAAGCCACATAATAATGAATTTTAAAGTATTCTCTTTTTTTCTGGCTAATAAAGAGTTTATAGATACAGTACCTTTGGAACATAAATGCATTCTACCCACAAACTAAAGCAAAACATAGAATCATACTGAATCTCAGGAAGAGGACAGGAACCTTGCTTTACATTAGAATCACCTGGAGATGCCCACCAGCGTCCCTGGTCCCTCCTCAAAAGACTCTGATTCTAGGGACTTTCCTGAAGGTTCAATGGTTAACATTCCACGGTTCCACTGCAGGGGATGGGTTCAATTCTGGTCGAGATTCTGCATGCCAGAAGGCATAATCAAATAAAAAAAGATTCTGATTCTATCAAACAGTGTGAGGATAGAGACAGGCATCTTTATTTCTAAAAGTTTCTAACATGATTCTAAAGCAGCTTAATCATTCATCCAGATCATTAACATCCTCTTAGAACACTGTCCTTCAGAGTCATCCAATATGCATTTGACTACCCCCAGAGACAAAAAATTCACCACCTTCTCAAATACTGAATTCTAATGGAAAGCACTAAATTTGGGGAATCTTACAGTAAAATATCATATGCCTCCCTTTACTTTTTTTTCCTCCTCCAGTTTCTATGTAACTGGTTATTAAACTGAAAGTTGTTAGTATTCACTACCAATACTACTCAGGCATTGGCTATCATTCAGGAAAGAAAATTAAAATCTAAATACACTTCAGCAACTTGTATCAAACTAATTTTTGTGAATATTAAATTTGTAACAGATATCTTTAGATGTGAACATATTTGATCCATAAAATCTATTCTTAGGAATTTATCCTAAAGATACAACTAATGGCTGGATGGCATCACGGACTCGATGGATGTGAGTCTGAGTGAACTCCGGGAGATGGTGATGGACAGGGAGGCCTGGCGTGCTGCGATTCATGGGGTCGCAAAGAGTTGGACACGACTGAGCGACTGAACTGAACTGAACTGAAGATACAACTAAACTAACTGCATTTACAGTATTTTGTGCCAAAACTGAATGTTGGTTGCAATGGACTAAATTTATGTTGCCCCCAAAACCCATGCTGAAATCCTAACCCCAAATGTGATGATATTAGGAAGCAAGGTCTTTGAGCACAGAAACCTTGTGAATGGTACCGCCCTTAAAATAAGGAAACCCAGAGAGCTCTCTAGACCTTTTCTTACCATACTTATTGTACCATATATAGCAAATCTACAACCTGGAAGAGAGACCTCACCAGAACCTGACCATGATGGCAACCTGATCTCAGAGTTCAAGCCTTCAGAAGTGAGAGAAATATATTTCTGCTGTTTATAAGCTACTCAGATATGGCACTCTTATTTGTAACAAAGTAATTTTTGCATCCTTTTTAAACAAAGGTACTTTTAATTCTTTAAAATTTTTACTGTATCTTATTTTTTCAGCCTTACTGAGGTATAATAGGCAAATAAAATTATGATTAAATGTATAATTTTTTATATTTTAAATTATATCTAGCAGTATTCATTTTCTCAGCACACACTATTATAAGTTTTAGCATGTACACAGATTCCTGTAAAAACCACCATGAACAGAATACAAAACACTTCCAATATTCACAAAGAATTCCCTCTACCTCTTTGTAGTTAAACCTCTTACCTCCATCCCTAAACCCTGGTAACCAATCATCTGTTCTCTATGCCTATAGCTTTGTTTTTTTTAAGAATATCATGTAAACAGGCCCATTTAGAATATAATTTTATGGAACTGCTATTATACCATTGATACTTTTCTGTATTACTGGTATGTCAACAGTTGATCCCTTTTAATTGCTAAATAGCATTCCATAAAATAGATATATCAGTTTGTTTATCCATTATCCATTTACCCACTGAAGGACACTTACGTTGTTTCCAGTTTGGGGTAATTAGGAATAGTGCTGCTACAAACATACACACACATATTTTAGTGTAAACAGTAAGTTTATATCGCCCTAGGGGTTGGGGGCAGGAGAAGGGGACGACAGAGGATGAGATGGCTGGATGACATCACTGACTTGATGGACATAAGTCTGAGTGAACTCCAAGAGTTGGTAATGGACAGCGAGGCCTGGCATGCTGCGATTCATGGGGTCGCAAAGAGTTGGACACGACTGAGCGACTGAACTGAACTGAACTGAACTGAAGACATATCCCTAGAAGTGGGCTTGTTGAAACCCATGTTAACTGTATACTTTGCAACAAACTGACAGATTTACCCAGAGTTTGCATTCTCACCAGAGTTTCCCTCATCCTCAGCAATACTCAGTATTGTCAGTATAATATTTTCTATTATTTTAGCCATTCTAAAAGATATGTATGATTCCCAGAGATCAAATTGCCAACATGTGTTGGATCACTGAAAAAGCAAGAGAGATTCAAAAAAACATCTACTTCTGCTTTATTGACTAGGCCAAAGCCTTTGACTGTGTGGATCACAACAAACTGTGGAAAATTCTTCAAGAGACAGGAATACCAGACTACCTTACCTGCCTCCTGAGAAATCTGTATGCAGGTCAAGAAGCAACAGTTAGAACTGAACATGGAACAACAGACTGGTTCCAAACTGGGAAAGGAGTACATCAAGGCTGTATATTGTCACCTTGCTTATTTAACTTCTATGCAGAGTACATCATGTGAAATGCCAGGCTGGATGAAGCACAAGCTGGAATCAAGATTGCCGGGAGAAATATCAATAACCTCAGATACGCAGATGACACCACTCCTATGGCAGAAAGCAAAGAACTAAAGAGCCTCTTGATGAAAATGAAAGAGGAGAGAGAAACAGTTGGCTTTAAAACTCAACATTCAGAAAACTAAGATCATGGCATCCGGTCCTATCACTTCATGGCAAATAGATGGGGAAACAATGGCAACAGTGACAGACTTTATTTTGGGTGGGGCGGGGCTCCAAAATTACTGCAGATGGTGACTGCAGTCATGAAATTAAAAGATGCTTGCTCCTTGGAAGAAAAGCTATGACAAATCTGGACAGTATATTAAAAAGTAGAGACATGACTGTCGACAAAGGTCTGACTAGTCAAAGCTATGGTTTTTCCAGTAGTCATGTATGGATGTGTGAGTTGGACTATAAAAGAAAGCTGAGTGCTGAATAATTGATGCTTTTGAACTGTGGTGTTGAAGAAGACTCTTGAGAGTCCCTTGGACTGCAAGGAGATCCAACCAATTAATCCAAAACATCTACTTCTGCTTTATTGACTAGGCCAAAGCCTTTGACTGTGTGGATTAATCCAAAAGGAAAGCAACCCTGAATATTCATTGGCAGGACTGATGCTAAAGCTGAAGCTCCAATACTTTGGCCACCTGATGCAAAGAACTGACTCATTGGAAAAGACCCTGATCCTGGGAATGACTGAAGGCAGGAGGAGAAGAGGATGACAGAGGATCATCACCAACTTGATGGACATGAGTTTGCACAAGCTCCAGCAGTTGGTGAAGCATAGGGAAGCCTGGCATGCTGCAGTCCATTAGGTCTCAAAGAGTCGGACACAACTGAGCAACTGAACTGAACTGAACTGATGGCTCCCCTGGTGGCTCAGAGGTAAAGAATCCGTCTGCCAATGTGGGAGACACAGGTTTAATCCCTGATCTGGGAAGATCCTATTTGCCTTGGACAACTAACCCCACGCACCACAACTACTGAGCCTGCAAACCACAACTACTGAAGCCCATGCTCCACAATAAGAGGGGCCACTGCAATGAGAAGCCTGTGCACTGCAACTGAAGAGGAGGCCCCACTTGCCGCAACTAGAGAAAAGCCTGCATAGCAGCAGAGTCCCAGTGCAGTCAATTAAAAAATAAATAAAAGGTATGTAAATGGTACCTCACTGTGGCATAATGACTAAAGATGAACATCTTTACGTGCTTAAAAGCCATCCAAACACCTCTGAACTATCTGTTCAAATCTTTCACCCATTTTTAAAATTGGCATGCTGGTTCTTTAGGGGTTCTCCCCAACTATGTTGAGTTTTGGAAGCTCTTCATAAATTATCGTTAAGTCCTTTCTCAGACATGTGGTTTGTAAATATATTCTCCCAGTTCATAGTGTCCTTCACAGGAAAGTTTTAAATTTTGATGAAGTTCACTTCATCAATTTTTTCTTTCATGGATCATGCTTTTGGTAATGTATCTAAGAGCTCCTTGCCAATCCAAGGTCAAGAAGACTTTCCAATGCTCTCTTCTAAGAGTTTCACTACTTTATGTTTTACATTTAGGTTTATGATCCATCTTGAGTTAATTTTTGTATAAGATATGTTGGATAGGTTGAGGCTCACTATACATATGGATACTCAGTTTTCCAACATCTTATATTTGAAAAGACTATCCTTTCTCCATGGAAATATGTTTGCACCTCAGTCAAAAAAATCACTTGACTATATCCAAGTAAGTCTATTTCTGGGCTCTCTATTCTGTGCCTTTGGTCAATACACCACACTGTCTTGATAAGTGTAGCTTTACATAACATCTTAAAATTGAACACTGAGTCTTTCAATTTCACTCTTTTTTCAAAACTGTTTTGGCTATACTAGTTCTTTTTCAAAATTGTTTTGGCCATTCTAGTTCCTTTAACTTTTCTATACATAATTGTTTAAAACTAAAGCCGTAATAGCTACCTCTTAAATGGTTTCTTTGCCCCCTAGAAAACTGGCAATTTTTACTGTTGCCTTTTATCTTGTCAAAACTAGTTCAAAATATAATATGAAGGCACCCAGAACTTTCGACCCAATATATCCAGTACTAGGAAACTTATGTGGAAAACCCAAATATAGATATAAAAATGTGTTCAACATAGTCTTGTTTAGAAACCAAATCTCCAGGTCCAACAAAAGGGGAAAGGTTAAATAAAAACTAGCTGAGTAAATGGTCAAAACATGTTGCTTTTAAAAAATGGATACACAGTGTCCAACTTTTTAGATGAAATATAGTATATTTCAGAAAAATATATATTATTTTTGGATAGCATCATTATTAAGTGACTTTTTTCTTCACAGTTTAAAGAACTTTAAAAACTTTCTACCATGAACACATGTTGACTTATAACTGGAGATTATACTGAGTTTAAAAAATGGTTATTGCCACTTACACAGAAAAATCCAAGCACCTCTGTATCACCCTGTACATTATTAGTATCACGCTTGTTCATAACATATGAATAACCCACATGACAAGTTAAGAGAGTTTAACTCTAAACTATAAATTCTTCTCTGCTGTCACAACAGTTATAACACAATTTTCTCTATGCTTGACTCCATGTTTAACTTTGCACAGAATTCTAAATATGTTATTTTAATTACATTATTAATAAATGACACAAATATTTGCAACATGCAATACATCTGACCAGTAACTAACTTCCTTTATACAAACAGCTTTATCTATTAAAAAAAGAAAAATAGGCAAAGGACAAATATAGATAACTTGCATAAATATTACAAATGGCCAGTGATGTGAAAGTTAGATTTCATTCATGATTAAAAGAAACAAAAAAAATAAAAAAATAAAAGAAACAACCATCATAAAGACCTATTTATCATGACTGTAAACTTCATATTTGACAATCCCTATGTTACACTACAGAATATAAATTAATATTTTTGAAGGGTAATTTGACTATCTTGTAAAATTTAAATACACAAACCCTTTAATTCAGCAAATGCACTCAAAAAAGTAAATGTATTCATGTCAATCTATGCCAAAACCAATACAGAATTGTAAAGTAAAAATTAAAAAAAAAAAAAAAGTAAATGTACGAAAAAATGCCCCTTTCAGCTTCACTTATCAAAAGTAAAAAGCTGAAAATAATTGATTTTTCATCAATAGGGGAATAAAAAAAGTACTTCCTTAACAACTGGAATATTGTACAGCAGTTACAAATTATAAGATAATTCATAAATAATGGAAAGATCTCCAAGATAAAATTTTTTTTTTTAAAGATTTTTTAAAGATGCAGAAAAATACTTGTAGTCTAACTACATTCACAGTTTTAAAATGCTTAGATGTGCCTGTAGATAAATGGAATATTTCTGGAGGATTACATTCAAACAGTTAAGTGATTTTCAGGGGCAAGAATTTCTTACTGCTTGTTTTTCTAGACTGATTTTAAGAAAAATTATTAAATCAACACCCTCAGTAATATCCCTCATTACATCTTTTGGGCTTCCCTGGTAGTTCAGCTGGTAAACAATCCGCCTGCAATGCAGGAGACCCTGGTTCGATTCCTGGGTTGGGAAGATCCCCTGGAGAAGGCAATGGCAACCCAGTCTAGTATCCTTACCCGGAAAATCCCATGGACAGAGGGACCTGGTGCACTACAGTCCATGAGGTCACAAACAGTCAGACACAACTGAACGACTAACTCGAACACATTACATCTTTTAATGTTAGGAAATATATATTCCTATATAATACCTACATGATAGATTAATCCATCATGAACTTAGTATTTTCCCAGCAAACCTACTGTACTAAATTTAAGTGGCTCCATGTTGAAGCTGAGATATGACAAGGTCCTACATGAGGTGGTTTATGAATTAAACTAGGTTAAGAAATAATGTGGAAAAATTAGGTAGCTAACTAGATTTGGTGCTGGAGAAGACTCTTGAAAGTCCCTTGGACAGCAAGGAGATCCAATCAGTCAATCCTAAAGGAAATCAATCCTGAATATTCATTGGAAGGACCAATGCTCAAGCTGAAGCTCCAATACTTTGGCCACCTAATGCGAAGAGCTGACTCATTGGAAAAGACTCTGATACTAAGAAAGACTGAGAGCAGGAGAAGCGGGCAACAGAGGATGAGTTGGTTGGATGGTATCATGAATCTACAGACATGAGTTTGAACAACTCCAGGAGATAATGAAGGACAGGGAAGCCTGGCCTGCTGCAGTCCATGTGGTCACAAAGAGTCCAACAGGACTTAGCAACTAAACAACAACTAGACTTGGGGCCAGAGCTTACCATAATTACTTTATAACAAATGTATGGTGACCTCCAGTTAGAAACATAGTAACTTTCCTTTCCTTTAGTACTATAAAAGTATCTTTAGTTTGGAATAAAATATAATCATCAGTCCAGTTTCAAAGTCTTAAAACTGAAGACAGGAGTTCAGCAGTTAAATATATTCAACTGCCAACAAATAATTTTTGGAGAGAGAACAAGTGTTTGTGCAGATATAGAGAAACTAGAACCCTCTTTCTACTACTGGGAATGTATTTTGGAAAACAGTCTAGCAGTTCCTCAAATAGTTACACACAGAGTTATCAGATGACCTAGTAATTCTATTCCTAGGTAAATACTCAAGAGAAATGAAAACATATGTCCACAGCGAAACTTGTACACAAATGTTCATATCAGCATTATTTATAATAGCCAAATAGTGGAAAACAACCCAAATGATCATCAACTGATGAATGGATAAATAAAAGGTCCATACAATGGAAGATTATTTAATAATGAAAAGGAATGAAGTACTGATACATGCCACAACATATATGAACTTTGAAAACATGGTAAGTGAAAGGCCATATATTAAATGATTACATTTATATGAAATACAAATCTACACATTTACAGACAAGGCAAGTTTATAGTCCCAGAAAGTAGACAAGTTGCCTAGAGTGTGGGAGAAATGGGAAGTGACTGCTGATGGGTATGGGGTTTCATTCTGGAGTGAAAATGTTCTAAAATTGTGGTAATGGTTTTGTACATTTAAATGGGTAAATTGTATTGCATATGTTATATCTCAATAAAGTTTTTTTTTTTAAAGGAAGAAGAGAAATCAATTACAGTCTTAAGAGGCACATCACCAAAAGCAACAGGGGATCTTGATTCAAATGAACTTACAAGTGTATCTATGACACAACTGAGAGAATATGAACACTGGATATCAGATAATATTAAGGAATTATTATTTATTCAATAAGTATAAGAACAATATAATTATTTTTTTAAAAAGATTCCCTATCTTTTAGGGACTCCAGTATTTAGGGGTGAAAGGACATGTCTGGAATTTACTTTAAAATAATCTAATTGGAAAGAGTAGGAATTAACAGGAGAGAACCCAAGAGGTCATTCACAGTGAATTGGGTCTTAAAGATATAAATTAGAGTTCAAGGACTAAAGATGGCATGAGAAGAAATGAAAAAGACAGGTAACAGCTTAAGAAATGGCACTGTCAAAGACCACCTATGGGGCAAGAACAGAAAACACAGAAAAGTAAGGAACAACCAAATCATGAAGAATCTTATATGCCATACAAGGAATTTTTATTTAATTTTATGGAAGACGGACTGCTTCCCCCCCCGCCACCCTTGGTGGGGACAGGTCAGATTAGAGCATTAGACAGGTTACTCTGGTGGCATTATAGATTGAAGGGGCACAAAACAGAGTAAAGAGGCTACTGTCATAGTGCAGGGGAGTGACAACTCAATGGGAACTCATATGGTGGGAGCAGAAATAAAGATTAGAGGCTAAAACCTGAGACATGAGATACTAAAAATAACTGAATATGCAAAAAGAGGAAGCAGAGACCATCTGAACTGATTTCTAGCATGTAGGCTTGTGCAACTAGGTAGACAATGTCCAACATGCAGGAAAGTGAACATAGAAAAGGATTAAGGAAAAAGGTAGAGTTCAGCTTAGTGTTTAGTGTAAAAGGACATACTGGTGGAAATGTGTTAATAGCCAGGCAAAAACTCAAGAGAGGCTAATTAGAAAATACAGACATAAAAATCTTTAGGACATATTTGGTAGCTAGAACAATAACCAAGGAGAGCTTGTTTGTTACAACTGACACAACACAGAAATTTAACCTGAATTTGGGCAAACTCCAGGAGATCGTGAGGGACAGGAGGCCTGGCGTGCTGCAGCTCACAAGGTTGCAAAGAGTCAGACACAACTTGGCAACTGAACAACAAAAGCTCCCTCCCTACTCCAACTTGTTAAAATTAATTATTTTAAAGTGTTTATTTAAACAGAATGATCAAGATGTGTTAATTTTATATTTAGACTATATATTGAAGGCAGGAGGAGAAGAGGACGACAGAGGATGACATGGTTGGATGGCATCACTGACTTGATGGACATGAGTTTGAGCAAGCTCCAGGAGTTGGTAAGAGACAGGGAAGCCTGGCATGCTGCAGTTCATGGGGTCACAAAGAGTCAGACACAACTGAGTGACTGAACTGAACTATACAGATATAGATATAGGAGAAAGAACTTGGCTAAAAGTCATCAAAATTATTCTTTAACATATTGTACACACGCGGCGTTATTTTCAAAGAACAGCTATGAAAATGTACTTTTCTAATTATTCTGATTCCTTTAATGTATCAAGAACATTTAAAATATTCATAACATTTACAATCAATATTTTAAAATCTTCCACTGTATAAAAAATTCTGCACTTCTAAAATGCACTGCTAGTCTGCTTTTAAAAGATCTTATCGAACTTCCCTGGTGGCGACTAGATTCTTCCCTGGTGGAGAATCTATCTGCCTGCCAATACAGGGGACATGGGTTCAATCCCTGGTCTGGGAATATTCCACATGCCATGGGGCAACTAAACCCATGCGCCACCACTACCGAGCCCGTGTGCTGCAGCTAATGAAGCCCAAGTGCCTAGAGCCTGTGCTCCACAATGAGAAGCCCAAGCACCACAATGAAGAGTAGTCCCCAATCATACTGCTATTACAGAAAGCCCATGCAAAGCAACAAAGACCCAGCACAGCCAAATACAAAAAAATAATAATAAATAAAAATTTTTAATGATTCAAAAAAATAATAAAAGATCTTATGTCTTCAGATATTCTTTAAAAAAGCTAAAACAACTGGATTTAATTATTTTGCTTTATTCAGTAGATTTCCAAATGAAGTTAAGCCATCTTTATCTTCATGGGACTACAAAAGTCAAAGTTGCTATTTCTAGCCAGTTTTCCCAATGCCTCTCATTATTACCGCTCCAAAATTCTTAACCTCTCTTAAATAAGTTTTCTAATACTTATATTATAAGAGGAGCCCTTTACAAAGATCCTAATTTCCTATATTACTATAACTAAGATTTCAATCTTAATTAATTTTTAGCTAACCTTCAGTCACTAAGAAAATTAGATTTAACTGAGGCAACCCAGCAACTACAGAAAAATGTCATTGATGGAAAAATCCAAATAAAATCAAAGTTCTCCAAAAGGGGAAAGCACAACTAGAGGAACTAAGCAGTCCAAATACTGAGCCACTAGTCTTAACACTATATTCAAGACAAGGGATTAATCACCCAAGATCTATGAAGAAACTCAGGTAGCAGTTATTTCTTGAAACTGCCCAGAGAACTGGGCAGGGGGACAACTGTCATTCTTCAAAGATGTGGCCTTGCCAAGAGATCGAGTATTACTCTTTCAACTCCTGTGCCCGATGCTAGGGAATGTTAAAGACTGGAGTAAGATCTAGTCATTTCTTAAGAAGCCCATAATCTAATGATTTATTTAGACTCTCACACTACTAGGTTTGGACACAATAGAAAAAAAATTTTTAAGCTAAAAATATCTTCTTAGTATAATACATGACCTCAAGTAACTTTTTCAGTTTTACCACTTACACTTTCAGTTTTACATCATTTTTATTTAAAGAAACTCTCTGTACATTACTTACTCAACAATTTATCACTAAAAAAAAATTTTTTTAATGGTTATATAAAAAACATAGTAACTCATCAAATCCAAACTCAGGAAGTGCACTCCCCTTAAAACCCTTTTAACATAAGATTTCTTAGATACAATCTAAATTCTACAGAATTTCCATATCTTCAGTTTAAGACGTCTCTTTTTTTTGTCTAGCTATTTTTCCTTCATTCTTAGAGTAAATGTTGAAACATGATTAACAAAGTGAAAGAACTCAGGGTAAAAATCCTGAGGACAGTTACTGTATATTTTTTCCCTTTAAGTTTTATTGAAGTACAGTTGATTTACAATGTTGTATTAATTTCTGCTGTACAGCAAAGTGACTCAGTTATATGCATATATATTCTTTTTCATATTCTTTTCCATTATGGCTTATTACAATACATTCAATAGTTCCCTATATTATCCAGTAGGACCTTGTTGGTGTTTTTTCCCTTCTTTTAATTTTAGGGAAGTTGAAGTTTTCCACAAGGATTAGCTTATATTGTTCCTTTCCCTATTTAGCCAATGGGAGAAAGAGCAGTTATGTGACAAGACCAAGATGAGCCTTAGGTAATAAGGTTTTTTGTTTGTTTTAAACTCAACTACCACAGAACTCAAATGAGCTTTGTCGCCTTCAAAGCAAACACCTCAGAAGGTTGGCTATATATCCACTCCAATAGTCCTAGACTGCCACTGTTCAAAACTCTTTTTTGAGAACTGCCCTCAGAATCTATTGTACAACTTCTTAATGTCCTTATTAGCGGCAAACCTTTGCTTCTTGTGGATCTTGTTTTTAATATCCAAAGGTGATTCAGATTCAACTTGGTAAAGGAGGAAAATAATCTGAGTAATACTATATTTTAGCCAAAAACAAATGTGCGGCTTTCCTCGTTGCTCAAATGCAGCACATGGGGTCGGTCGATAGACAATCCAGGAAGATCCTGTATGCCAAAGGGCAACTAAGCCCGTGTACCACAACTGTTGAGTGTTATGCTCTAGGGTCTGGAATCCACAACTACTGGGCCTATGTACCACAAATCCTGAAGACTGAGCGCCCTAGAGCATGTGCTCAACAAGAGACACCACCACGGTGAGAAGTTTGTGCACCACAACTAGAGAAAAGCCCACATAGCTATGAAGAGCCAGTATAGTCAAAAATAAAATAAATTTTTAAAAAATCAAATATGAATATGAAGTATTACAGATATTTTACCTGTGCCTCTACCAACAATTTCAAAAGTTTCAAATCATATGAAGGATATTTTTTTGAATAATGAAACTTTTTGTTTCGCCACATATATATGAAGTATGCCTTCCAGTAAACTTAAAAATCTGTATTCTAAGCTTTAAATCACTCTTCTAAAAAGAATCACTAAATATTGTCCAATTTTTGTGACTTTGCCAATATTATCTTATAAATGGTTATTTTCAATGAGATAATAAACATTCAATGTTTACAATCTGAATTACTATGTATGCTACTAAGTGGGTCACATAATCCAAATTATTTCAAGGGATTTACCCCTCAAATTAAGCTGCCATGCAGCAAATACAGCAAAGCAGATAATTAAATAACTGTGAAATCTGACTTCCCTGGTGACTTAGACGGTAAAGCGTCTGCCTACAATGCAGGAGACCCAGGTTCAATCCCCGCGATCAAGAAGATCCTCTGGAGAAGGAAACGGCAACCCACTCCAGTATCCTGGCCTGGAGGATCCCCTGGACGGAGGAGACTGGTTGGCTACAGTCCATAGGGTCTCAAAGAGTCAGACAGGACTGAGGGACTTCACCTTCACTTTCTTTGTGAAATCTGAAAATCCAAATACACAAAAACTGAAACTATGGCAGTGATCTCAAGATGCTATAAAATGCATGAATATATGGCTTCCTCTGATGATTAATTTTTTAACATCTTATTTTGGAATACAGATTCACAACATATATTTTAAAAGATAGTACGCAGAAATCTATTTTTCACTCAATTTCCCCCAAGAGGCTGCATCTTACATAATTATAGTCCCATATTAGAACTAGGAATTTGACACTGGTACAATATATAAGTGTAGTTCTGCATCATTTTATGGCCTGTGTAGATCTGTGTAAGAACCAACACAATTTAGAACTATTCCATCCACAAAGATCTCATGCTCCTCCTTCACAGTCACATCCACCTCGTTCCCATAACCCAAACATCTCTAATCCCTCCTCCCTCACCACCCCCACCCCTCCACACTCACTGGTTTGTTTTAATCTTTATACTTTTGACATTTTAAGAATGTTAAACAAGTGGGACCATGTAACCTTTGAGATTGACTTTTTCACTCAGTGTAATCTTCATTCAAATTATTACATATATCTATAATTTTTTTAAAAAAGATGCTGTAATAGAGATAAGGAATACCAGGTAAAACTCAACTGAAAAAACAACAAATTCTCAACTTTACACTGCTCAAGTTTCTTATGACGTTTAAATATAATTGGAAAAGTATTGACATTATTTTAAAAGCATAAAGCAACACTGTATTAAGAAATTTAACTTCCTCTATGATCCAGTATGACTTCAAAGATGTTTACTATCATCTCTAATCCCAAAAGTAGCTTTTTAGATTTATATTTCCGAACTCTAGCTCTAGCACCATCCCACTCTTCCCATAATGAAAAAGTTGCTATCAAAGGAGTCAATTTGCTTAAAAAAAAAAAAATTCTTCTGTAATATGACTTGTCACTCTCTAATCCAAGTGGTCCAAGAACAACATCAAAATCCAATTCTTCAGTCAATTTAAGATTTATAAGCAGAAGTCGTAATAATCTCCCTGAAAGTTGAAGGAGCAAATTACCCTTGTACAATTTAAAATAAAAAGTTCCTTTTCAAATGTTCCCAAAATTTCATTTATTTATTTAGTTTTTTGAATACACCATGTAGCATGTGGGATCTTAGATCCTCAAAGTGAAGTTGCTCAGTCCTGTCCAACTCTTTGCGACCCGTGGACTGTAGCCCACCAAGCTCCTCCGTCCATGGGATTCTCCAGGCAAGAATACTGGAGTGGGTTGCCATTTCCTTCTCCAGGGGATCTTCCTGACCCAGGGATTGAACCCAGGTCTCCCACATTGTAGGCAGATGCTTTAACCTCTGCACCACCAGGGAAGCCCCACACCTGGGATCAAATCCGCAACCTCCTGCAGAGAAAGTAGCGTCTTAACCACTGGACCACTAGGGAAGTCCCGTTCATAAATTTTATTTTCTTAAAGCTCCATTTCTGTACCTTCAAACATCATCCAAAATGATAAAAGATCTCACCAAGAGAATACACAGGCTTTAGAACCAAGCAGTCTGATAATCCATCTTGATATTACAACTTCCTAGCTGAGGACCCTGGGCAAGTTAAATAAGTTCTGTGATTGTTTCTCTATATATACATGAGAGTAATAGCAACACACCTCACAGGAGAATTGTATGAAATATTCTATATAAAGTACATGGCACATAGTAAGTACTCAATAAACGTTAGCTACTAACATCTACATTACTGTAATAAGGATAGTAGCGTGTATCTGCAATTAGACATGACATTCAGAGTTTTGCATGTTTTAAATTACCCTGCCAACAAGTTTACAACAGTAATTTACTGCGTTATAACAAAAACATATTTAATTTGTTATTAAAACAAATCAACTAAAGGTGCTTAAAGTGGATATTCACTTTCTATGTTAAATACATATCCCCAAATCTGAATATTCCAATTCTTTTTTTTTCCCCCTGAATATTCTAATTCTTATATGGAGGAAAATTTATGTAAAATCAAACCTTAGCAATCCAAACTAAAATTTTCTCTTCAGTTAAGTATTTATCATCCCATAATTTTCAGAATCAGTTCATTTAAAGATACTTAAGCATAAACTCAATAATAATTTCTCACTGAACGAAGTTGAAATGAATTAATTCTGTGCTGACAAAACACTTTCAAAGAGGTTCAGCTTAGTCTTATTCAGATATATATGTAGCTGTATATGATGAAATGTCCAAAAGAATTTCAGGAACATGAAAGAATTAAAAAGTTTAAATATGACCTTTCAGCAAGATAGGAGTTCTGTTGTCTTAAATCCTGAATTTATAACTCTTTGTTTTCCCAAACTATATTAGCAGAGGTGGGCCAATTTCTTAGATAATCTCTTTAATTTCACCTGTCTCCAACAGACAGATTCTTCTGGAACCTTACTTAGTCTAGGACCACTAACACTTTTAAAAATGGAGCAGAATATTTAATCACGACAGACTGTGGTTATGTTGGCCAATGCACTAACTGGCCTTAAAACTTTGATTTTAATTTCCATTACAATTATGTCAGTAACACCTACCCCTCACATTTCTGCAGACTTTTATGAAGATTATTCATCAAAGTTCTAAGGTTATCAATGTCCTAATACTCTTCCTTACTATCTGAAAAGTAGTAACATTTCCTATAGTGCTCTGACTTTGGTGTGTGTTCAGTAATTATTGTTTACTAACACAAATCTCTGAAAAACAGGAATCAACATGCAGCAAAAAAGTACTAAGGAAACAAATCATTCAAAAAGAAATAATTCTTATTGATCAAATTTAAGACACTGGTGCTGGCATTTAAAAAATTTTTATCAGATTATTTCAATGCAAGGGTCTCTCACAGCTAGGCCACAAGTGCCACCTAGCTGATGGCAATTCTAAGAATTCCTGGACTCATTCCAAATTTGAGATGTGAAACTAGAAAAATATGCATCTTAGAATCAACTTAATACGGTAAAAGTATAATCTATGAAATACTGGAATGCTGCATTTGCCAGGGATGCAGGCTGGGTACTAAAATTACATTCAGTGTCCCAAATCAATGGACATTAACCATGTTTCCACTTAAAATGTTCCTTTAGTTCACCCAGCACACCAAGACAAGTTCAGCTTCCAGAAAAGGGTACAGCTAAAAGTCCTAAGAGGTGTTCTTAAACTGACCGAGAAAAAATTTTAAACTAAGAAAATTTTAACTGACTGAAAGACTTATCATAATTTTTTTTTATAAAGCAGTATTTTTTTTTACAACGTCAAAGGAGTTTAACTTTGTTTTTAAAGCTGACGATCCAAATCCCTTAAAACAAGGATTCAGTTAACCCTCCTACATACAAGCTAGTTTGTGTGTTCTCATTGTCTTCTGAAGAAAATTTATAAAGTTCTCAAAAGGATCCCTATGCCAAAAAGACAGAGCTACTTAGAAAAATTGTTTCAACTATATATTAAAAATTTCAGAGTCATAAAATAGTTTTTATGGGGCAGGGAGGGGTGGCACGTGAAGAATAGATTCCAGAACAAATGAAAATAATGTATGCCCTTTATCTGAAACAATTACTATTGAAGGGTTTCTTTAATATAAAATGAAGTGTTTGATAAAGAATATCCTATTAAGGAAAACTGAAAATATAACAAATACTTCCTAAATTTTATCTGTTGGGAGTTATCCAAAAATAGAACACACTTGTATTTCATTCCCATACATTACTGAATAAAATCAAAACTACAAAACCTGCAATACTTTAAGCATTCTGTAACAGTTAAATGTTATGCCTATCATGAAAGAATCACTCTTTCTGATCTCCAGACTCATTGCTATCTTGTATTTATATAAATAATGCAGGAGGTACAAGGAGGTTCTATACAAAAGCAGCCACACTAAGTTATGATCATTATCAGGAGTTATTTGAAAATATAGTTGTTTCTAAAAGAATAGGGGTAAACTTGTTAAAAGTCATTACTACTGCTCAGGTGATCAACAAGTTCCTCTTCCAGTAACATAACAGAATTCCAACTCGCTCCATATTAGCAACATTAAAATCAGAAGTGTTCTGGGTATTCTAAGTCATCTCCTACTTTGTGTTCTACAATGACTGACCCCAGAGAAAAAATTTGAAGCAGCAAAGAAATTCACTCTGTGAATCAATGAGATCAAGAAATTGGACAGAGGACTCCCCTGGAGGTCCAGCGGTTAAAGCTCCTGGATTCCAAAGCAGGGTTACCAGGGTTTGATCCCTGGTGGGAGAACTAAGATCCTACATGCCACGAAGGGCAGCCAAAAAAATAAAATAAAAATAAAAAAATTTTAAATTAAAGAAACTGGACAAAAAGATAATGAGGCCAAAGAAGAGTTTATAACATGTAGAAAGTCAGACACAAGAAACTACTTTTGCCCACCATACATCTATATTCCTCTCGATCCCCAACCCAAGCGAAGAATCATACGGATTCAAGATATTTGAAAAACAAGTTGAAAAAACAAATTTTGAAATACAGGTCTCACAAGTCTCTACAACAACAGATGCCACAGTTAAAACAGACTAGGGTCAACTATTTCATGGTGAATAAGATCAGTTAGAAGTCTATCAATTAATATGTAAAAGGTAAAGGAGTTAAATTATGAAAAATTTAAAATGACTGGCAGCCCACTGCCTTTGGAAACTACAACACACCATAAAGAAAATAGTTTCACTTCAAAATAAATTACATTAAATGTTCAAGAACCACCATTTGATCAGGGAGAATAGTAGCAGAGAAAGATCTGTGCCAACTTTTAACTGCAGCTGTAGTAGACACACTAAAAGCCTTGTTTCACAAAAGCAGTGAAATAAAAAACAATGGTTTTAAACCTGTCACCAGTGTTAACTGCTCACGACCATAAATTTGCCTTTTCCAATGAAGGACTTTGGAATAAAAAGCCATTTAAAAAAGAAAAAAAAAAATGCAGACAAGAACAAAATTCTCACATAACACTGAAACACTAATCCTGTTTAAGAATTTTCATACATTTTTTACATGTCACAAAAGTAAAAAAATATATATCTAAATATACAACAAAACAAGATTCTTTTTAAATAAGACTGAATTTAAAAAGCAGTTAATTTAAATCAGTGCATGCTTCAAGGAATCCTCCTTCCATATTACCTATGCCAAACTGAGAGGGTTCACCACACTCCATTCTCAATTACCTAAGCAAAACTATTACCATTTTAAACCCATTATTTCCTTTGTTTGTTGTTGTTTGTTTTTAATGCATTGCGTAGGAGTAAGATAATTCTAGCTAGTAACCATTTATCCTGACAAGTGATTGTCCCAAATAATGATACTTTTTAGAAATTAAACTTCATTTCACTAAAGTTAGCCAGTAGATTTTGCAAGTATTTTCCTCTGAAGAGTACAGTGTATGGTTGGTATATACAATATTCTAAATACTAAACGCATGCTTTTAACCAGGTATTAAGTGACTATCACAGACATGAATAGTTAACATTCCACAATCAATTCTTCACATTTTCTACAAAATAGACCCAATCTCAAGCCTGAAACTGAGGCTTCTACCTTTAGAAGAGTAGAAACTAAACTAATTGGGCAGTCCTTAAAAATACACGTAACTACATGACTAAGATACTCATTTAAAACTTATGCCAAGATAGCCCCTCCCTTCAAAACAAACTAAGACTGACTCACAGACCTATTTTACTTAATTTTGGAAATTAAAAAAAAAATTAACTTAAAAGAATTCTTAAGCACTCATTTCCTCTCTGTCCCCCATCATTTAAAACTTCGACCTTCAATCTGTGATTTTCCCCTTAAAAAAATGGTTAAATAAAAACAAAAACAAAAGACCCTCAATATTTCCAACTATCTATTTGGGAACTGAAAAAACTACTGGATTCAGGAATGATAAAAACCACTGTTCTAACATCCTGGAAAACAATAGAAAGTATAACTACGGTCGCTAAGGAGCGGTCCTACTTTGTGAAACCATCCCACCGCAGATGTTACTCTTCACCTGTGAGACCACCCCCCCTCCCCGTTTGCTAGAGTTAGCCATCTAAGCAAAAGGTTTCAATTTTGTCTCCCTGAAGTGGGAAATTATCAATCTCCCTATATAACATGTTCCGCCCTCAGTGCATATTTCTACACGGGAGGCCGGGGAAGGCGGGGGTGAGTGCAGTAAAGTTGGTGGCAGGGTGAGGACAAAGGGCATTTTGAAACAGCACTGAAGTAAATAGAAATGAGGACAGAAAGAGGGCTAAATTCGAGTTCCCTCAAGTGGCTGATGGCAAGAAAACGCAGGCGCCCTTGTTTACCACCCCTAGGGTCCTAGTCTCCATTACCACCCACTGGAATGCGAAGTTGGAACCACCACTATATGCAAGAAGCCCTCAAATCCCCAAAATGTCAGGTCAGTAGGCAGCCTCTGGAATGACAGGCCGATACCCTCCCCCACCCTCCTACCTCCCCCACCCCCCCAAAAAAAAGGTCCAATCCCTTAAGTGCAGGTCACTCTGCCCTCTGGGGTAGTTCCAGCCGGCGCAGAGATGGTTCTGATGGGAGGCCGTGGGGGACAGACCACCTTTCTTTCCGTACACCCTCGGCGGGGGAAACAAAACAAAGACCTCCCCCCTCCTCCTCTGGTAGCCACTACCCTAGCCACAGAAGCTTTCCTATTTCCCGGCGCAGGCTGGCCTCCCGCCCCCGCCCCCATGACAAAGAAAAGGCACGGGGTGAGCAAGCGAGGCCTTCCTGCCTCCACGGATGGGGGGAGGGGGCTGCCGAGGTGAGGAGCCCCCTCCGCTCCCCCGCGCTCCCACTCGGCCGGGAAAACAGCCGAAAACCGCGGCCTCCGCCCGGGGAAGCCTGAGCGGGGGTGCGGGTACCTTGAAGTAGCCGCCTTCGTAGAGCGTGTTAGGGGGTCCGAAGATGGCAACCTCCCAGTTGTAGAGGTCGGATTCATCCACCAGGGTGATCCGGAAGCCCTCCACCGGTTCCTCCTGCAGGGATTTCAGCTCGAGCATCAGGGCCTTCTGCGAACTGGTCATCTGCTGCTGGGCCATCGCGGCGGCGGCGGCGCCGGGCCGGGGCCCCAGTCCTCACGCACCAGCGGGGCCGGACCAGGCCCCTCCCCTCCGCTCGCCCTCTGCCGGGCCGCTCCCGGCCCCTGTCTTCACACACCCGGCGGCCCGGACCAGGCCCCACACGGCCCGTGGGCCGGCCCGGTTCCTCCTCACACACGACGCGGGCCGGGCCGGGCCCTTCTCACACTCGGGCCGGGGTGGGGGGAGGGGTGGAGAGAGTTAAAGAAATTCGCTCCGGGTCTCGGGCCTCCCCCCCCCCGGAGGGGGCCTCAACTTGGTTGGCGGTGTGGTGGGGGGGGGAGAAGAGGTGGAAGAGGAGGAAGGCGGCGAAAGGCCGGCGACCGTGAGGAGACCGGGCCGGGATGGCCCGGGAGCGCCGCGCTCGCTCGCTCTCTTGTTCTCCTCGGGGGCCGCCGGGGCCGAAGGGCGCGCGGGGCCGAAGGGCGGGGGAAGCGCGACACGCGGGGGTCTCGCGGCGGCGGCGGCGGCGGCGTCGGCGGCGGCGCGGGGGGAGGGGCGACGGCGGAGGAGGAGGAGGAGAAGAGCGAGAGCGCCTCGCGCCGCGGGAGCGACGAAGCCGAGAAGGAGGGAGGGAGGAGGGGCGCGCGTCGGGAGGGAGGAGGGGCGCGCGTCGGGAGGGAGGAGGGGCGCGCGTCGGGAGGGAGGGCGGCTCTTAGCGGAGAGCGGCTCTAGGGGGCGAGCGGCCCGACGCGACGCGCGTGCGCGCGCCCCTCCCTCCCCCTCCCCCCTCCCCCCTCTCCCCCCTCCCTCTCCTCCCCTCCCCCCACCCTCTCCTCCCCCCTCTCTCTCCTCCCTCTCCACCTCCTCTGCCCCTCCCTCCCTCCTCTCCCTCCTCCTCCTCCTCCTACTCCTCCCACTTCCCCGCCTCCTCTCCAACGCCCCGCCAGGTGGCGGCGCTTTGTGACGCCGGCGCGCGTCCCCCGCCCTTAAAGGGCCAAGCGGCAGTGGAGGGGGTGATGGTGGGCCGGGGTTTGAGGGTGGCCCCTAGGGGTGCCCTTGTCCCCAAAATGACGGTTGTGCGGCTTGACGTTACGTTTCCAAAGGCGCGCCCGGGAAGGGATCTCTGTCCTAGAGCTGTCATCGCCCTCCTCCCCCTACTGTATCCTCAGGCCTCCCGCAGTTGTCCTAAGAGCCCTGATCCTCTGCAGGCCTAACATCCCCTCCCCACCCCGCCATAACACACGGTCTGTCGTCCCAGCACTCAGTAGATGCTTGACAAGGATGTGCTGACAGTGCGGGTTTTGTCGTTGGGAACAAGCGTCCTGACATTTCTGCAGGTCCAGTCCTCATGCCATTGTGTCCTTGGAGAGCAGCGTGTTACCAACTTAGGGGGTTGAAGTGCAGTTTCCCATCCGAGAAATGGGGAAAGCAGATAGGTCAGTTTCTACTTCCCTTAACTACAAAGAGGAAGTTGTGGGAAATAAAAAGAAAAATAATCATACAGACTGAACCTGGGTTCTTGGCCCTTTTCTGTGTGTGATTTGGGACAAATGCTGTGGCTATCCTCCATTTACCCATTTGTAAAATGAGGTACTTGGTTGAACTTTGACCCCCTGCAGATCTTAGAACTGGGGTTCTTTTAAAATAATCATGAGTGAAATGAGATGTGGAAATGATCTGCAATCCCATAATTTAGGCCCTGTTTCTCTTTGGAAGGCCTGTCCTATGAAAACTGAACATTTTCTAGAAAAGGCAGAATACTGTGAGTTCCACACATTTAGAATTCTGGGATCAGAAACATCCCTGGTTCCAATCCTAGCTCCACCATTTATATTATATTACCACTTCCTTTTTCATCAGCTTCTGTAAAAGAGGTTAATTATGCCTAACATATAAACAATTATAAAAATTAAATCATCCATGTACAGAGTTTAGCACAATGACCAGCATATGGTAAACACTCCATAAATAGGAACTTTAAGAAAAAATGGGAGGGGGATTCAGGGTTGGGAACTCATGTACACCTGTGGTGGATTCATGTCAATATATGGCAAAACCAATACAGTATTGTAAAGTAAAAAAATAAAGTTTAAATTAAAAAAATAATAAGAAAAAAAAATTTTAAGGCATAGTTATATTCTGGATACCACCCCCTCCATTTTTTAATAGACTTAAAAAAAAAGCAGAGAAAATAGTACAAGTAATTTCCATATACTTGGCATCCAATTTCCCCTTATTAACATCTTACATTAGTGTAGTACATTTATTACAATTAATGAACCAATGTTGATATATTATTAACTAAAATCTTAGTTACTCACATTTCCTTAGATTTTACCTAATGTCCCTATTCTCTTCCAGGATCCCATCCTGGATACTATATTTAGTTTTCATATTTTATTAAGGCTCCTCTTAACTATGAAAACTTCTCAGACTTTCCTTGTTTTTGGTGACTTTGGAAGTTTTGAACAGTACTGGTCAAGTATACTTTAGAATATCCCTCAGCTAGAATTTGTGATGTTTTTCTCATGATTAAACTGAAGTTTGGGCTTCCCAGGTGGCTCAGTGGTAAAGAATCCTAATCTGCATGTGAACCAGATGCTGGTTCAATCCCCGGGTCAGGAAAATCACCTGGAGGAGGAAATGGCAGCCTACCCCGGTATTCTTGCCTGGAAAATTCGGTAGACAGAGGAGCCTGGCTGGCTACAGTCTGTGGGATGGCAAAGAGTCTGACATGACTGAGCAACTGAGCATGCCCACAGGGGAAGAGATCCCAGGAGAAAAATATTTTCATCACATCATATCAAGAGCACATAATATCAACAATGCTGTGTTGATATGCTGATATTGACCTCAATCACCTGGCTGACCTAGTGTGTCAGGTTTCTCCATTGTAAGTTCAGTTCAGTCGCTCAGTCGTGTCCGACTCTTTGCGACCCCATGAATCGCAGCTCGCCAGGCCTCCCTGTCCATCACCATCTCCCGGAGTTCACTCAGACTCACGTCCATCAAGTCAGTGATGCCATCCAGCCATATCATCCTGGGTCGTCCCCTTCTCCTCCCGCCCCCAATCTCTCCCAGCATCAGAGTCCCTTCCAATGAGTCAACTCTTCTCATGAGGTGTCCAAAGTACTGGAGCTTCAGCTTCAGCATCATTCCTTCCAAAGAAATCCCAGGGTTGATCTCCTTCAGAATGGACTGGTTGGATCTCCTTACCACCCAAGGGACCCTCAAGAGTCTTCTCTAACACCACAGTTCAAAAGCATCAATTCTTTGGCACTCAGCCTTCTTCACAGTCCAACTGTCACATCCATACATGACCACTGGAAAAACCATAGCCTTGACTAGGCGGACCTTAGTCGGCAAAGTAATTCTCTGCTTTTGAATATACTATCTAGGTTGGTCATAACTTTTCTTCCAAGGAGTAAGCATCTTTTAATTTCCTGGCTGAAGTCACCATCTGCGGTGATTTTGGAGCCCCCAAAAATAGTCTGACACTGTTTCTACTGTTTCCCCATCTATTTCCCATGAAGTGATGGGACCAGATACCATGATCTTCATTTTCTGAATGTTGAGCTTTAAGCCAACTTTTTCACTCTCCTCTTTCACTTTCATCAAGAGGCTTTTTAGCTCCTCTTCACTTTCTGCCATGAGGGTGGTGTCATCTGCATATCTGAGGTTATTGATATTTCTCCCAGCAATCTTGATTTCAGCTTGTGTTTCTTCCAGTCCAGCATTTCTCATGATATACTCTGCATATAAGTTAAATAAGCAGGGTGACAATATACAGCCTTGACGTACTCCTTTTCCTATTTTGAACCAGTCTGTTGTTCCATGTCCAGTTCTGACTGTTGTTTCCTGACCTGCATACAGATTTCTCAAGAGGCAGGTTAGGTGGTCTGGTAAAGTTTGGTCTCCACTGTAAAGTTACTCTTTTTACCTCGTTTCTGTCCTAAGAAGGAAGTTACTATGCACTATCCACAAGGAAAGAGCCCCTTCATTTTGTTGTCGGTGTTAATTTTTTTCTCAGACACAAAGCCTCAATATTTTAAATAATCATTCTTTAGCTCCCAGCTCTATTCTCTTGATCTTGAGACCAAACTTCACTGGCATTAGAGCACATCTTAGTCAGTGTAGCCCCTCCTTCCCAAAGGATGGAGTATGACTGATTCTGACTTCTCCTCCTCCCCCCTACTCAATTTAAGGACAAGAAGATTGCTGATCTGGAAACGTAAGTGATGATGTTGACACTTTTAATAGCAAGGCTATGAGAAGACAAATAGGCAGAAAGTTCATCTTCAAAGCATTTCACCTACATAAACTCATCACAGCCCCACCCTTACCCAGAGGATGGCAGATCCCTAGTCTTAAGTCACTGAAACATACACCTGGCACCCAGACCAAATGCCACTGCCTGGACTCAAATCAACTCTCAAACTCATACCAAGTATTCACAATGCCATGACCCTAAGATGGGTGACTAATAAACATATACCTATCAAGGAAGCTCACAGCCTAGTGTCTTAATGAGCTGTTTAAAGACTCCATCCTCAGGTCAAAGGAAGTCAAATTCCACAGGACTTCTATCATGCCTTTTTATCTTAGCAGGTGAGACATTGTTTATTAGTAGGTTGCAACTGCGTCTTATTCATCCCTGGATCCTCAGCAAGTAGGACACTCTCTGACACAAAATAGATACTAAGTAGTTGTTCTCAAGGGCCCACAGCCAAAGGCAGGAAGATAATCAGTAACAACAACAATAACAGCAATGAATCACAAATTAAGCCTCACCCTCCACCTCTGTAGTCTAATAGGGTCTCTCAGACACATAGTAGGTGCCCTGTTCTGTAAGGACAACAGGTCTTGCTCATATCCATATCAGTTCAGTCCCTCAGTTGTGTCTGACTCTTTGCAACCCCATGGACTGCAGCATGCCAGGCTTCCCTGTATCTTAACAACTCCCGGAGCTTGCTCAAACTCATGTTCATCGAGTCAGTGATGCCATCCAACCATCTCAGCCTCTGTCATCCCCTTCTCTTTCCACCCTCAATCTTTCCCAGCATCAGGGTCTTTTCCAATGAGTCAGTTCTTCTTATTATGTGGCCAAGGTATTGGAGTTTCAGCTTCAGAGTCAGTCCTTCCCAAATTAAAGTAGTGATTTCCCTTAGGATTGACTGTTTTGATCTCCTTGCAGTCCAAGGGACTCTCAAAAGTCTTTTTCAACACCACAGTTCAAAAATATCAATTTTTTTGGCACCCAGCCTTCTTTATTGTCCAACTCTCACATCTATACATGACTACTGGAAAAACCATGGCTTTGACTAGGCGGACCTTTGTTGGCAGAGTAATATCTCTGATTTTTAATATGCTATTCAGGTTTGCCATCATTTTTCTTCCAAGGAGCAAGCATCTTTTAATTTCATGACTTCAGTCAGCATCTGCAGTGATTTTGGAGCCCAAGAAAATAAAGTGTGTCACTGTTCCCATTGTTTCCCCATCTATTTACCATGAAGTGATGGGACCAGATGCTGTGATCTTAGTTTTCTGAATGTTGAGTTTTAAGCCAGCTTTTTCATGCTCCTCTTTCACTTTCATCAAGAGGTTCTTTAGTTTTTCTTTGCTTTCTGCCATAAGAGTGGTGTCATCTGTGTATCTGAGGTTATTGATATTTCTCCTGGCAACCTTGATTCCACCTTGTGCTTCATCCAGCCCAGCATTTCACATGATGTACTCTGCATAGAAGTCAAATAAGCAGGGTGACATATACAGCCTTGATGTACTCCTTTCCCGATTTGGAACCAGTCTGTTGTGCCTTGTCCGGTTCTAACTGTTGCTTATTGACCTGCATACAGATTTCCCAGGAGTCAGGTAAGGAGGTCTGGTATTCCCATCTCTTGAAGAATTTTCCACAGTTTGTTGTGATCCACACAGTCAAAGGCTTTGGCATAGTCAATAAAGCCTCTTGTTTTTTCAATGATCCAACGGATGTTGGCAATTTGATCTCTGGTTCCTCTGCCTTTTCCAAATCCAGCTTGAACATCTGGAAGTTCATGGCTCACATACTGTTGAAACCTAGCTTGGAGAATTTTGAGCATTATTTTGCTAGCGTATGCTGCTGCTGCTGCTGCTGCTAAGTCGCTTCAGCTAGCGTATGAGATGAGTGCAATTGTGCGGTAGTTTGAACATTCTTTGTCATTGCCTTTCTTTGGGATTGGAATGAAAACTGGCCTTTTCCAGTCCTGTGACCACTGCTGAGTTTTCCAAATTTGCCAGAATATTAAGTGTAGCACTTTAACAGCATCACCTTTCAGGATTTGAAATAACATCAACTGGAATTCCATCACCTCCACTAGCTTTCTTCATAGTGATGCTTCCTAAGGCCCACTTGACTTCATATTCCAGGATGTCCGGCTCTAAATGAATGATCACACCATCATAGTTATCTGGGTCATGAAGATCTTCTTTTGTATAGTTCTTCTGTGCATTCTTCCCACCTCTTCTTAATATCTTCTGCTTCTGTTAGGTCTATAGCATTTCTGTCCTTTATTGTGCCCATCTTTGCGTGAAATGTTCCCTTTTTTCATTATGTTCCCTTTGCATAAAATGTTCTAATTTTCTTGAAGAGATCTCTAGTCTTTCCCATTCTATTGTTTTCTTCTATTTCTTTGCATAGATCACTGAGGAAGGCTTTCTTATCTCTCCTTGCTATTCTTTGGAACTCTGCATTCAAATGGGTATATCTTTCTTTTTCTCTTTTGTCTTTAGATTCTCTTCTTTTGTCAGCTATACATAACTGTATTCAAGCTACTATAATGTTTGGCTACTTTACAGCACAAATAATGAATGGCAGAAACAGCTTCCTAGAGCTTTCTTAGTTTCATGACAGGTAGAGATTGACTTGACTGACTGGTGCCCTCTGGTGGCAAAGAAAACAAGACGTTTATCCCTAGTGTCTATGGCATCACCTAGTACTCTAGCCAGGGCTCCTCTAAAAAATCTATTACCTTTCTTACAAAGAGAAAAGATGTGGAAATAAATGAGAGAGAGGGTCTTTGCTTTAGAAAAGTTAATTCTGACTTTACAGAATAACTTTTTTTTTTTTTGCCACACTTCATGGCACTGCAGCCATGAAATTAAAAGATGCTTGCTCCTTGGAAGAAAAGCTATGACCAACCTAGGTAGCATATTTAAAATCAGAGACATTGCTTTGCCAACAAAGGTCCATCTAGTCAAAACTATGGTTTTTCCAGTAGTCATGTATGGATGTGAGAGTTGGATTATAAAGAAGCTGAGTGCCGAAGAACTGATGCTTTTGAACTGTGGTGTTAGAGAAGACTCTTGAGAGTCCCTTGGACTGCAAGGAGATCAAAACAGTCAATCCTAAAGGATATCAGTCCTGAATATTCATTAGAAGGGCTGATGCTGAAGCTGAAACTCCCAATACTTTGGCCACCTGATGCGAAGACCTGACTCATTGGAAAAGACCGTGATGCTGGGAAAGATTGAAGGTGGGAGGAGAAGGGGACGACAGAGGATGAGATGGTTGGATGGCATCACTGACTCAAAGTCAGCATCACTGACTTTCATGGCTGCAGTGCCATGCAGTGTGGCAAAAAAAAAAAAAAAAGTTATTCTGTAAAGTCAGAATTAACTTTTCTAAAGCAAAAACCCTCCCTATCATTTATTTCCACATCTTTTCTCTTTGTAAGAAAGGTAATGGATTCTTTAGAGGAGTCCTGGCTAGAGAGTACTAGGTGATGCCATAGACACATGAGTTTGAGTAACCTCTGGGAGTTGGTGATGGACAGGGAAGCCTGGCCTGCTGCAGTCCATGGGGTTGCAAAGTCAGATATGACTGAGTGACTGAACTGAATTGCATGGCTTTTGGGAAATTGTTTCCCTGGTCAGGGATTGAACCTGGACCATTCTGTGAAACCCCAGAATCTTAATCATTAGGCCACTAAGGAATTCCCTAGAATGACTTTTTTAAAAAGCCCACTATTTTGTTTCATTTTGCATATGTTAATACATGTAAGTCTTAAACGGTGCTTCTAAGGAGGCACAATCTTCCTTTAAAAACAACAGCTAAGATTTGCTATGCATCAGTATGTGACAGGCTCTCCACATGTGGTAAATCTCACTTAATTCTGACAAAAATCCATGACATGATCATTACTAGAAATATCTATGGTTTCCCTGGTGGCTCAGACAGTAAAGAATCTTCCTGCAATGCAGGAGACCTGGATTTGATTCCTGGGTTGGGAAGATCCTCTGGAGAAGGGAATGGCAACCCATTCCAGTATTCTTGCCTGGAGAATCCCATGGACAGAGGAGCCTGGCAGGCTACCATCTGTGGGGTCACGGTGAGTCAGATCTGACTGAGGGGGCAACTAATGCACAGAGGAGCCTGGTAGGCTACAGTCCACGGGGTCGCAAAGAGTTGGACACGACTGAGCAACTTCACCATCACCATCACAGGGAGGTTAAGAAAATTACTCAAGATGAAAAAGGAGAGAGGGGGGCAAGGCACAAACTTTAAAAGAATGATGTAGCCCAAGGCCATGATATAAACTTACTAGAACCAAATGGGTCCAACATAGTGGATGAGACAATTTGCAGTAGACATTGAGCCTCCGTATACACTCACTGTAACATATCTGCAAGCTAAATGACACTTCCATGGGCGCCATGAAACTTTAAGGCCAAGCATTAAAGACCAAAAAATGTGTGGTGGACCAATTCCTGGAAATCTTTGCCCCTTCCCTAAAATAGTTGGGATAATCCTCCTGCTCATTAGCCTATGAAATTACCCAGACTGTAAAAGCTAACCACATCATATTTTGAGGCCAGTCTCACATTTTGAAATGGTCTACCCTCTGTTTGTAGAGTGTGTTTCTCTCTCTAAATAAATCCACTTCTTACCTATCACTTTTTCACTCATAATTCTTTCTTTAAGTCCTGAAATCAGGTGGGTGATATCAGTAGGAAGACTGTGGGGTCTGGCCATGTTTGAGCCCTGGTACATGGGTTCAAGGCCTAATATGAGGTGAACAGTTTTAAAGGTTACCCACTGAGTGACTGGTAGAACCTAAAGTTGAACCCTGGCCATCCCACCTTGGTGTGACTGCTTGTAAGCACCGTGCTCTTCCCAGTCTAATGTGCCCACAGCAATCTGTACATATATGCTCTATTGCAACTATTTGTTTACATCTTTCTCTCAGCCTCTAAGGTGCTCCTAAGAAAGACATTCATGGAGGAGGAAATGGCAATCCACTCCAGTATTCTTGCTTTGGGAAATCCCATGAACAGAGGAGCCTGGTGGGATATAGGCCATGGGGTTGCAAAAGAGTCAGATATGACTTAGCAACTAAATAAGACCATGCTAACAATATTTTCAAGAGTATAGGATATTTTCTTACCTCTGTCATTTCTTTAAAAATAGCATTAAAAAAGATAAAATTATTTTGCCCAAACATTATTAATAAAAGAAAAAGTAGCTAAAAATTATTATATATCCAGGGCTTCTCTGAAAGACAAACATTATGCATTGGCTTCTACTTTAAAACTGCTCATTTTATAAACATGACTTTGGTTGATCTTTGACATAAAACAAATTTGATTTTCCTCAATTCTGTGATTTAGATATTTCCCACATTGAACAAATAATAAAACTTGTATTTATGTTTTTAAAAAGTCATTCACTCACTCAACAAATATTTATTGAGTGCCTGCTATATGGCAGGCCCCTGCTTAATGCCAAGGATACAGTAGTGAATGAGACAGAAAAGACTAGGTTCTGCCCTCAAGGAGTTTGTATTCTAGTGGTTGAGACAGAAACAGACAAAAGCAAGTAATTAGTAGACAAATAAGATTATTGCAAGTTTTGGTGAGTACTAATGAAGGTGATTAAAGTGGACAGCCAAGACTGAAACCACCAGGGTGGATGCAATTTTAAATGGAGACAGGGTCATAAGAAACCTCTCTGAGGTTATGTTCAAATGAATACAGGGATCATCAACCTGTGAAATGTAAAGGCAAGAGCATTATTCCAGATTTCTGGCTTGTGATCATTATGTCTTATTTATCTTTATCCTTGACATAGCACAGGCCTTGATGTTGTGGAATGAAAAGTTGACTAATCTCTGGCCCTTTTGGTCTTCCTCAGACTTCCAGGATGGCATATCCTCCCTTGATCAGTTCGAACTCAAATCATACTTAGGGACTCAGCACCAGTCCCATCTCCTCCAGGAAACCCTACTTAACAATCAAAATACTCTTCAACTATAAAGAAGGAAATGTTGCCATTTGGGACAACATGGATGAACATTGAGGGAATTATGCTGAGTGAAATAAATCAGAGAAAGACAAATACTGTAGTGTCTAGGAGTCCCTGATGTCTTAGCGGTTAGGATCCAAACTTTTACTGCCATGGCCTGGGCTCAATCTCTGATCAGGGAACTGAGATCCTGTAAGCTGTATGGCCTGGTCAAAAAGAAACAAACACTGTAGTATCTCACTGACATGCAGAATCCAGAAAAGTCAGACTCAGAAAGTAGATTGGTGTTTGCCAGGCCCTGGGGGGTAGGGGAAATGAGATATTGGTTAAAGGGTACCAGCTTCCAGTTATAGAGGAATAAGTTCTAGGGATCTAGTGTACAGCATGATGACTATAGTTTAAAATATTGTATTGTGGAGAAGGAAATGGCAATCCACTCCGGTACTATTGCCTGGAAAATCCCATGGACAGAGGAGCCTGATAGGTTATAGTCCATGGGGTCACAAAGAGTCAGACACGACTGAGGGACTTCACTCACTCACTCACAGGCTAGGCTTGAGGGTGGATGGAGATCCTCCACAAAGACACTCAGATGGCAGCTGTGGGAACCTCGGAAGCACCTTTCTGCCTCCCTTTCCTCAGCTCTAAAATGGCGATGATAACACCTGTCTTAGAGTGGTCGTGAGGAGTAAATGGCATCATGCTCAGGCTGTATGTATATTCAATGGAGTTTATTGTTGCCAGGCCATATTGATTCTGCACAGGCTGAACTATCCTGTACTATCTTGGCAGGCCCCCCCACCCGGCTGTCTTAGCCTCCTGCTCCAGCCAGTGTTTAGTGCTAATACTAGTTAAATACTTTTAGAAAGCTCTTCCCTCGTATTTGTTAAAATAATTAAAATGTATTTGAAACTGCAAAAAAATAAAATAAAATAAAATAAAATATTGTATTGTAGACAGCATATTAAAAAGCAGAGACATTACTTTGCCAACAAAGGTCCATCTAGTCAAAGCTGTGGTTTTTCTAGTAGTCATGTATGGATGTGAGAGTTGGACTATAAAGAAAGCTCAGCACCAAAGCACTGATGCTTTTGAACTGTGGTGTTAGAGAAGACTCTTGAGAGTCCCTTGGACTGCAAGGAGATCCAACCAGTCCATCCTAAAGGAAGTCAGTCCTGAATATTCATTGGAAGGACTGATGCTGAAGCTGAAACTCCAATACTTGGGCCACCTGATGCAAAGAACTGACTCATTTGAAAAGACCCTGATGCTGGGAAAGATTGAGGGTGGGAGGAGAAGGGGATGACAGAGGATGAGATGGTTGGATGGCATCACTGACTCAATGGACATGAGTTTGAGTAAACTTTGGGAGTTGGTGATGGACAGGGAGGCCTGGCGTGCTGCAGTCCATGGGGTTGCAAAGAGTCGGACATGGCTGAGCAACTGAACTGAACTGAATACTTGAAAATAGCTATAAGAGTAGACCTTAAATGTTCTCATCAAAACAACAAATGGTAATTAGGTGAGGTGAAGGATATGTTAAATGTGTTAACTAATCTTACTGAGGTAACCATTTTGCAATATGTGTGCAACAAATCATCACATTGTACAACTTAAACAGTTATATGTCAATTTTATCTCAATAAGGCTGTGAAAAAAATATCAAAACATTGGTAGCAAAGAAGGTGGTAAGCTCAAAAGCCCAGGACAAGAAAGCAAGATAGAGTAGGGAAACTCCCAAGTAGTTCAGTATGGCTGGGCCTTAATATTTGAAGGAGACAATGATGACAGACAAGGTTGGAAGGTTGACAGTGGTCACATCATTTAGTCAGTGAACACTTACTGAGAAAGTACAGTGTACTGGGTATTGGACATGTACACCTGATCCTTGTTTTCACAGACTCACAGTCAAGGATGGAGTGATAGACAATTGATAAACAACAAAAAGTCATTTTTAAAAGTGCTAAAAAAAGGAATCAGTGGGGTGAAGAGATAATGGAAAACATATTTCAGTTTGGGTGATCAGTGAAGGCTTAACTATAGACATGTTATTTACACTGAAAGCTGGGGGGATGAAAGGGAAAAATTTTCAGAGAAGCATCCCAGGCAGAGCAAACAGCTTGGCTCAAGTCTCTGAGATAAGAGAGAACTTGATACAACCAAAGAATTGAAAGAAGGTGGATATTGCTGGAGCTCAGTGATGAAGGGGTAGAATGCTGAGAAAAAAGATGGGCTAGCAAATGAGGGAATACATTGATCGTGGCCTTGTAGAAGTCTGTATATCATTCTAAGTGCAAGGTAGCCACCCACTGATGAGTTTTTAAAAGGAGTGTGACATGATAAGGTTTCAGTTGCAGAATACTCATTCTGGCAAGCATGAGAAAATATATTGAAGAAGGACAAGACCATTTTTGTGAAAATTCCTTTAAAAGCATTGCATAAGCGAACCTATGCTATTAGAAGTCAGGACAGTGGTTATTTTTCCGGGGTGGTGACTAAAAGCCAGCATGAAGGGAGATTGAAAAGGTGCAGAAAATGTTCTTTTAAATTACAATTTATTTTTGTGTTTATTTTTGGCCTCACTGGGTCTTCGTTACTGCTTCTGGGCTTTCTCTTGTTGCAGTAAGCAGGGTCTATTCTTCATTGTGGTGCATGGACTTCTCATTTTGGTGGCTTCTCTGGTTGTGGAGTACTGGCTCTAGGACATGTGGGCTTCACATAGTTGTGGCTCGAGAGTTCTAGAGTTTGAGCTCAGTAGTTAGGGTGCACATGCTTAGTGGCTCCATGGTGGGCGGGATCTTCCTGGATCAGGAATTGAACCTGTGTCCCCTGAATTGGCAAGCAGATTCTTAACCACTGGACCACGAGGGAAGTCCCCCCCTTTTTTTTTTCTGTGAGTTGAGTACATATGTATGTTTAGTTTGTGACTATCCAAGGTGTATACTTGAGATATGTGAGTTTTTCCATATGTGTGTTGTGCATGGGTGCTCAGTGGTGTCTGACTCTGTGACCACATGGATTGTAGCCTGCCAGATGCCTCTGTCCATGGAATTTTCCAGGCAAGAATACTGAATTTCCTACTCCAGGGGATCTTCCTGACACAGGGATTGAACCCAGATCTCTTATGTCTTTTGCCTTGGCAGGCAGAGTCTTTACCACTGCATACTTCAATAAAAAAGATTTAAAGAAAAAGCTATCAAATGAAACTGTGCTATATTCTTCAAAACGGTTGTTAGTGGGGGAAATGGACTTCCCTGGCAGTCCAGCAGTTAACATTCTACACTTCCAATGCACGGGGCAAGGGTACCATCCCTGATCAGAGAACTAAGATCCCACATGCTGCACAGTGTGGCAAACCAAAAACCAACACATACACACACACAACAAAAAAACAAAAAAGGCAGAGAATATGTTCCAGATTAATTCAGACTGAGAGGGAAAAGAAAGATGATGCTTAAACAGATGCCTGATCTTGAACCAGGAAATAAAACTCTACTATGTAAAGGGTATTTTTGAGATAGTTGGCAAAATTTGAATATGGACTTAATACGTGAACTATGAACTTCCAGATGTTCAAGCTGGTTTTAGAAAAGTCAGAGGAACTAGAGATCAAATTGCCAACATCCGCTGGATCATTGAAAAAGCAAGAGAGTTCCAGAAAAACATCTATTTCTGCTTTATTGACTATGCCAAAGCTTTTGACTGTGTGGATCACAATAAACCGTGGGAAATTCTGAAAGAGATGGGAATACCAGACCACCTGACCTGCCTCTTTGAGAAACCTATATGCAGATCAGGAAGCAACAGTTAGAATTGGATGTGGAACAACAGACTGGTTCCAAATAGGAAAAGGAGTACGTCAAGGCTGTATATTGTCACCCTGCTTATTTAACTTATATGCAGAGTACATCATGAGAAACACTGGGCTGGAAGAAGCACAAGCTGGAATCAAGATTGCTGGGAGAAATATCAATAACTTCAGATATGCAGATGACACCACCCTTATGGCAGAAAGTGAAGAGGAACTCAAAAGCCTCTTGATGAAAGTGAAAGAGGAGAGTGGAAAAGTTGGCTTAAAACCAACATTCAGAAAACGAAGATCATGGCATCTGGTCCCATCACTTCATGGGAAATAAAGGGGGAAACAGTGGGAACTGTGTCAGACTTTATTTTTAGGGGCTCCAAAATCACTGCAGATGGTGATTGCAGCCATGAAATTAAAAGATGCTTACTCCTTGGAAGAAAAGTTATGACCAACCTAGATAGCATATTCAAAAGCAGAGACATTACTTTGCTGACAAATGTCCGTCTAGTCAAGGCTATGGTTTTTCCAGTGCTCATGTATGGATGTGACAGTTGGACTGTGAAGAAGGCTGAGCACCGAAGAACTGATGCTTTTGAACTGTGGTGTTGGAGAAGACTCTTGAGAGTCCCTTGGACTGCAAGATCCAACCAGTCCTTTCTAAAGGAGATCAGTCCTGGGTGTTCATTGGAAGGACTGATGTGGAAGCTGAAACTCCAGTACTTTGGCCACCTCATGCGAAGAGTTGACTCACTGGAAAAGACTCTGATGCTGGGAGGGACAGGGGGCAGGAGAAGAAGGGGACCACAGAGGATGAGATGGCTGGATGGCATCACCGACTCGATGGACATGAGTTTGAGTGAACTCCGGGAGTTGGTGATGGACAGGGAGGCCTGGCGAGCTGCAATTCATGGGGTCGCAAAGAGTCGGACACGACTGAGCTACTTAACTGATGATAGTATTGAATGAAAGGTACATTTCTTGAATTTTATAATCGAATTATGACCACATAAAGGACAGGGAAGCCTGGCGTGTTCCAATCCATGGTCGCAGAGTCGGACACGACTGAGCGACTGAACTGAACTGAACTGAACTGAAGAGATAGTCCTGGGGCTTCCCAGGTGATGCTAGTGGTTAAGAACCAGGCTGCCAACGGGCAGGAGACCTAAGAGAGGCTGGTTTGATCCCTGAGACAGGAAGATCCCCTGCAGGTGGGCATGGCAACCCACTCCAGTATTCTTGCCCAGAGAACCCCAGTGACAAAGGAGTCTGGCAGGCTACAGTCAGTATGGTCGCAATGAATGGGACAAGACTGAAGTGACTTAACACACACACACACACACACACAAAATGAATAAACTCAAGACATATTTTGGAAGTAGAACTGACAAGATTGGTTAATTGATAAAGCAAGAAGAAGAATCACTTACGTAAACAAACCCTCCCCAAAAGGCCCAAGCTAGCCCCGCCCTTTCCCTGGTGTTCCAAGAGGAGGAAGTGAGGAAACGGAAGCAACTGCCAAGTTGCCGGCAAGCTTCCGGTCTGCCGTCGCAAAGAGGCCGTAAATCGGAGAACTCTGTTTGGCCCCTCCCCCGTGATGGGCGGTCCTGGAGAGTGACAGAAACCAATGGCGAGCGACTCGTCGGGCACTCACCCAATGGCTCTGGAACTGGGCGGGGTTCTTTGCCATGAGGCTTGCTAACGCCGGTACCCGCATTTCTGCCGCGGTTTGGGCATTTCTGCCAACGTGGGTAGAATCTCTTCAGAGCAAGTGGACTTTACACCCAAAGTGCGAGAGCAACACATGAGGGATGGGCCCCGCACCTGCGAGAGCGGAGCATCGCGGAACTGCTGGGGAGCCGGAGGTGGGCGAGCGGCCTGGGAGGAAGGGATGCGCAGCGTGCCGGAGACAGCAGAACCTAACAGTTTGCTAGCGAGGGACACGAGAGTGGCCCCTTAGGGAAGAGCCTCATTTCCCCCGATGCTTCCAGCTTAGGATACCGAGGCAGGGCTTGCTAAGGGAGGTAGAACTTGGCTTTACTTGCAAAGTAGTAAAGCCTATGAACCGTCTCTGTTCGTTAGGTCTACACCTTGAAATTGAAGAGTCCCGCCCCATTCCCTTCCGCGGCGTGGGTCTTTTCCCTAACTCTTTCTGGACCTTGGGCAGGATTTTCTCCCCTCCTGTGTCTAGTTTTGTGCTCCCCACGTGGTGGCAGTCCTGCTGCGCTACCGTAAGGCTCTTCCGGCTGTGGAACCATGGAGGGGGGCAGAGCCCAGGGCTGCAGGGTAGAAGGTTTGGGATCCCGCACACCAGGGTTTGAAGCCTGCTCACAGTTTAATTATACCAACTGGAACCACAGGCTCAACGGAGCTTCGTTCAGGTGTTTGTTTTCTGCTAGGATTATTATAAGGATTGAATGATTTATTGAGTATATCCTTCAGAGCCAGTAGACTCCATCACTGAGCACTTAATGTATACTGATATAGCCTATAGTCAGGGCTTGCTGGGGCAGGGGGTGCGTGTGTGTAACCTGGCAGGATTTGGATAGAGCAAGAGTGGAGTTGGTATTTGCGACGTTCCAGAACTAACTCAGCAGAAGAGAAAGTCTTGTTACTTGGAAGTACAAGGAGCTCAGGCATTGCTTCCAGGGCCCATTCAGCTACTACCCCTATGACTCCAAGCAGAGTTACATGCTTGTGCTGTTAGATAGATGGGAAACCCTCAACTCAAGGAGTTTTCAGTCTAGAGCTCAGTAAGTTCTTTTAACTAAAAATTATTCTGAGTTTTACACAATCTGATTCTTGTTCAAGAGAGACCAGGAGCAGGTGAAGCCTTTACCTACATCTGGTCCTGGTGGCAGTGGATGCTGGATGTCTGTGATGTCACCCTGGCTTCTCCCTCTCATTGGCTACAGGTGATGGAGTCAGCTCTGGAAGGCACAGGCAAAGAGGGGAAGAAGGAATCCTTAAAGAAACGTAAGATGGCTGGGTCTCCAGGGGAGGGCCTCCTGCAGCCCGTGAAGCTCAGCCGGGCAGAACTGTACAAGGAACCTACCAATGAGGAGCTCAGTCGCCTTCGGGAGACTGAGAGTTTGTTCCATTCCAGCTTGCTTCGTTTACAGGTACTGTTGGGTGGTTGGGGCTTGGGTTAGAGGGAAGGGCTGAGACCCTGAGGCTGAAGTACTACTCTCTCCTGCACCATCTTACAGGTAGAGGAGTTACTAAAGGAAGTGAGGCTGTCAGATAAGAAGAAAGAGCGGATTGACGCTTTCCTACGGGAGGTCAACCAGCGGATCATGAGGGTGCCCTCAACCCCTGAGACAGAGGTAAGTCAAGTAGTGGAGGGAACTGGAAAGCCCAGAAAGGGTTCTCAGGGACCTTGCTATTCTTTGAAGGGGATGGGGTGCTAGGGAGCTCATTCTCACTGCCAGGAGGCTCAGCTGGGAGTGCAGTCACTTATTTGTTCATTCAGCAAACACTTGTGTGCCTTGCAGTAGTTGTGTTCTTCGGATGTGTTGTGCTTAGTTGCTCAGTCGTGTCCGATTCTTTGCGACCCCATGGACTGTAGCCTACCAAGCTCCTCTGTCCATGGGAATTCTCCAGGCAAGAATACTGGAGTGGGTTGCCATGCCCTCTTCCAAGGGTTCTTAAGATACATCAGTGAATAAAGCAGCCTGTGTTCTAGTTTTAGAATATGGACAATAATATAATGAACATGACAAGTAAACTGTATGGCAGTGTTAGAAAGTGGTGGTAAGCACTATGGAAAAAGGAAGAAGGACACATTAAGGGGATCATGGGAATATCAGAGGATGAGAGTGGTTGGCAACTTTAAATAGGGTGGTTGAGGTAGGCCTTACTAAAGTGACATTTGTGTAAAAAAAGTGAGTCAGCCATGTAGATATTTAAGGGAAGAAGAATATTCCAGGAAGGGGAAACAGCCAACACAGAGGCTCAAAGGCAAGAATAGGTCTGGTACTTCTTTGGAATGAATGAAGGGAAGATAGAAGGAGGTCAGTTTAGAAAGGTAATGGAGGAAGTGGGTATATCATGCAGGGCCTTGTGCACCAGAACAAGGACTTTGAGCTGTTGCTTTGGGGCTTCCCTGGTGGCTCAAATGGCAAAAAATCTGCCTGCAATGCAGGAGACCTGAGTTTGATCCCTGGGTCAGGAAGATCGCCTGGAGAAGGGAATGGCAACCCACTCCAGTATTCTTGCCTGGAGGACTCCATGGACAAAGGGGCCTGGCAGGGCCACAGTCCACAGGTTGCAAAGAGTTGAATACAACTGAGCGATTAACACTTTGGGTGAGATGGGGATAACTACAGCATTTTTGTTTTGTTTTGTTGTTGTTGTTTTGTAAAGTGATTTTGTGATCTAACTTCAGTTTTAAGAAGTTCACCCAGACTATTAAAAGTAGAATGGAAGGGAACAAAGATGAAATCAGGGAGACTAGTTAGGAACCTGTTGTGCAGTGATCCACTGAAAAATGGCTCAGACTAGGATAGAGTAGAGAAGTGATCAGTGTCTGGATACCTTTTGAAAGTGAAATGGGTGTTTTTTTCCTCTTAACCTCTATTCATTTGTTTGGCTGCACTGGGTCTTAGCTGTGGCATGCTCACTCTTAGTTGCAGCATGTGAGATCTAGTTCCCTGACCAGGGATTGAACCCACACCCCCTGCACTGGAAGTGCAGAATCTTAGCCACTGGACCATCAGGGAAGTCCCAAAATGGGGGTTCTTAACAGAGGTGAGTCAAGGTGATTTAAACGTTTTTAGCTTGAGCAGCTAGTATGGAGTTGCCTTAATGGGGAAGACATAGGAAGATCAGGAGCTTGGTTTCAGACGTTTTGACATGTTTAATTTGAGATGTCTACTAGACATTAAGGGGACATGTTAGGAAGGTAATCAAATATGTGTCACTGTCTCTGTCCCTGCAGCTGACCAACCAGGCATGGCTCCCAGATGGGGTTCAAGTCCCTATCCACCAAGTACCCTATACTGTGAAGGGCCGTTTCCATTTCCTGCCCCCAGCCCAGGTCACTGTTGTGGGAAGTTACCTTCTGGGCACCTGCATCCGGCCGGACGTCAATGTGGATGTGGCACTGACCATACCCAGGGTAAGATCCAGAGTTTGGGACGGAAAGGTCTGCCATTTCACCACCTACAAACCTTGGATCCCTTTTTCCCACCTCGCACTTGCCAGAGGATTGAAACCTGAATTTTGAATCCAAAGAACAGACCACTGCAGTTGTCTTGAAGGAGCAGCACTTTGCCTTCCTCATCCAAGATATGGTGTTGCTGGCCTTGACTTTGGCATCCTCGCCAGCAGATGGGGTTGCCAAGCTTTGCTCTCACTTTGGCTTCATCTTGGCCCCCAAGTCCTCCATCAACAAACAGTTAAGCAACTTGGCCGTCTCTCTCTCTTCTCCTGACCGCCTCCAGGAGATCCTACAGGACAAGGATGGGCTGAACCAGCGCTACTTCCGCAAGCGTGCCCTCTACCTGGCCCACTTGGCTCACCACCTGGCCAAGGACCCACTTTTCGGCAGTGTTCGCTTTTCCTACCCTAATGGCTGCCACCTGAAACCCTCGCTGCTGCTGCGGCCTCACGGTGGGAGGCACACACTGGGTGGAAGGCACAGTATGGGGTGATGGACAGATCTGGTAGGGGAGGCACAGGGGCCTTAAGTCCATGGTGAGAGAAGACCTGGGCCTCAAGTCTCAGGGGAAAGGTATTGGGACCTCAAATTCTGAGGTGGGCAGGCATGGGGCCCTTATGTGGGGGGACAGTGCAGGGGCTTCTCTGACTCCAGGGTGGCTGCAGGGTCTTAGCATCACCTGTCTTCCCCCCAGGGAAGGATGAGTGTTTGGTCACTGTTCGTCTGCATCCCTGCCCTCCACCTGACTTTTTCCGCCCGTGCCGCCTGCTGCCATCCAAGAGCAATGTGCGCTCTGCCTGGTACCAAGGGCAAAGTCCTTCAGGGGATGGTGAGTAGACAGTGATGTCAAGGCTGGGTTGGAGGAAAGGGTGTTGTGCGGCCCTCTCCTCTCACGGTTTTCTCTTTCCTCCCACAGGTAGCCCAGAACGCCCCACCCCCCACTACAACACATGGCTCCTGCAGGACACAGCCCTTGAATCCCACGTGCAGCTGCTGTCAGCTGTGCTGGGCTCAGCCTCAGGACTGAAGGATGGGGTGGCACTTCTGAAGGTCTGGCTGCGGCAGCGGGAACTGGACAAGGTGAGCTGGAAGTGGCCCAGTTACCCTGGGCCTCGCTGAGTGGTGGGCTGGCTCTGAACTTCGGTCTCTCCATCCATTTCTCTCTCAGGGCCTGGGAGGATTCAGCGGGTTCCTTGTCTCCATGGTGGTGGCCTTCCTCGTGTCTACACGCAAGATCCACACCACCATGAGCGGCTACCAGGTGCTGAGAAGCACCCTGCAGTTTCTGGGTGAGGCAGCTGGACTCGGAAAGGCCAAGGGTCCTGATCATCCCCATCAGGGATCATTTGCTTTATTGTCCTCAGACAGAGGAGTAAAGCGAACCTCAGAGGCAGACAGTTGCAGTCACCTGTCTGGAGGGTGGGTGTCACGGGGACTGGGTCCTTAGAAAGGGGGATTCCTTCTGACACAACCACCTTCTCTGGTTCATTTCAGCCAGTTCAGATCTGACTGTCAACGGGATCAGTTTATGCTTCAGCTCCAATCCCTCCCTGGTGAGTAGGGCGGTGCTGAGTCTGGTCTTGCAAGGTGGTGCTAGTGGTAAAGAACCCACCTGCCAATGCAGGAAACATAAGAGACAAGGGTTTGATCCCTGGGTCGAGAAGATCCTCCGGAGGAGGCCATGGCAACCCACTCCAGTATTCTTGCCTGGAGAATCCCATGGACAGAGGAGCCTGGTGGGCTGGTCCACAGGATCACAGAGAGCCGGGCATGACTGAAGTGACTTAGCACACACACACAGGTCTGGGCCCAGAGCCCTGAAGTTAAGGCCCAGCCCTGACTGGCTTCTCTCTCCCTCTCCCAGCCGGTCCTCGATGACTTCCACCAGGCCTTCCCTGTTGTCTTCCTGGACTCCTCGGGCCGTCTCAACCTCTGTGCTGATATCACTGCCTCCACTTACCACCAGGTACCAGTTGTCTCCCACTGTCCTGAGTTCCCCCAGTGTCCCAGCCCAGCCCCTGTCCCTTCTGCCAGCACCAGGACACCAGCAACTCCTCTCTAGAGCATGTCTCTGTGTCTGGGCCCTGGGTTCAGTAAGGGGAGAGAGCAGTGCTGGTGGTCTCACATGGTGGGTTCCTTGCTTGCTCCATGACCCCAGGTGCAGCACGAAGCTCAGTTGTCTATGGCACTGCTGGACAGCAAAGCTGACGATGGATTCCAGCTGCTCTTGATGACTCCCAAACCCATGATCCGGGCTTTTGACCACATCCTGCAGTGAGTTTCAGGGTGATACGTCAGTGAGTCCTGTTGCCTCAGGGCTAGTGAGGGGGCCGAGATCTTCAGACTGGTGCTCTGGTTGATCTCCCTAGTGATGGTGGGGGTGATACCTGGGGCCAGCAGTACTTGATGCCCCCTCTTTGTCCCTCCGTGCCCCCACACCCCCCAGCATCCGTCCGCTGAGTCGCCTGCAGGCAGCATGTCACCGGCTGAAGCTGTGGCCAGAGCTACAGGATCTCGGTGGGGACTATGTCTCAGCGGCTTTGGGCCCACTCACCACCCTCCTGGAGCAGGGCCTGGGGTCCCGGCTGCAGCTGCTGGCCCACACTCGGCCCCCAGTCTCAGAGGTGAGGTGGGGTGGGTTGGGGAGTTTGTGGGACTGAGAGAGGAGGATCCTGGGACCCAGGGGATACACAAGACGCCCCATCCCTCTAACTAGAAAGGGGGTTTCCTGACCCAGCTGGGGGGCACTTGGACTGAGCTCGGCCTCTCTACACCCTGCAGTGGGACATCAGCCAGGAGCCACCGAAGCACAGAGATCCAGGCGTCCTGACCCTGGGGTTGCTCCTCCGGCCTGAGGGGCTGACCAGTGTTCTTGAGCTGGGTCCTGAGGCTGACCAGCCTGAGGTGAGCAGCTGGGGGTCTCGGGTGATTTTGCCCTGTCTTGGGAAGCTCGGCGTGTGTACTGGCAGGAGTAGGGTGGACTATCCTCTTGCCACCTGACTCGAGGCCTGTCAGGAGATTTCTGACAGAACCCCTTCCTTGTTGATCTCTCCCACCATCGTCTTCTCCCTAGGCCGCCAACTTCCGCAAGTTCTGGGGCTCTCGCTCCGAGCTTCGGCGTTTCCAGGATGGAGCCATCCGGGAAGCTGTGGTCTGGGAGGCTGCCTCTATGGCCCAGAAGCGTCTCATTCCCCACCAAGTGGTCACTCATCTCTTGGCACTGTGAGTGTTAGCATCTGAATGCCAGGAGGCGGGCATGGGCTGCGGAGCCTTTTAGGAGGCTCTGGCCCAAGCTTTTGGGGTGAGCTGCTCACATCCAGCAGTTCTCTCCCTGGCCCCCAGTGCCCCATACTCTCTGTGCCTCTTTTCTAGCCACGCTGACATTCCAGATACCTGTGTCCACTATACGGGGGGCCTCCTGGATGCACTGATCCAAGGCCTGAAAGAGGTGAGGGCCCTGGTTCAGGGCTGGGGTCAAGGCTAGGGACTGTTGGGCGAGTAGCCTGTGTGGCTGGATTTGGGGACGGCGCGAATGGGGCTGGAGAGTCCCCACCTCCTTAGCTAGGTTGCACTTCCCTGAGTGACCAGCAGGGGGCCCTCTGGCTCTGCAGCCGCAGCCTGAGCCAAGGCTGTATCCCAGGTGGCCCGGCTCTCCTGTAAGGTCCTGCCCTCCTGATTGTGTTTTCTCCCCTCAGACCTCCAGCACCGGTGAGGAGGCCCTGGCAGCTGCAGTGCGTTGCTACGATGACCTCAGCCGCCTGCTGTGGGGCCTGGATGGTCTGCCGCTGACCGTGTCTGCCGTGCAGGGAGCTCACCCTGTGCTGCGCTATACTGAGGTCAGGAGCAGGGAGCCCTTTCCACTGGGTCACACCTCCCTCTGCCTCACCCACCAAGTACTCTCCCTTTCAGCTCCTCGTCCTCCTCCTCAGCCTCCCTTCTCCCACAGGTGTTCCCACCAACCCCAGTCCGTCCAGCCCACTCCTTCTATGAGCAGCTGCGAGAGCGGGCCTCGCTGTTGCCCCGGCCTGACAAGCCCTGCCCAGCCTACGTGGAGCCCATGACTGGTGAGGGAGCTCTTGCAAGGGGCTGAAAGGGACCGCTCTATACCCCAGGCTGTAGACTGAGGCCTCTCCCTCTTCTCCACAGTGGTGTGTCACCTGGAGGGCAGTGGGCAGTGGCCCCAGGATGCCGAGGCCATTTGCAGGGTCCGTGCTGCCTTCCAGCTGCGCCTGGCGGAGCTGCTGACTCAGCAGCATGGGCTGCCATGCCGCGCCACAGCCACGCACACCGACGTCCTCAAGGTTAGGCGGGCACTGGGCGGGGATACAGGGGAAGGAAGGGACAGGGCTGTCAGGGTGCCCCATCTCCCATCCCCTCCCCTCTTCCAACAGGATGGGTTTGTGTTCCGGATCCGTGTGGCCTATCAGCGGGAGCCGCAGATCCTGAAAGAGACGCGGAGCCCCGAGGGGATGATCTCACTGAGGGACACCCCTGCCTCCCTCTGCCTTGAGAGGGATACGAGGCAGTTGCCCCTGCTCACCAGCGCCTTGCATGGGTAGGGCCACCTGCACAGGCTCTCATAGACCCTCTTCCAGTCCCATCCTGCTCACCTGGCCATCTGTCTGGAGAGTTAGGCCAGTTAGAGATATGAGTGCTGGGTTGGAGTCAGGCAAGTGTTAGAAATGCTAGGATTCTGGCCCTGCCACTTAACTGGCTTTGGCCTTTGAGCCCAAATCCTCCCACACATACACCTGATTTTTCTCATCTGTAAAATGGTAATCATGCTAGGAACAACCTCTTGGGGTATTAGGAAGACATGAGGTCATACACGTATGATCATATAGCACATTAGCACAGAGGCCAGTGTTGGGTGAAAGTTAAGTGAACAGTTGCAGTCGGGCTGAAAGTCTGTCCTTGGGCCCAAGTGCCTGCGCCTCACCGCCTCTGCCGTCTTCTTTCCACAGGCTCCAGCAGCAGCACCCAGCCTTTTCAGGTGTGGCTCGGCTGGCCAAGCGGTGGGTGCGTGCCCAGCTCCTGGGTGGGGAGCTCACCGATGAGAGCCTGGACCTAGTGGCTGCTGCCCTTTTCCTGCACCCCGAGCCCTTCACTCCTCCCAGGTGATGCCCTCCACCTTTTCCCTAGCCAGGAAGTTCCCCTGGGGTCAGCTGTCATCCTTCCTGCTTCAGTCCACATGGGAGAGGTGGCCGAAACTAGGGGCAGAAGGGGTTCTAAGACACCCCCATCCCCCGCAATTCAGACTAAGGGCTCTAGGCTCCCCAGACTGTGGGGGCCTGGGCACATGTGGCTGGGCCCCTGACACTTTGCTCACTCCTTCCTCTCAGCTCCCCCCAGGTGGGCTTCCTTCGGTTCCTTTTCCTGATATCAACCTTTGATTGGAAGAACAACCCCCTAATTGTCAACCTCAACAATGAGCTCACTGGTAAGTGGTACGATGAAAGTCAGACTACCGGAAGAACTGCCCTTTGTGGGTTGCAGAGGCTGGCAGGCAAGGGTTTTCCCTGTCAGTCTGTTAGGTTTTCTCTCTGCTTACCCCACCCAGGATGTCTACTCCTGATTCTGGCTGCCTAGGGGTGGGGAAATGTTAAGGAGGAAGAGGACCAGATCCAGCCTTCAGGGAGCTCTGAGACTGTAGAGATGTGGTTTGCCCACGTGATGATCAGAAACAGAACGCACTGGGGTCAGTGAGCAGGCTACCTAGGGCACTGTGGAGGGAAAAGGAGAGAAGAAGGCCCCTGCAGCCCAGGTCGGAAGTCTTAAGGTGGGGGAGCAGGAAACTGTGCGGTGGGGGTCGCACCCAGGCCTCAGAGTGCGAGTGATGACTTCTGTTTGTAACGTGAGGAGCTCCTGGTCCCAGCAGAGAGGAGGGTGTCCGCTTTCTAATTCCCCAGGTGTGTGGGAGCCCAGGGGAGGAGGGGGCCAGGGGCAGGCCTCAGCTTGTGCAGGCCTGGAAACTAGACCAGGATGCCAGGCAGTGGAAAATTCTGCTTCTGGGCCCAGGCTGGGAGTTTACCACCCTGCCGATTGAGGCAGATGCGGTGTTCCTTTCATCACTTAGGCCATGTGGGGGATGTTGGAGACTCCCTGTGGTGGGCACAGTGGGAGGACTTGGAGCAGTAGGGGTGTCTGGGGAGAGGGGTCAGCTGACCCAGGACCCCTTCTAATTCACAGCGGAAGAGCAGGTGGAGATCCGCAGTGTCTTCCTGGCAACCCGGGCAAAGCTCCCCGTCATGGTCATCGTTACCCCCCAAGATCGCAAAAGCTCTGTGTGGACACAAGATGGACCCTCGCCCCAGGTTTCATTGCATTCCTGCTCCCAAATGTGTAGTTTTCTTCCTCAAGGAAAAAGCAGGCCCAGCCTGAGCTAAGAGAGGCCCATGGTCAGGTCTGACCTGCGTGACCTGTGTGTGCCTCCTTAGATCCTCCACCAGCTGGTGGTCCTGGCAGCCGAGGCCTTGCCTGTCCTAGAGAAGCAGCTTATGGATCCCCGGGGGCCTGGAGACATCAGGGTAAGCCCCTGAGCCAGACTGACTCTGGGGGCTCATGGGGCTCTGCCTTTGAGCCATGGAAGCCCAGAGTTCTCAGGCCCTTGTTCGGTGAGACTGAATTCAGAGAAGGCACCATAGCTTCCCATGATGCCTGGCTGTGGAGGCTGGAGGAGGACTGTGGCCCTAGCTTCGCTCTTGTAGCCCACCCCATGATCCTCCTGCGGAACCCAAGCTGCCACCAGCTAGGCCCTGGTGTTCCCACCTTGAAATGAGCATTTGGGCCCCTAATGGGGGGTCAGACAGAAGGGAAGGAAGCGAAGTGGACCTGTGTAGGGGTTTGTGGTCCAGTTTCCATCTCCCCAGTGGGCACTGCTGAGCCCTCCCTGCCCTTCTTCAGACCGTGTTCCGACCACCATTGGACATGTATGACGTGCTGATCCGCCTGGCTCCCCGCCACATCCCCCGGCACCGCCAGGCCGTGGACTCGCCGGCTGCCTCCTTCTGCCGGGGCCTGCTCAGTGAGCCAGGGCCCTCCTCTCTTATGCCCGTGCTGGGCTATGATCCGCCTCAGCTCTACCTGGCACAGCTCAGGGTAGGTCCTTGAGGGCTGGCTGGCCCTGGGGAGGAGGCTTTCAGGTGAGCTGGGGCCGTGGCGTTGGCTCTCAGGTTCCCACCTGAAGTCTTTTTCCTGTCCTGCCCTTTCCTAGGAGGCCTTCGGACACCTGGCTCTTTTCTTCTATGACCAGCATGGCGGAGAGGTGATCGGTGTCCTCTGGAAGCCCACCAGCTTCCAGCCCCAGCCCTTCAAGGTGAGCTGGCTGGTGACAGTTGTCTGTTCGTGAGTGTGCACGTGTGTTCCGTGTGGGCGTGTGTGCCTGTGTGTGGCTCCACAGGTGACCCTGTGTCAGGTGTGAAGCGTATGTGTCTTGGTGTCTCTGCATATGCCTTTCATGACACTTCAATCCATATGTCTTTGGCTCCCCCAGGCCTCCAACACAAAGGGACGCATGGTGGTGTCTCAAGGCGGGGAGCCAGTGATGGTGCCCAATGTCGAAGCCATTCTGGAGGACTTTGCCATCCTGGGCGAAGGCCTGGTCCAGGCTGTGGAGGCCCGAAGTGAGAGGTGGACCGTGTGACCTCCAGCCTAGGAGCAAGCTAGATGGACAGACCTCTGGAGCAAGATGTCAGTGGCGTGACCACCCTCACTGTGGATAGACCCTCCAAGGAGGGCTTGCTGGCCCGAGCACGCTGACTTGTCCCCAACAAATCCCCGTCCTGATTTCCTGTCTGATGCCCCAGCGCTGGGCCAGGGGCCATGGGGGCCCGTGCAGTCCCCTGGACCTGACTAGAAGAGAACTGGGGGTCAGCTCAGAGGGGACACAGAATGAACCCAGGAAATCCAGCTACTTGTCAGCCTGGCCTGGGCCTTTTGTTCCTTCTCAGGTTGCTCCTGGAAGTCCAGAGAAGAGACTATGTGCCCAGGGCTGAGGCTGTGTCCCCACCCCTCTGCCAGGATGTGGGCCTTGACTTCAGTATGCTCTTCGCTGCAGCGTCAGGGCTTTTAAATGGGGCCCAGAGAAGGTGTGGCACTGCCTGAGGGTCATAGGGCAGCAGCACTGAGCAGAGGAGAGGGGGCTTCACTGGATGAAGAGACCGCACTGAAGGGGCACAGTGCCCTCTTGTATTGGTTCCGCTGCTTCCTAGGATGGGGACGTGGAAGAGCACGGAAAACAGGAAGGGGCTGGGTGGGCGAAGTGGCGAGAGGGACTGGTAGTCCCCCATCCAGGAGAGAGGCAAAAAGCACTGAATGCTGCCCTGGCCTCTGGTGTTGGAGGCTCCATGCTCCCACCCTGGGGGTGCAGAGGTGAGCAGGACCAAGACCTGCTCTCCAGGAGCTCCAGTGCCCTGAGGGAGGGGGTGCTGCTTCCTTTCAGCCTGGTCCACACCCCCCCTCCCAGCAGCTTCTCCCTAATCCTGGCTGTTTTTCCAGATTCAGCTCAGTGACTCCTCCTTAAACCCTTCCCTCGCCCTCAGCCTAAGGTGCTCTTCCTCTGAAACATCAAAGCAATTACTGTCCATTCACTTCTCTTCACAGTCACGTACAGTGGCGTAAACTCTTCTCTTGTCTTAAATTCTGATTTAAAATTAAATCGTTTTAAGTTCTCCATGGCTTCGGCTTTTCTGCCTTTTCCACATGGTTTCGACCTTGTCTCCTGCAGGTCAGCTCTTTGGGGGCAGGAAACATGTTTGAACAGATTTCATGATGGCTAGTACAGTGCTCTGCCCAAGCTGGACGCAGGTGTGGGCAGAAGGGGCCCCAGGCTCAGGCAGATGGAGGGCAGGGCAGGCCTCCAGAAGACTTCAAGGAAAAGAGAATCCTGATTTGTGATCTCTGCCTAGAATGGGTAAGGTTTTGATAGTGAAAGGCCTGAGAAGTAATAAAAAGTTGATGTTGGGACTTCCCTGATTGGTCCAGTGCTTAGGACTCCACAGGTCTCACAGCCAAGGGCCCAGGTTCAATCCCTGGTCAGGCAGGGAACTAAAATCTCATGAGTTAAGCAGTGCGGCCAAGAAAAAAAAAGTTGATGTTTATTGAGTGTCTACCTAATAAGGGCTGGGCATGCTTTGTTATTTTCCATATCTTACATAAGGAAATTGATTATACAATCATACCAGCCCTATAAAGTACTGCTTTTCCTCATTATCCTCATATTCGGAGTGAGGAAACAGGTTCAGCAACAGGCGGGGGCCTGTTTGTAGAGGGACTTTGATGCTTGGCTAGCTGGCTTTATCCTCAAGATGCTTAACCACATACGGGAACTCTGATTTCCAATTTTGTCCCAATTCTTTCAGTCTTTGTGAATCTGTGTTGATCCCTCCCTGTCACTGTCGTGGGACAGCTTGGTCTGGGGTTGAAACTAGCATAGGGAATACACTGATGGACGGTGTGAACTGAGGTCTATGTCCATCTCCCTCCCTGTGCCATTCATGAACTCCAGACCTCAGTGCATCAGGCTGGATTTTCAGGGAGATGCCAGAGATGCAGTCCCAGCCCTCACAGAGCCCTGCAGTCTGGTTGTCCCTGGCTTCTCAGCTTCCCTTTCCTTTGGTCCCTCACGTGCTTTCTCCATAGTCTCTCCATGGGCTCTGGGGAGGGGCATGGGATGCTGGCTGTTTCAAACCATCCTGCATCATTCCAGGGGTGGCTTCAGGCCTATAGCTTTTTACAAACCCAGTGCGGGGAGGGGGTGAACTCTGCTCCCAGGCAAGCACATGGCTCCAGGAAGTGCAGACACCAGTCCCCCATCAGGGAAATGAGCTTGGCCCTGCTACCTTGCCACATGGTCCTAGGCAAGTCACCGTTGCTGGGCTCAGCCTCCCCATCCTTAAATTGGGCACAATAGGGACTTCCCCTGGCGGTCCAGTGGTTAGGATTCACCCTTCCTCTGCAGGGGACACGGGTTTGATTCCCAGTTAGGGAACTAAAACAGAAAAAAGCCTCGATGATGGTTTTCTCAAGTGCCCAGTGCAACAAGAGAAGAGGGTAGGTCATTCAGAAAGCCAAGGAGGTACGTACACCATGCTTTCTGCACTCCCTGCTCCAGCTTGGTGTAGGGGGTGAGGGAGCTCGAGCCCTGGGCTCCAATTTCAAGGCCTGCTCCAACCTGTTTCCTTGGGATTTTCTCTCCCGGAAGTAGGTAAGGAGTCTGGTGTGTACTAATGTGACCTTGGGGGAGGGGGGACACAAGAAGCTGGAACTGGAATGTCAGGGAAAGAGAAGGAGAAGTGTCTAGGAGGAACTCTGATAGCGAGGGTGTGCAGGGTTGGGTGGGGGGAATGTGTGTTATGGTGCAACTCGTGGGTATGTCTGCCCCTGTGGGCCTCTGGCCTTGCAGGTAGACGTGGATGGGGTGGGAGGCTGTGTCTCACGTATGGTGTGATGCTCTCTATGTGTTGCTCGGGGTGGTGGAGTGGGGCTTGTGTGCATCTCTATACACTAGTCTGTGTGAGCAGGTTTTTGCCTCCGGCTCCAAGGTGGTGTTACAGGCAAAATCTGCTCTATTTTTAAAGAGGAGGAAAAGCTCCCAGGAGGCAGGAACTCTGGATCCTTTCCTGCAAATGTGTGTGTGTGCGCTAAATTGCTTCAGTCATCTCCAAGTCTGTGTGACCCTATGGACTGTAGCTCACCAGGCTCCTCCAGGCAAGAATACTGGAGTGGGTTGTCATGCCCTCCTTCAGGGGATCTTCCCGACCCAGGGATCAAACCCAAGTCTCTTGTGGCTTCTGCATTGTAGACAGATTCTTTACTGCTGAGACACTGGGGAAGCCCCCTGTAAATGTTAAGTGGCTTTAAATAAAGCCTTCCCCTTTTGGGGGCTTCAGTTTCCCTGGTTCTGTCAGACCTCCTAAGCCTTTCTCTGTTGTCGCATTTAGTGAATTCTCAAAGGGTCATCCCTTCAGGTGGTGCTGACAACCTCCTTTAAACCAAAACCCTTTTAGCTGAAGACCCTGTTTTCCTCTGCCCAGCTCCTAACTTTCGAAGAAAAGAGACAGATCCCAAAGGCTGGGGGTCCTTGCAGCAGGTTACATTTCAGTGAAATCCTGAGACTGCTCAGTCCCTGACCTAGTAAGTCAGACTGGGCTGGTCTTGAGCCCTTCCACTTCCACCCCCAATAAATATGTACCTCATGTTGAGGGGGTTCCTCAACTTCTGGTCCTTGCTTCGTGAGTCACAAATTAAAATCTAGGTGAGTGATAAAGGGGAGGGTAAGCCTGGGGCACGTGAGTCACCCCGATCTTGCTCAGGGAAGGCCAGCCTGCCCATCCCTCTGTTGCAGACAGAAGGCGGCATCTTGGGCTCCCCCAGGGAACTAAGGGGGACCAGGGTGTTCCAAACCTAGAGGGAGATTCACTTCCCTCTCCCACTTCAGTTTCTGGAAGAGGGATGGAGAGGATCATTTTTCTGGTTTGCAAGAAGCCCAGAGAGGTGTAGGAACTTGACCAGTGTCACACAGGGAGCTACAGAGAATCTGTGTATCCTGGCGCTAGGCCTTGCTTCTGAGCTGGGCCTTCCTGGGGCCCAAGAGTCAGGTGATGAGGAATAAAAGAGTAGAAAGGCCAGAGCTCTGGATGTCTCCAGTAAGGTGGAGAGGAGTGAAAAGCCAAGCCCCCTCCTCTGTCCTGGGCTGCCTGCCAGCCTTGCCCCTTCCATTCTGCCCAAGGCAGCAGAATGAAGCTGTTATTAGACCCAGGGAAGCAGGGTCAAGGATAGGTGTAGCGCAGAGGAGCACGTACACTCTGGTCTACCTCAGTTCAAGCCTACATCTCTGTTCCCCTGGCTGGGACTCTCCTCTGTTCTCTCAAGCTAGAGACCTGCACAGGACAGAGCTGGGGTCTCCTAGAGACTGACAAGGCCAAGATTGGACACTGACCGAGGGATCATTGAGGGGCACTGAGATGCAGCCCCTGTTCCACCTGAGGACCAAATACAGCATCCTGGCCTTTCTCCAGTCTCCCGCTACCACACCCACACCCCTGTCTCCCAACAAATGGGGTCTCCTTGGAGCCCAGCTCCCACTGCCCCAAGGTCTGGAGACCCTCAGGAAGTCCTTCCTGAAGTCTGACTGCAGAATCTCCTGCCGAAGCTTGTCCCCTCCTCTGGCTGCTTCTCCTGTGACTCCGCCCATATGGCCGGCACTGGTGGCTGCCCTGTAATTAGCACTCAGACTGGGCTGGGATGAGGGGAAAGTATACTGGGGCTCACACACCCATCACCTTTCTGGAACACCGGATGCAGAGCCTTCTACCTCCTGTCCGCCCCCCCACCCCTTTCACACCGCAGACCTCTCAGACAGCAGTTGTCCTGGGCCCCACCCAGGGTCACGTTCCTGTGTCCCCTTTTCTGTCTGCCTTCAGCTTCTTGCTTACCACCCTGCCCACTCTTCCTTCTAAATCCCAAACCCCACTCTCATCATGTTGGACCAGGTCACTTCATCTCCAGACTCCTCTACAGATCTCCACCTCCTATCCCTGACTTTTCTAAACACCGAACCCAGGTCCACAGCCAAGCCCAGATGGGGACACACAGAGATATACATGCAGACTCCCAGGGTCGCCCACATGCACACACAGACCTCCATAGGTACACACATACACAGAGCCCAGAACATACATGGATGGATGTGATATGCATACAGGAGGAAACCTGACTCTGATTAAGGAGGGAGCTTCTGGAATCGAACCTTTCCTTCTACATTGACTGTATTACAGTTTTCAAGGCCTGAAACATCCGTAATCTTGTCTGATTCTTACAGAAGCCCTGGGTGTGTGTATGTGTGTGTGTGTGTGTATGTGTGTCGGGGGACTCCACCTGAGTGTGAGTGTATGTGTGTGTATGTGTGTGAGTGTGTGTGTGAGTGTGTGTGAGTGTGTGTGTGCGTGTGTGTGTGTGTGTGTGTCGGGGGACTCCACCTGAAACCTGCAGGTGACTGATGAGGAAACTGAAACTGAGGGGTGGGGGAAGGGAGCTGGCTCGGCCGCCTAACTGATCAGTGGTCAAGTGAGGCTTGGGGCTGAGCTTCTGGGTCGGCAAGAGGGCTTGCCCCATCAGCCCTGCCCCTGGGACTCTGGGCTGTTCCTCAGAGCAGGCTCTAGCCCCTGTCCCATTCTTCCACCCCGCCTCTGGGACCGTCTGCTGTCCTCAAAGGGTGCTGAGGGCAGCCCAGGGACAACAGAAGGGAAAGTATGGGTCAAAATCTATCTTGAGATAGATTTTCTCAAGTTCCAGCTGGACACCTGACCAGAGGTACCCCGGGGGGAGGTTTACATTCATGGATTCTCCACCATCTCATCTGTCTGGAGATACGGGGTGACTGCTGGCACAGGAGGAGGAGCTGCCTGCCTGGCCTCCAGTCTGGGGATGCTCATCATCAGGTGACTCATCTCTGCTGTCCACTCCTCATTCCTGTCCAGAGCCAGCCCCCCACTCGCAAGACTAAGAAGCAGAGAGAGCATCCAGCAGTGGCCCAAGAGAGGGGCACGGGGCTCCCTGGCATCCCTGCCCTCTTCCTGGCTCCTACCCATCCCAGTTGGATGTATCCAGCTCAACACTTAACGGCTGAGTGAGGTCTTAGCAGGTGTTTGTATGCGTGCTAAGTCGCTTCAATAGTGTCTGACTCTGTGACCCCAGTGGACTATAGCCTGCCGATTCATCTGTCCATGGGATTCTCCAAGCAAGAATACTGGAGTGGGTTGCCAGTCCCTTCTCCAGGGGATCTTCCCAATCCAGGGATTGAACCAGGGTCTGGTTCAAGAATCCACTGCAGGTGGATTCTTTACCATCTGAGTCACCAGGTGACTTCTCTCCAAACATCAGTTTTGTCATTTGTGGAAGGGGAGATTATACACCCACCTCTGAGGGTTTTTTGCAAACTGGAGGAAGAACTTTCTATACTTGAAAAATGTCTGTATGTCCGTTTTGGTCTGCTCCCCCGCAACCACACTCCAATGCAGGGGAAGAGGTTAAGGGGTTTAGGGAGACTGTGGGGGAAGGTAGCGTGATTTATTTTCTATGTTTACACCCTTCTCTGCTTGCTGACAGCAAGGCCCATGTCTCCTCTGTTGGTTCAAGCTACTCCCTTTCAGGCAAAAAGAGTTTGGGGGGCAGGAAATGAAGGGTGTGCCGGCCCTCCCCCTACAGGGCCCTAGCCAGCCCCTCTGGTCCAACAGGCTGGGACTTGAGTCTTCAGCCCTTCCCTTGCCTGGGAACCCACTCCCCCAGCTCTGACCTCAGGGAGTCACAGCCTCCCACAGGGTGAATCGGAGGCCCCTTCCTGGGCTCAGCCCTCCCGCCCAGGTGAGACACAGACCTTGCTCAAGATGCCTTGAGGGTAGGTGGGGCCTCCTCATGTGCCTCGTCCTGGAGCTCCCGGGCAGGTGGGCTGGCTTGCAGCCCGTACTCAGCCTGGCTTTCTTTCCAGAAGAGCAGGAGGGTGCCCAGAGGGCCTGGGTAAGCTGCATGACTCAGGGTCAGGGCCTGCCTCACCAAGCTCAGGCTCTTCCTGAAGAGCTCCAAGAGCTGAGCTCTGGGGGCTCTTGGGCTCAGGGGGCCCCATTCATAGACTACAGTGAGAATGAGCCCCCCACTACCCCCATTGCCTGCATCCAGTTGTGCATTGAGGTCTGCTTCTGCCCCTCAAACTCAAGGCCAGAGAGTCCGGGCCTTCTGGACAAGCATTCTCGGGCCCTGACCCATCTTATCCCCAGATGACCCGAGGAGGGCTGACAGGAATTAGGGGCCCTTGGAAGGCATTGCATCCTTTTCCCTCCTCCAGGCAGGGTCCTCTCAGGAAGAAGATGTCTTCCACTAAGAACCATGAAGCCCTGCCCATACCTTCTCAGCTCCAACTCTAACCCATCCCTAGGGCAGTGCTCCACCTGTGCATGCTGCGTACATGTGTGTGGACCCATGTGTAAAAACTAGTTATAGACAGCAACAAGTTTGGGGGGAGTATATGGGGTCATGATTCTGAAGGATGGGCTTTTTAAAGATTTCTTATTTATTTATTTATGGCTATTCTGGGTCATTGTTGCTGCCTATGGGCTTTCTCTAGTTGCGGTAAGCAAGGGCTACTTTTCGTTGCTGTGCACAGGCTTCTCACTGCGGTGGCTTCTCTTGTTGCCAAGCACAGTCTATAAAGCACAGGCTCAGTAGTTGTGGTGCATGGGCTCAGTTGCTCCAGGGCATGTGGGATCTTCCTGGACCAGAAATTGAACCCTTGTCCCCTATACTGGCAGTTGGATTCTTAACCACTAGACCACCAGAGACTCTGATTCGAGACCAGGGGGCACTGGGATCCAGGTCCTGTTCCACATGCCCAGCCGTGTGCCTCCGCATGGGGCTGCACCCACTAGAGGAGAAGGGATCACAAACATGCTCTACGATGAGCTGCAGGCCCAGAGTTACAGGTGAGCACAAACACACATGTGTGAGTACACACAGGTACACATATATAAATAGATACTACTTTCAAGATACACAAATCTACAGTTATATGTGCAACCTGCTCCCTCAGGGTGGAGCACCGTGAACACCTATGTGAACTGACAGCAAACACATGTGTGTGGGGGGCAGTGCTCTACCTGCAAAGAGTTGTGTGTATGGGGAGGGGAGGGTGCTCTGCCCACTGAGAGCAGAGCTGTCCCCTGTTTCACTCCCCTGCTTTGGTTTCTGGGCTGGGCTTGGCTGCTGGCAGGCCTGGGATCAGGCAGGGGTGAGGCTAGGGTGCTGTGAGCTGGGGTTCCCTTTCTCTCAGCGTTGAGGAGCCCCTTTGCCAGTTCTGCCCTGCGCAGCCCCATCTGGGGCAGCGAGGGGCTGAGAAACATACCAGGGAGTGGGGAAAAGAGAGGACGGCCGGGTGGGGGGGTGTTCCCCTCTTCCCACACTCTGGGTTCTGGCACCAGGACTCTGGGGTTTTGTCTTGAGTCACAGATGGGCAGTGGGGCCATGGGCAGGCACTAGGTGATGGCTCCCTGATTCACCATGGGGCCTCCCAACCCTTGAGGTCCAGGGGGCGGGGTGCTTCTTTCTGGCCCACCGGCCCTGGGAGACCTCCTGTGTGGGGGTTACATATATGTGTGAGCCAATGGCCAGGCTCTCATGGGAATGCCATCCCAGGAGTGCATGAACAAACCTCAGGGTCTATAGGCGAATATGGCTGCCAGCCCCAGGGTACAGTGAGTGCGCACGTGTACACGACACGTGACTCTATGTGTTGCTAAACCCCATCTCGTTGGGCATGAGTCACCTCTGGAGCCCTCATTTCTGACAGCTGCTGCTCAAAGGACAAGTCCCCAGGCTCCTCAGCCCACCTGGATTAAGTCCCTTCTGGAAATGAGGTCTCCTTGCCAAAGCTGCCTTAGAGACCAGGGTGAGGGCATATTTGCCGCCAGTCCTGTGGGAGTCAGGTCCAGGAGACCAGACCTCAGCTCACCAGTTATTAGATGCGGCACAGGGAGCAAGATTGCCCCACGACCCCACCACTTCTGATAGGTCTGACACCCCCACAGCTCAGACAGCTTCATCTCTTAAAGGAATAGATTTGCCCCTGGTTATGGATCATCCAGGGTGGGAGAGGAGAGGGTTAAAAACAGCTGGAACTCAACCTGCCAGCAAGTATATAGCCGGCGGCATGTCTGGACAACTGCAGCTCGGCCCCTGGAGCTGTACTCAGTACTCACGCAGGTACACGTGTGACAAGCTCTGTTAACCCAGCCATGTTCCACTGCCACAAGCACAGCCATGATGCCCCAAAAGTATGATCAAGCACATGGGAGATGTCATGCATGTGTGGACACAGCTGAGAACAGAGCTGTCAAGATAGGCAACATGTGACATGTACTAACCAGACAAGAAGCAAGGCCCCTGAGCTCTGGCTGGAACTCAGCCCATGTGTTCTGTGAGTCCACCTAGGTCTGGACTGTGTCCACCTGGTCTCTTCTCCCTTGCCCCCCTCCCACTCAGTCTCCTCCCTCCAGGCTCCTAACTGAAGACAGGAGAGGTCCAGCCATGGTTTAGTGCTTAGTTGCTCAGTCCTGTTGGATTCTTTGCAACCCCATGGACTGTAGCCTGCCAGCCTCCTCTGTCTATGGGATTCTCCAGGCAAGAATACTGGAGTGGGTCGCCATGCCCTCCTCCAGGGAATCTTCCCAACCCATGAATCGAACCCAGGTCTCCCTCATTGCAGGAGAAGTCTTTATGGTCTGAGCCACCAGGAGGCCCATGAGCTGGGGCCAGTTCTTTTCCTAACTCGATGGGAGTCTGCTCTCACTCCCACCGTGGTGGGGATGGCAGGGAGGCTCGCTGTGAGTGGGCCAGGGAGGTCTCTTCCGCAGTTCCTTTCTCCCCGGTGGCCCTGGTCCTGTACGTGCCTTCATCCCCGCATCGCATCGGCTCTCTGCCTCCATCATCCCGCAGTTCTCCCGGAGACAATCCTAGCCCTAAGGGCTCCTCACCCCACCCTGTACCTCTACCTTCCTCACCAGCCTCCTCCCAACCCAACAGTCCCTTCAGCCGTGGGGGCGGCCGCCCACCTTGAGGCCGGCGCGGACGGGGCGGGCGGGGTTGCGGGCGGGCGGGGCACGTGCCTCCGGCTCTATAAAAGGGCGCCACCCGGCGCTGGCGGCCACTCTGCTGCCGCGGCCATCCTTTCGCCTGCCTGCCCGAAGCGCCGTCGCCTGCCCCCGCCATGGGTCGACAGAAGGAGCTGGTGAACCGCTGCGGGGAGATGCTGCATATCCGCTACAGGCTGCTCCGCCAGGCGCTGGCTGAGTGCCTGGGGACCCTCATCCTCGTGGTGAGTGGAGGGACCTGCAGAAGCCTCTTGCCAGCCCCACCTCCCCAGCCCCTCTGTTCACTGAGGGGCTGTGTTTAAGACAGCATCGGCCCCTCTTTCAGCTCTGACACTCCCCCGTGGGGTCAGGGTGGGGGTCCCTCCAGGGTCCTCTTTGCTTATAGCTCTAACCCCCTCTGTGACAGCTCTGACTCTTGCCAGAATGACAGCTGTTACACCCCAATGACAGCTCTGAGCTTCACCCTGTCACCAGTGGGCCAGCCCACAGGCTGTGGGAGTTGGTCACCCCTGCAGTCTGGGACGTCCAGCCCTGTTTGGGTGCCACAGGTTCCTGGAGTCCCAGCCCCAGCAGGGGAGGGTGGTGGTGGGGCAGTGGCAAATGGGCCCTTATTGAGTTATTTGGGTCCTGGGTGCCTGGCCCCTAATGAATAATTAACCCTCAGAAAGTCTAAAAGTTCCCCTGATGTGAAGACAGTTTGCTTCAGGTGGGGGCAGAGGGCAGAAGCCACGAAGCACACAGCAAGGAAGGAGGGAAGGAAGGAGGATCCTGAAGATAAGGATAGGGATAAGGCTGTGGAAGGCAGCTTTGCCCCAGGCACAAGGGACATGAAGTCACTAACGTCTGTCCTTGAGTGCTGGGCAACTCCCGGACAGTTACCCAGACAGATGTGGTCGGCGTCCGTGCACAAGCACACTGGTGTGCATGGGTCTCCAGGATCTGAGTTACTCTATGGGTTACTCCCCAGCCCCAGTGACTCCCTGGTCATGCCAGTTTCGGTCTGGGTTGTTTCTGGGTGACTGTTTGTACTTCTTGGACCTGGCAGACAAATCAGTTATGGGCTCCGTTTCCTGTCCCAGATAGTCTCAGATTTTCAGCCACGCTTGTGGTTACACCTGTTTCCCTCTTGGTTACTTCTGGGTTCAGTTGCTTCATTGCAGGGGATGGGATACTCCGTTTGTGCCCCAGTTCCAACCCTAGGTAGCCCCCGGTGGACTAGTGAGATTAACTAGGGGGAAGGAGAGCTGGGTGGCTCCCTACCATGGGTGGTGGTGGTGGAGCAGGTTCTATAGAGAGAGGAAAGCTGGGACTCACCTTTGGCTTCCAGAAACAGGAAGGGAGGAAGCCAGGTAGGCTGTTTATCCACACCCCCACCCCCCACCCCCGCCCAGACTAGTGGTCCTTCCAATCATCTGTATCTCTTCTCTCCCAGGAAGGGAATAGGACAGGTGCTTATCATCACCCTGCTCAGAGCCTTGTGTCCCCTGTCCCCATCTGACTGACAGTTCAGTCCCCTATTGGAGAGCAGCCAGGACAGGGGACATTGTCTTCCCTTCACAGAGGGGCCTCCCTAACTTCTCCCTAAGTCTCAGTTTGCCTTCCCCCAAAGGAGCAATTGGGCCTCCTGCTGAGCCTCAGGATCACTTGGCTTATCCCTGACCACAGAAGGAGGGTGTTATGTTTGTGAAGGCTTTCAGGCTCAGGTGGTTGAGAGGCATTGGGTATCAGTGCCCAAAGAGGAGGGACCAGGCCGGGAAGACCCCTGAGTGGTGGGTGAGGGCTTGCCTCACCCCCTCTAGGGGTTGGGGACCTAGCGCCTGCAGTGTCAAAATCAGGGCTGGCTTTAAGGCTGGGGAAGCCCCTTTCTCTGGGGCACCTAGTAAGGTGAGGAGAGGGAGAAGGAGGCAGGAAGAAGAGGAAGATTAGTCTCAAGGTGGTGGAACTGGCTCTGACAGCTTCTCCCTCCAAGGCCTCTTGGGATGGAGCCAGGTTTGTGCCTTGGGTAGGCAAGGAGCTGAGGCCAAGGCCTGCCAAGCTGGGCAGGGTGCCCCAGACCCTCACATGCCTGTTTCAGCACACACACAGATACTTACAATCTCTGACCTTTGCTCTCACCTGCCTGCACACCTTTGCCCTGCATTGCTGCCTCAGGTTTCCTATCTTTTGGTCCTCCTTAAGGGTGATAACCAAAATTCATAACCACCCAGTGTAGCAGGACACGGAGCCATCAGAATGAACAAGGGCCCTGAGCACAGGTCTTGTAAAATTTCTGCTGAATAGGCCTCAGAATTTAGTTATGGGGAGATGGGAAAGGAGAGCTGGGGCAGGGCTGGAGTAGCTTTGTGGGGCACCCTGGGGGCTCAGAGTAATAGCTCTTTACAGCTAGTGCAGGAGCATTCTGGGGGCTTTGCGGTGGCTTAGCCACTCCAGTATTCTTACCTGAAGAATCCCATGGACAAAGGAACCTGGCGGGCTATGGTCCATGGGGTCACAAAGAGTTGGACACGACTGAGTGACTTAGCAAGCACACACAGGAGCATTTTTACGTCTGAACAAGGGGAACTGACATACAGCACGCTCTGTACTTGCAGGACATCAGGGACTTTAGCCTCTTGAATCCCCCCATTTCTGGCAGAAAGCTTAGAACCAGTCGCCCCACTTCCACTGGACTGAGGGTCCCAGACTGGCTAGTGAGAGGAGACAGAGACCTCTGTCTTTACGATTTCCAAATCTGAGTGGGGAACCTGGGCCTCTGAGGGTAGGGGAGGTCAAGGTGAGGGCAGAGAGGAGGCTCTGGGTCAGGACATGTCAGGGAAGCTGAGGGTTCTGAGAGGGAGGCCAGGGGCTCTGACACCCCAGATTAAGGAGAGGTGGATTCAGCCTAACTTGTGGCCTCTGCCCTTTCTCTGTGCCTTCTCCCTGCCAGCTCTTCTTTGGGGCAGAGAGAAAGGCAGCTGCAGGTAAGGGCTGAGTGAGAACCGTCCCACCCCTAGGGACCAGGCCTGAAGGGCTGGGGGAGGAACTGCTCAGGTGAGAGTGTCCCCTTCCCCTGGCTCTTATTGAGAATCGAGACAAATCAATGGAGATGGTTCCACTACCTTCTGGGCTCACAGTTGCAAACTCTGCTTCCAGTCCCTTCCACAGGACCCTGTTAGAGTGGAGCTGGGACCCTGGGGCTGGGAGGGCCTGTCTGCTTATGACTGCAGCAGGAGGGGAGGGGTTTGATTCCAGGAAAGGGCTTCTGTCTCCCCACGAAGGCAGGGGGAGGCGGCTGGCTTCATCCCTTTCCTCTGGAGTAAGTGTCACTGGTCCTCACTCTCCCTGCTTTGTTCTGTTTCCTGACACAGATGTTTGGCTGTGGTTCTGTGGCCCAGGTCGTGCTCAGCCGGGGTACCCACGGTGGTTTCCTCACCATCAACCTGGCCTTTGGCTTCGCCGTCACCCTAGGCATCCTTATTGCTGGCCAGGTCTCTGGTAAGGCCTTGTCCCCACCCTCCAGCAACCCCACACAGTGTCCCACTGGAGAATGGGGTGGGGGCGGGAGTGTTCTTCACAGGGCAGGAAACAGCCATGCCCCAGCTTTGGGCCCTTGAAAGAGAAGAGTGACGAAGGCACTTGATACATAAGAAACTTGACTCTCACCTCAGAATCAGAGGCTAGCAGAGTGGGTCTATTACATAGTCCAACCCACCATTCTGTGCAATAAACCCTTCTCTGCATCTCTGTTCAGCAGAGTCGAAGAGGTGGCGTGTGGGTGGGGAAGTACCTGGCCTCCCCACTGTGGCAGGCGGGGACTAATAGGCCCCATCTCCCTCTGCCCAGGGGCCCACCTGAACCCTGCCGTGACTTTTGCTATGTGCTTCCTGGCTCGTGAGCCCTGGATCAAGCTGCCTGTGTACACCTTGGCTCAGACTCTGGGAGCCTTCCTGGGTGCTGGAATTATCTTCGGGTTGTACTACGGTGAGCATTCCCACCCTGCTCTCCTCCACGACCCTCTCCCTCTGCTTAGGACTGACCTACTGGCACCAGGCCTTTCCATGACAAATACCAGGGACCTGCCCAGGCCCCGGGCTTATGACTCATTCATGCACAGGCCCCAGGTTGGGGCCGTGAGAGGAAAGAAATGAGCTGGGCAACTGTGGAGTCAAGCCCTCCACCCTCCATCTTCCCACCCTGTCTCCAGTGACAAAGCAGTGATTACTCTCACCAGAGACCCCTGGGAGGGTGGGCACAGCTTGATGGGGAAGACAGGGGCTCAGGCCTCTCTCTCATGCATGTCGTATCTAAACTGTCACCAGATGCGATCTGGGCCTTCGCCAACAACCAGCTTATTGTTTCGGGCCCCAATGGCACAGCTGGCATCTTTGCCACCTACCCCTCTGGACACTTGGACATGGTCAATGGCTTCTTCGACCAGGTATGGGCTGGGGATGGGTAAGGGGCTTGGGTTGCTCATGGGCTGGCTGGGGGACAGGACTCCCCGTCTAGAGCAGACTCCTAGGACTCTGCTAGTTTAACCAGCAAAAATCTTAGCACCACTACCCTGAGGAGCAGAACACTGGAGATGCCAAGTCTCTTAGAGGGAAGCCAGAGGGTGGAAGGTGGGGGCTCTCCTCATGCTGTTCCCCCCACTCCCCAGTTCATCGGCACGGCCTCCCTCATCGTGTGTGTGCTGGCCATTGTGGATCCCTACAACAACCCCGTCCCCCGAGGCCTGGAGGCCTTCACCGTGGGCCTGGTGGTCTTGGTCATTGGTACCTCCATGGGCTTCAACTCTGGCTACGCCGTCAACCCCGCCCGGGACTTCGGCCCCCGCCTTTTCACCGCCATCGCTGGCTGGGGCTCGGAAGTCTTCACGTGAGTGCGGTCCCCACCTGTGTGCCCCAGCCCGTTCCCTGCTTTGGCCTGCTGCACCCACCCCTGACCACGTCTGTCTGCCCCCAGGACGGGCCGCCACTGGTGGTGGGTGCCCATTGTCTCTCCGCTCCTGGGTTCCATCGCGGGTGTCTTCGTGTACCAGCTCATGATCGGCTGCCACCTGGAGCCGCCCCCACCCTCCACCGACGAGGAGAATGTGAAGTTGTCCCACGTGAAGCACAAGGAACAGATGTGAGTGGGCGGGGGCACGCCCCACGCCCTCTCATGAGCATCCATTGACTGTGCGGGGGCTGCTCCCCAGAAGCCCTCTTCACGACTCCCCTCCTGGACTAGGAAGCTTCTTGTCCACCACCTCCCACTAGACAGCCCCCTTCAGGCTTTCCCATCCTGAAGGAAATAGGACCTAGTAGGACCTTCAGCCTGTAAGCTGTGGTGGCACAGGGAGCCCGGCTGATCTAGCCCTTCATCTCCCAGAGGGAGACAATAGACAGCAGGTGTGTGTGTGTGCAGGTGCGTGTGCGTGGTTTTCCAGATATTCAGGGCAAAAGACCGAGTGGAAAAGATTCTGTCGGTGGAGTTGGGGTGGGGGTCCAGAGGAAGAGAGGGGAAGGTGTGGTGTCTATCTGTGCATAAGAAAAGCACGTTTCAGGGGCTCCATGTGGAGGAGGGTCCAGGTACAGGCGTTTCTCAGTATGTGCATGTCTGCCCTTTCCTCTATTCAGGGGGCTGTTATAGGCTTCAGTAGGGTGGGAATATAAGTAGGGCTAGGAGGAGGGGGCCATAGCCTAGTTGTGGAGCTCTGTCTATTCATAAATAAGGAGCAGCAGAGTGATATGTTCATGTCACAGTGGAGGCATGAGGGGAGGGGGGGTGAAGTCCAGGTCATAATTTCATGTTTGCTCTTAAAAAGATATATATTAATATATGTGTATTAATACATATATATAGTAGATGTTACAGTTTTAGGGATGGGGATTGGGAGACTCCAGGGTCTGCCCTCCTTTAATCCTCCACTCAACACATGTATTTTTGCCTTTTATAAAAAAACAATAAAATCTATGCCAATTGTGTAAATAGTTCTCTGCCTGCTCTGCTGTTTTTCTGGTGCCAAAGAGCTTCAGTGAGTCTGGCCACAGATAACAGGGCACCCTGAGGGTTGTACTCGAACCTGTTCTAGAGGCAGAGGTCAGTCACGTGGGTCAGAGAGTCCTTCATCTCAGCTTGAACTCGGTGGTCCCACACCTTCCTCCAAGCTTCCATCCTCCTAGGAACCCCCAGTTGGTGAATCACATCTCCTTCCCAAGCCCTGCACCCACCCACTACTCCAGGAAGGTAGACTGAAGCCTGCCCGGGGGGAGGAACTTCCTCTTAAAGGAGAGGACTGCTCTCCAGGAAGTAGTGAGCTCCCTGTTTCTGGAAGAGACCAATCATACTGGGAACCTACTGTTGCCTTTGACACCTGACAGTTGTTTGGGCTTAATCAGCTACAACCAGACCTTGGCCACAGCCCCTTTAGCAGTAGTTTTCCTGACTCCAGTCTAGATTGGTCAGTCCATACAGTAGCCAGAGGGATCTTTCTGAAAGCCCTGATGGAAGTGGGCCTCATTCCATGGCTCTCCCCGCCATCTGGAGACAATTCAAATCCCTCCATCCTGCATTCAGGCACCCCCAGGACCTGGCCCTAGACGCCCCCCCTCCCCTCACAATGCTCCATCCACTCAGGACTATTCTGTGTGCCGCTGTGTCTTCCTACCTCACTGACCAGTCACTAAGACTCTCCTGATCTGCTCCAACACCTCCTCCAGGAAGTCATCCCTGCCCTTACCCACTCCTCCATTTTTACAGTCAGCTGTCTGAACCCAGAGACCACAGCTGCACTCATTCCTCCTGCTGGCTTCAGTTCTTCAGTTTGAGACACCCCCATGTCCTGTAAGGCAGGGATTGGACTGACTCTGACACCCTGACTTTGCCTAGAGAGGCAAAGGACTCGCCACATTTGGGCCTGGGAGGTTCTGTTGGGAGATCATGGGCTCCTCCTCACCTCCTTTTCCTCCCTTACTGTGTGTGCACGCTAAGTCGCTTCAGTCTTATCCAACTCTTTGAGACCCTCTGGGCTGTAACCGGCCAGGCTCCTCTGTCCATGGGATTCTCCAGGCAAGAATACTGGAGTGGGTTGCCATTCCCTTCCCCAGAGGATCTTCCTGACCCAGGGGATGAACCCCCGTCTCCTGCATTGCTGGCAGATTCTTTACCAGCTGAGCCACAAGAGAAGCCCTTGAGCTACAGGGAAGTCCTCAGATCTCACTGAAATAAAAAGGGAAGGCAGCCCCAACCCGAGCTCTCCTGCCAAGTTAACTGCACTGAGAGCCAGAGGATACCTTGGTCTGGAGGAGAACTGTAGATTTTAAATACGCCAACTCTTGCTTGCCAGCTCCTTCACAGATGAGGAGAACATGGCTCAGAGAGAGTGAGTGGCAGATGCACGGTCACACAGCCTGGACCCTGGGCTGGTAGGGGTGGGAGAAGGCAGTTCCATCTGAAGTCTCCACCTACTCATTGTCCCCAACTCCCAAGAGGCGTGTCTGGAATGTTGAAGGGATCTGAGCCAGAGGGAGTGTCCCCTCTCAAGCCCTGGGGGAGGAAGGGCAAACCGCAGGGGAGAATGAGGGCTACGAGATTTATTCCAGCCACACAGGTACCCGCCCCCACCCTGCTATCCTCCCCTGCCTGCCCCATGTCCTTTGTCATGCTTCCTCTCAAAATCTGTAGTTGACCTTGATCAGTCAGCCCAGGGGGTGGTGGGAGGCCTTCTGGCCCAATGGTGAACAAGTAGTCAGACCTGGCTTCCAGGCCCAGCCTGGCCTGTCTCTAGCTGTGTGGTACTGGGGTGGTCATCTTCTTTCCCTGAATCTCAGTTTCTTCATCTGTGAATTGGGAGGCATTGAGAGGAGGAAGTATGGAAGATATTAGTCAATAAATGTCACTTGGTGATTTTTTCCTGCTGAACCAAGGGGAAGGGGGTTGGTGGTGGAGAGATACTGAAGGCTGTTTTTTAAAGGTCATTGCATTTAATATCCTCTTCTGCCTCAGATTCCATCCATGATTCTGAAGTTCTTGAGTGGCGGGGGGTGGTGAAGAAGAGCGGGGTTATGGTTTGCTGTGCCCTAATTTGAGGAAGCTTTGGGAGGAATCGAAGGGAGATACAAGAGGGAGATCACCGCGGGCATAGAGGACAGAGGATCATGCAGCCCAGGGAACAAGCTGGATGGAAGTTCACATCGAGTGGGAAAGGGGAAGGCCTGGCCGACCAGTGACAGAAGCCAATAGCAGCTTGACCCCTGGGGGCAGGAGGAGGTGGCCCGGCTCCCCCACTCCCTGCTAAGTTATGCCTCTCACCAGGAGTCCTGTCTGGTTCTAAAATGAAATCTCTTTATCTCCTTCAGGAAAGTATCTTAGTCCATTTTCCAGGGTGGACTTAGAGAATCAAGACCCTAGAACTCATCTCCTGTGCCTTCATCCTGAGCTAGTCCTCCCCACAGTACACTCTGGAGGAGCTCTGACCTGTTTGCATTGAAATCAGCCTCCCTGAAACCTGAGCTTGGTTTCCGTTTTCTTGTGTGCCTGTCTCTGTGTGCTCACATGCAAGTGTGCAACTCTCAGTGTTACTGGGTGTGTCTGTCCTTCTCTCAGTCTGTCCGCTTATGGCTCTGGGTCTGTGCCCCTGGCTGGCCATGTCTCTGTCTTTCTGTCCCTGTCTGATGCTTTTGTCTGGGTCATTCTATGTGTACTTCTAAGTGAACATCTCATGTACTCAAGTGCTTAAGAGAGTCTGAGTGTCTCTCCTGCCAACCTAGTTCTCAGGGCATTCCTCCTCCTTAATTCCTGGTAATGAGCTCCCTCCTTCTTGCTAACTCTTTCCCCTTGATTTTGTTTGTCTAAAGATCTGGGTGTGGCCCCCCCCAAGGCTTGGGGAAGCATGGGTGAGGTAGAGTTGGGTGGAGTGGGAAGGGGCGAGGAGGGACTACTCCACCCTGTAGAAAGACCCCAGAGGCCAAAGACACCCTTGATCCCCCAAGGGAGGATCTGTGCCGGTACTGGCTTCCTCACTGGGAGGAGGGAGCCTGTCCTGAGGTGACCCTGAGTTGTGGGCCTGGGAATGCTGGCAGTGCAAAGGAAGGAGAGAAGGAGGAACTGGGGAGCTTATCGATGAATTCTCTAAAGTTGTGGGGTACAAAATTTACATACATAAATCTGTTCCTTTTCTATACATTAACAATGAACTATCAGAAAGAGAAATTAAGAAAACAATCTCATTTATCATCACATCAAAAAGAATAATATATCTAGGGATAAATCTACCTAAGGAGGGAAAAGACCTGTACCTGGAAAACTACAAGACACTGATAAAAGAAATCAAAGATGATACAAAGAGATAGAAAGATATACTGTGTTCTTGGCCTGGAAGAATTAATATTGTTACAATGGTCATGCTACCTAAGGTAATCTACAGATCAATGAAATCCCTATAAAATGCCAATGATATTTTTCACAGAATAAATAATCTTTAGCAAAAAATTTGCATGGGAACACAAAAGACCCTGAATAGCTAAAAATAATCTTAGGAAAGAAGAGCAAATCTGGAGGAATCACGCCTCTCCTGACTTCAGACTAAACTACAAAGCTACAGTAATCAAAACAGTATGGTAATGGTACAAAAACAGACACACATCAATGGAATAGAATAGAGAGCCCAGAAAAGAACTCGTGCACTTTTTTTCAATTAATCTATGACAAGGGAGACAAGAATATACAATGGAGAAAAGACAGTCTCTTCAATAAGTGGTGCTGGGAAAGCTGGAGAGCTACAAGTGAACCAATGAAATTAGAACATTCTCCAACACTATATACAAAAATAAACCAAAAATGGATTAAAGACCTAAATGTAAGACCAGAGACCATAAAACTCCTAGAGGAAAACAGGCAGACCACTCTTTGATGAATTTGCAGGGTACTGTGCTAAGTGAAATGTCAGACAGAGAAAAATACTGTATATCACTTATACGTTAAATCTAAAAACTGTAACAAACCAGTGAATATAACAGAAAAGAAACAGACTCACAGATATAGAGAACAAATGTGTTTACCAGAGGTGAGAGGGAATGGGGGAAGGGTAATGTAGAGGTAGGGGATTAAGAGGTACAAACTATTATGTATAAAATAAGCTATAAGGACATGTTGTACAATAGAACATGGACTCCACTGGCAGTTCAGTGAGTAAGATTCTGTGCTTCCATTGCAGGGGGCACAGGTTCAATTCCTAGTTGGGGGACTAAGATCCCATGTGACACACAGTGTGGCCAAAAACAAACAAACAAAAGCACCCCCCCCACACACACACACACATACACAAAACACAGGGAATATATACAATATTTTATAGTAACTATAAATGGAGTATAACCTTTAAAAATTGGGAATTGAGTCTTCCCTGGTGGTCCAGTGGTTGAGAATCTGTCTGCCAGTGCTGGGGAGATGTGTTCAATCACTGCTCTGGGAAGATCCTGTAAGCTGAGGAGCAACTAAGCCTGTGAGCCACAACTACTGAGCCCATGTACTGCAATGACTGAACCCCATGCGTCCAGAGCTCATGCTTCACAATAAGAGAAGCCACCGAAATGAGAAGCCTGCTCACCACAGCTAGAGAAAGCCTGCAAAGCAACAAAGACCCAGCACAGCCAAAAATAAGTCAATAAATCTTTTTTTTAAATTGTGAATTATTTTTACTCAGGGAACTCAAACAGGGGCTCTGTGACAATCTAGAAGGGTGGGATGGGGAGGGAGATGGAAGGGAGGGGACATGGGTGCAGCTATGGCTGATTCTTGTTGATATATGACAGAAAACCATAAAATTCTGTAAAGCAATTATCCATCAATCTAAAAAAAATAACATGGCAAAAAATTGTGAAAATTTTTTTCTATGTACCTGTAGCGTAATATATTTTTCTTAAACAATAGTCTTTATTTTTACATAAAATAAAGCAGTACAAAATGAGGCAGTTCTTCAAAGGGTGACTTGGAGCTAGAAAATCCATCCTGAGCGTGAAAGTGTTAGTGTTAGTCACTCCTCAGTCATGTTTGACTCTTTCCAACTCCATGGACTGTAGCCCGCCAGGTTCCTTGGTCCATGGGATTTCCCAAGCAAGAATATTGGAGTGGACCGTCATTTCCTCCTCCATGCAACATATAATATTGTGCATCAACTATACTTCAATTAAAAATAAAGACTAAACTAAAAAAAAAAAATTTTTTTTTTAAATAAAAGATACTGGGGCTCTCAGACAGCTCAGCTTGGAACACTGAGTGGGACATCTGAGTCCTAAGCAGGCAGAGGAGTGGGTGCTGTGGCCCAGCAGCTGGGGCGGCCTCCTCAGGCACTCAGTGTCTCCTTGCCTGGGGCCTCGGCCTTTGGTGCCAGGCTTATTTGAAGTAAGAATGAGGATGGCAGCAGAGACAGCGACTCCACCCGGTCTAGGCACTGTGGCTGTTCCAGAGTGGCACCCACCTTGCATAAAGGGGAAACTGAGGCCCGGAGTCTCTTTCAGGGTCACAGAGCAGCGCAGCAAAGCCTGGACTAGAACTCGGCTTATTACCCTCAACCTGGCTATCCTCAACCGCTTTCCCAGGCAGCACTTTGTAGCATCTCAGGGAGCAGGACTCCCAGTCCAGATCACCTGAGTTTCACAAACCAGCCCTTCCCAGACCTGGGCCCTTGGGCATGTGGCCTTCATTTCCTCCAGATCCCATCTCCACCTGCTCTGTGCCCCTAGGAGGCTAATGTGTGTGGGCGGCCTCCTCTGGGCCCTCTTGCCCTCTGGTGTTCAGGTGGGTTTGGTCAGTGGGGGACATGACTAGGAAATCAGAAGGCAGTGTGTGGTGAGGGTGAGGGAGAAATGTATTCCTGCCTTTTCCAGGGGAAGAAAGCTTTCACTGCATCCAGTAACCCTGCTCTCGCCTCTTGTCTCCTCTGACTGAGGGGGAGTGGCTGCCTACTCCTAGTGGCCAGGCCACCCCCTGCCCCTGCCCCACCTCTGTAAATAGTCCCTTCACAAGCTCTCTTCAGTGAAGCCCTCCTGGATATACCATTTCTGCTGGTTTCCTGACAGATTCCACATCTCTGTTCTTTAGTTTCTTCATCTGTAAAGTGGGGATAGTAATAGACATACTTTATTAAGTTGCACAAGGTGAGGACTGAGTGAGTTAACACATGTATGGAACAGTGCCAGGGTAGCAGTAAGTGCTGTAGAATATAGAATAGTAATAATAGTATTACTGTCATGCTTCTTGGCAGGAAAACTATGACAAACCTAGACAGTGTATTAAAAAGCAAAGACATTACTTTGCTGACAAAACTCCATAGAGTTAAAGCTATGGTTTTTCCAGTAGTCATGTATGGATGTGAGAGCTGGACAGTAAGGAAGGTAGAGTGCCAAAGAATCGATGCTTTCTCACTGTGGTGCTGGAGAAGACTCTTGAGAGTCCCTTGGACAGCAAAGAGATCAAACCAATCAATCTTAAGGGAAATCAACCCTGAATGCTCATGGGAAGGACTGATGCTGAAGCTCAAGCTCTAATACTTTGGCTACCTGATGGGAAGACCTGACTCATTGGAAAAGGCCCTGTTGCTGGAAAAGATTGAGGACAGGAGGAAAAGGGGACGACAGAGGATGAGATGGCTGGACGGCTTCACCGACTCAAAGGACATGAACTTGGGCAAACACCAAGAGATGGTGAGGGTCAGGGAAGCCCGGCATGCCGCAGTCCATGGGATCCCAAAAAGTTGGACATGATTTGGTGATTGAGTAATAATAACTGTCATGCCTCCTTCCTTGCGAGCTCCAGTGCACTGTGGGAAGGGAAAGTGTGAAGCCAGACTTGGAGAGAGATGCCTGACTGTCCAAGACTATCTCCTCCAGCTCCAGGCTGCTTGGTGCTTCCATGGGGCCTTGGTTAGCCTGGTTGTTTAGCCTCAGTCCCTCCAATTCAAGTGGAGCCAACTTTCCCTAGGAAGACTGGGGCCAGGGGAGATGAAACCAGCGACCCTTTGCCATCCTGGCTCTTCTCCAGAAAGCTCAGGCTCCTGAAAAAAGGCAAAGTAGACAGACACCCCACATTTTGTGGAACTCTGGGGATCCAGTAGAGGTTGAGAATGATTGTGGTGATGCATTAGGGGTTTAGAAGGAGAGAGTTAATTCCAGGGAGGTTGAAAACAGAAGCAAAAAGCCAAGTCTGTGTGTTTCCAAATCTGGTCTCTTGGCTAACCAGGAAGCCCTTCCTCAGGGCTCACTGCCTTCCTTCTTTAGGTCCCAGGACATTTACCATGACACTGGGGGGTCTTCTCCAGCTCTCACCACACATTGGGAGTTCCAGCAGCTTTGGGAGGAAGAAAAGGGTCTGTGTGCACCCTGCCAACTCTGCATGTGGCCTAAGGAGAGGAGGCCTGAGGGTCACTGATGTCTATGGATCAGCTTGAGTTTGCCAGTGAGGTGAGCTTATGAAGGGACTGAAAACTGGCAAACCTGACACCTTCCTGGACCCCTGGTCACACCTTCAGGTCAGACACAGTGTGATGTAGAGAAGGGCTGTGTGTCACTCATTTCTGTCTCCAGAGGTCTCTGGGGATGAAGGCTTAAGCCGGATGCAATCATCTTGACCAGCTTCTCTGATCCTTGCTCTGGGAAACCTTTTTGGTCCACTAACCTCTGTGCTGTACTGTGCTTAGTCGCCTAGTCGTATCCTACTCTTTGCGACCCCATGGATTGTAGCCCACCAGGCTTCTCTGTCCATGGGATTTTTTTCAGGCAAGAATACTGGAGTGGGTTGCCATTTCCTTCTCCAGGGGATCTTCCCAACCCAGGGACTGAACCCAGGTCTCCCGCACTGCCAGCAGATTCTTTACTATCTGAGTCACCAGGGAAGCCCCTGCCTTTTTTCTGGATGCCCCTGCAGGGAGTGACAGGCTCATTTTGGCAGTCTTCCTCACTGTGCTCAGAGTCAAGCAAGCCTGACTGGGCAAGGGGAGGGAGGACTCTGGGAATCCTGATAATCATCTGGACATGGTCCACCACTCATCTCCATGGAGATGCCCTCCCATACCTAAGGAGGTACCAGGAATGTCCTGCCTACCACCCTCATCCTTTGCCTCTCTGCTCAGGGTCACTGCCAGGGCCTGGACAGAAGCGGATGAAGGTGGAGAAGTGGGGTGGGGACTGGTTTAAGCAGGGAGGCAGGCTGCGGTCCCCATCTGAGGAAGCTCTTTCCCAGGAAAGGTAGCCTTTAGCAGGGGGATCCGCAGTTCCACATCAAGGATGGAGAAGGGAAATTGACCCTGGCCTGTGGACAAAGTCTCCCCTTGATTGGACTAAAGGCTGATAGCTTGAGCTACCTTCGGCCCTAAGATATGCGAGTGTGACCACATACACAGGAGGGTGTGTCTGTCATAGTTGGTGACAGACTGGAGGGACATGTTCATTTTTCTTAGTTCCCTGACCGAGGATTGAACCTGCGCTCTCAGTAGTGAAAGCTCAGCGTGCCACAAAGGCAGTGGACTGGCAGGGAATTCCAGACGGGTGGGGTGTGTGTGTGTGCATATTCACACAAGCACATTTGCATGCTCACTCGCTCACTGACTAACACATTGACACACACTCACTTCACATTCAATCCACGTACATGCACTCTCATACGCTTTGACAGTGACTCATCCACACTCAGGTGCTCAAACACGCCTAGATACACTCCTGTGCACCCAACACATCCACATGCAAGCTCTGACACACACTTTCACTCCCTGACCTCACACACACATACACTTTCAGCCATGCATGCTTAAGCACACATCAACACACTCACTCACACTTGAATACACATTTACCCAGCTTGAATACACTCCTGCTTGCAGGTTGCCGGAAGCTACACAGTGTGCAATGAGTCTGATGTGGGTGGTGCTGAGTGTAGAGATAAGGGGGAAAGAGGTGGACATTACAGAGGTCAGGGTGTGGGCTTGGGGGAGCCTTTAGGTGTTGAGGTCACAACCCAGACTTTCAGGGCAAGGGGTTAGGAAGCAGGAGCTTTAGAGCATGTGAATGAGAGTCTCAGTGGCTGGGTGGGGCACCCAGTAACTCCTGACAAATACTTGCTGAAAGAGAGAACAGCAGGACAGATTAAAACTCCTCATTTCCAACTGGTAGAGCTGCCTGTCTGTGTCACAGAAGTTTAGAATCTTGGGCAACCAGAGAGTCAGGGCCATCTCACCGTCTGAACTCAGTGGCTCCACATTCTCACTGCCATCCTGCAGAGCCAGAGGCTGAGTCTCAGATGCAGGTGGCTGCAGACACAGAGAACAGACTTGCGGTTTCCCAGGAGGATGGGGGAGAGGAAGGGATGGAGTGGGAGTTTGGGGTTGGCAGATGCAATCTATTATATATATATGATGATAAACGCATGTACACCCGTGGTGGATTCATGTCAATGTATGGCAAAACCAATACAGTATTGTAAAGTAAAATAAAGTAAAAATAAAAATTAAAAAAAAAAGTCCTACTGCATCACACAGGGAACTATAGTCAATATCCTATGATAAATCATTATGGAAAATAATTTTCTAAAAGCATTTGTACTTTCCAGGGGACTTCCCTGGTGGTCCAGCTGTTAAGAATCTGCCTTGCCATGTAGGGGATGTGGTTCGACCCCTGATCGGGGAGTTAAGATCCCACATGCCTTGGAGAAACTAAGCACGTGTGCAGCAACTACTGAGTCTATGAGCTCCAGAGCCTCTGGGCCACAACTAGGGAGCCTGCATGCCACAACTAGCGAGTCTGTGCGCCTCAAGGGTAGATCCTGCCTGACCCAAAGAAGATCGCATGTGCCACAACAGAGACCCGATGTAAGTAAATATTTTTTAAAGTTTTGTATTTCCCAGGTTTCAGAACTGTGAGAAATAAATATTTATTGTTTAAGTAAGAAAATAAATGAATAAATAAACACAGGTGACTTGCATGAAGCTACTGGGTCAGATAGGGCCAGTACAGACCTAGGTCCCAGCCTCAGGGGATAAATTCTAAGCCCAGGGATACCTGACCATGGAGAAACCAACAATAAACTGCCTGGGAATGAATAGGAAGTGAGTAAATTCTGCCCTGTCCCGGGGATTTGGGCTCTAACCAGGAAACAGAGGGACCTGCTGAGGTCCTTTAAGATATAGAAGGTCAAGGAGCTATACAGAAACTCTGCAGAAAAGCTCCTAGAAAGGTCTCATGTGTAATGTAGTACCTCTGGTTTTTCTGCCAGAGGGCTCACATTTAATTAATTTATTTGTTTGCATATTACTTCATCAAATATCTATTGAGGATTTTTTTTCATGCCAGGTTGTGGTAGGTACCAGGATTACTATAATGAATAGGATACATATGCAAGATCAGATAGGAAGTCTCTGGATGCACAAAAGAGGAAATCTAACTCGATCTGGTTTGAGCAACTGTGGTGATTCATTGGCTCTGAAAAATCAGAGGGAAACTTCAAGTGAGGCTTGTTCCAGCACTTACATTCACTCTGCTTTTCCTCTCCTCTTTCCATGGTGTCAGCCTCATCCTAAGCCTGGGTTCTCCTATGGTTCCAAAATATCTGGCAGGAGTAGGCTAGAAGGAGCATCTTTTTCATGGCAGTTCTAGCAAATATCCAGAGGCACCCTCTGATTGGACCTGCTTGTTGTCATACCCAGCCCTGAGTCACAAGCATAACTCAGCTGATTAGATCAGTTTAACTCACATATTCCATCTCTGGCCTCAAGAGAGATGTTGGCTCCATCTGAACAAAATGGATTCCCAAATGGAAACGAAGACTCTTAGGAAAAGGGAAACCAGGGACTACTAAATAGTTCCTATCTTCATGGAAAGTAAAGACTAATTAATGGAGGAGACTACACATATAATTGAACAGAGGGAATTGGGACATTTTACCAGAACAAAGGGCTTCCCAGGTGGCGCTAGTGGTAAAGAACTTACCTGCCAATGCAGGAGACACAAGTTCAATCCCTGGTTCAGGAAGATCCCCTGAAGAAAGGCATGGCAAACCATTCCACTATTCTTGCGAGGAGAATCCCATGGACAGAGGAGCCCGCTGGGCTACAGTGCATAGCGTTACAAAGAGCTTGGACATGATTGAAGTGACTAGCATGCACATATACCAGAACAAAACACTTCTACAGGACTGGATACATAATTTGTGGGGCCTATTCTAAAAGGAAAATGCAGGGCCCCTTATTAAAGAATTATTTAGAATTTCAAGACAGCAGCAGTATTAAATCAAATACAGGGCCCTTCTAAGGCCTGAGTCACCTGTCCTTAAAGACAGCCCAATTCCTCTCTATTGAAACCTGAAGGAGAGAAGGGATCAGCCAGATGGGGTATTCTGGGTAGAGGTAACAGCTTGTGCAAAACCCTGGAGGCAGGAGGTCAAGTTCCCTAGAAAAGTTGGAAGGAATTCAGTTGTGGCTGGAGCTTAGAGTGCCAGATGAGATTGGAAAGTGGGTGGAGCCGGGGTCTGGTAGGAGCCTGGCCATGGCGTATCTGCGAAACTGAAGCTTCCTAAGAGTGAGTGAGTGAGTGAGTGAGTGAAGTCGCTCAGTCGTGTCCAACTCTGCGACCCCGTGAACTGTACCCCACAAAGCTCCTCCGTCCTTGGGATTCTCTTTCTTAGTGGTCTCTGTAAGCCTATCCATCAAAAAGTTAGGGGATAAGGAGGAGCCAGGTGGGTGCCAGACCCTGCCTTGGATGGAGTTCAGATGCACAGTGAACAGATCAGGAAAGTAAGGGAAGCATGATGAGAGGCCTGGGTGTCAAGAGGATCAGGCTGCTCAGAGACCCAAAGCAAGTTCCACCACCACCCTGCCTCAGTTACCCCTCAAGACCACAGAAGGTGTTACATGAGATTATTTGGTTCTTAACTTCCTCTCTAGCTCTAGGATTCTGTGATTCTCTTCTGGGGTTCTTAACAGTCTTAGATGATGGAAGGAAGGCAGAAAGGAAGTGAGTGAGGGAAGGAGACAGGAAGGGAGGGAGGAAGGAAGGGGAGAAAGAAAGAGAAAGAAATCCCCTTTTTGTAGCAGGTCTTTATGTTAGTAAAACACTGCTGAAGGCTTGGGGAGCTGGAGGGAGTTTACTTTGCACAAACACATTCAAGTTGAGTATCAGCCATTCTTGTTCTTGGAAACCACATTGGCTCCTCCCCAGTGGTGATTTCTCACTGGCCCTTTATCCTACTTGGCAGCCTAGCCTCTGGCCACATCACGGGTTTCTTTCCCTCCTTACCTTCCCTCCTCACGTTCTCCCTCTAGATTGCTCACTATACTCTAAACATTTTTGGTATTCAGCTGAGCAAAAAATCACTAGCATAGATTCTGCACTTTGCTTTAATTGGAACTCACCCTCCTCAGGTTTTAAAAAGTAGTCTGCCCTCCTCCATTAAGGGTGTTCCCAGGTGGTGCTATTAGTGGTAAAAGAACAAGTCTGTCAATGCAGGAGACATAAGAGACACAGGTTCCATCCCTGGTTTGGGAAAATCCCCTAGAGGAGGGACTGGCAACCCACTCCAGTATTCTTACCTGGAGAATCCCATGGACAGAGGAGCCTGTCGGGCTAGCCTTTCGGGTTGCAGCGTCAGACACCACTGAAGTGACTTAGCGCACATGCTCCTCCATTAAAAGGGAACAGAGCTTTCTCTCCATTGTGACTGCCATTTACTTGTCTGTCCTTGAGACTCAGCATCGGGGAGACAGGAAACACAGGTTTTGTTGTAAAAGCTAGCCCCTCATTTGTTGCAAGGGGCTCCCTAAATATTTGCAGGGTGACGATATACAGCCTTGACGTACTCCTTTTCCTATTTGGAACCAGTCTGTTGGTCCATGTCCAGTTCTAACTGTTGCTTCCCGACCTGCATACAGGTTTCTCAAGAGGCAGGTCAGGTGGTCTGGTATTCCCATCTCTTGAAGAATTTTCCACAGTTTCTTGTGAGCCACACAGTCAAAAGCTTTGGCATAGTCAATAAAGCAGAAATAGATGTTTTTCTGGAACTCTCTTGCTTTTTCCATGATCCAGCAGATGTTGGCAATTTGATCTCTGGTTCCTCTGCCTTTTCGAAAACCAACTTGAACATCAGGAAGTTCACGGTTCACATATTGCTGAAGCCTGGCTTGGAGAATTTGGGGCATTACTTTACTAGCGTGTGAGATGAGTGCGATTGTGCGGTAGTTTGAGCATTCTTTGGCATTGCCTTTCTTTGGGATTTACTTTGTTACTTTGCCAACAAAGGTCCATCTAGTCAAGGCTATGGTTTTTCCAGTGGTCATGTATGGATGTGACAGTTGGACTGTGAAGAAAGCTGAGTGCCGAAGAGTTGATGCTTTTGAACTGTGGTGTTGGAGAAGACTCTTGAGAGTCCCTTGGACTGCAAGGAGATCCAACCAGTCCATTCTGAAGGAGATCAGGCCTGGGGTTTCTTTGGAGGGAATGATGCTGAAGCTGAAACTCCAGTACTTTGGCCACCTCATGCGAAGAGTTGACTCACTGGAAAAGACTCTGATGCTGGGAGGGATTGGGGGCAGGAGGAGAAGGGGACGACCGAGGATGAGATGGCTGGATGGCATCACTGACTCGATGGACGTGAGTCTGAGTGAACTCCGGGAGTTGGTGATGGGCAGGGAGGCCTGGCGTGCTGCGATTGATGGGGTCGCAAAGAGTCGGACACGACTGAGCGACTGAACTGAACTGACTGAAATATTTACAGGATGAATGAATGGGATTATCCAGACCTCCCCTTGCAGGCCATGTTCTTTTCTCTCTCCTTCCAGGGAATGGCTATGACAAAGTATTAGAAGAGTCAGCTGTGGAAGAAACTGGTGAAAGCAACAAATTCTTGGCTACGACAGTTGTGGCAAAAGTTGCATTCTCCAAGGAGAGGGAGGCTGGGGATTCTTGGTGGGTCTCATATGGGGCTGGATGTGTAACCAGGAAGGAGGAGGCAGCAATGACACAGAGGTTACTTGATAAGTCTGGGCATAGCCAAGAAGGGCGCCCAGCCAGCCCCAGGGGCTGTGGCTGTGCCCAGAGATCTTATCTGAGCCTGAATGATGGGTCGGTACTGAGTCATGGGCCCTGCAACCTAGGTAAGAGTTCTGATGCTGAAACAGGTCCAGAGAAGGGGGCAGGGTGGGTATCTGTAGTTTGCCACCAGCACAGACATCACCACCCACACTTCCTGTTATGCCTGGGTCACCTTTATGGTTATCACTCATCTCCCACCCTGTCATTTACTTGCCACCCTCCTCACATCCCTGCATCCCAACTACTACTGCGCTTTCTTAACCATGCTGTCACTTGACCCAGTTCCTGTCACCTCTGAGTCCTCGGGACTGTCACCTCTTTTCCCCATCCCCTGTTAGTTCACCAGCACTATCCATTTCTGTCTGCCCCCATCACAAACGTCACCATCCTCCTGTCTCCAGCCCCTCATCTAAGTCTCAAAATGGGCTTTCCCCTCTGGTGTAGACCTTCTCATCATACGCCCATTCTGAGCCTTTGCCCCTGCCTTTCTGGCCTCTGGTCTCCTCTGGGCTTCTGAATCTGGAATTGCCAAGCTCCTTACCTTTGCTCCCTGCTCTAGCCATGGGAGTTTCATTTCACTTTGTGTCTGGACCCTGGGGCCAGGCGCTTATTCCCAGAGTACGAGGTAGAGGCCATGCCAGGAAACCATGAGTCTTCTCTGCCTGTACCTATGCCACCTGGCAGTTCCTTCCACTCCGCCTAGGTGTAAAATTTCCATGTATTAAAGTGACTATTGGGAATTCCCTGGCAGTCCAGGGGTTAGGACTTGGCGCTCTCACTGCCATGGGCCTGAGTTGAATCCCTGGTTGGGGAGCTAAGATCTCACAAGCCACATGGAGTGTCCAAAGAAAATAAATAAATAAAAACTAACTAGACTATTTCCCTTTTTAAAATTCCTTGATGTTCTATCCCTCAGACTATTACCTAACCCCCATGATACACTATAGTAGCCCAGTACTTTGATATGTAGTACTTGTGATCAACTACTTCTTCGTATAATCATTTGTGTATAAGATGTCTGGCCCACAGACAGGACGCCCTGGGCGGGGGTAGCTGTGTTTGTCTCAGTCACTGCCGGGTCCCCAGAGTCCAGTACAATGACCGGCTTCTGGTAGGGACGCATTCAATGTCTGTTGACTGAATAAATACTATTTATTGAGCACTTAGCTACAGGCACTGTGCTAAGTATGTACATATCCATGAACCTGTTCATCCCCTGTTGTATGTTCGGTGTCCCTTTTAATTTTGTTTACTTTTGAGCACTTCAAGAGCTTTTTAGCTGATTTGGCACAAGTGCTTCTGACAAAGTTCAAGCAGAGAAGCACATTTCCTGTTACTCATCAGAAAGTGAGGACACGGAGAAAGTCAGTTACTCCCAGATCAAGGCGTAACACTATTGTAATTAGGGCAAAGAAAACCGCAGCTTGTAATGCCACCTCTTGATTTCATCTTTCTGCTCTCCAAAGGAGATTGAAGAAGCAAGGGATTGATAGGAGGGGGGTACCACAAGAAGGTCACTTCTGATCTCTGGAAAGCAAAAATTAGATCCTCTCCTCACATCAGAAACTAGTGGTTTTTGAGGGAATTCCCTGGTGGTCCAGTGGTTACACTGCAAGGGCTTCGCTGGTAGCTCAGGTCAGTAAAGAACCTGCCTGCAGTGCAGGAGACCTGGATTTGATCCCTGGGTTGGGAAGATCCTTAGAGAAGGAAATGGCAACCCACTCCAGTACTCTTGCCTAGAAAATCCCATGGACAGAGAAGCTTGACCGGCTACAGTCCATGGGGTTGAAAGAGTTGGACACGACTTAGCGACTAAACCATCACGGGGAACTAAGATCCTGCAGGCTGTGTGACCTGGCCAATAAGGCAAAATAAAAGCAAAATTAACAACAACAACAACAAAAAGATGGTTTTGAGAGGTAAATATACAAAGAGTTAAAGTAAACTTGGATATTTTTCATATTATTTGTCCCTGTTATTTCATTTTTGGGAATTTATCTTTGGGAAAATAATTAAAGATGTAGACAAAGCCTTTGCCCAAAAATCTTCACTGCAATGTTATTTTTACTATTGAAACATTGAAATACAAATATATATGTACCAATAAAAAATGAAATATAAAATTTAAAAAGCTGAAAACAAACTGAATACCCAATGATAGAGAATAGATTAAACACAGTATGGTTTGCCTCTTTGTTATTAAAATCATGGTTCTGAAGAGTTGATAATTATTCTATAATCATGGCAGTAGGTGAAGAAGTCTTTATACAAATAGACGTGCACAGAATTGTTTTCAATTAGGTCAACAGATTACTTAGAACAATTAAAGAATCAATAGGTATTTTGTTGTTTCTGAATTGTGAGAATTTATTTTTATGATGGAAATTATTACTTTTATAATAAAAGTTCTATGTTTGTAAAAGAAAACAACAACAGAAAGGCAAAAATAATGTTTTATGTGAATGTGTATTTTACAATCTTAGATTTTTATTATTTTTAAATATTTATTTATTTGGTTGCACCAGGTCTTAGTTGTAGTGTGTAGGATCTTCCGTCTTCATTGAAGCATGCAGGCTCTTTTGTGTGTGTGTGTGTGTGCTTTTATTTTTTAATAAAACAAGTTAGTCCAACAGTTTCAAGGTACAAACTTAGCCAGTTTTGAGCGGATGAGTGACAAGGGCCCAGAAGTCAGTCCTTCTGCAGAGGAACGGTCTCCTCCCTGATGCCCTCCTTGGTCACGATGCAGACCCTGAGTGCGTCCCCAGTGTACACGTCTCTTTCCGCAGCAGAGATGAAGACATCTTTCACAAGTCGCATGGCTCTGTCCAAGGACAGCGGGACATGCTCCACATTCCACGCAGGCTCTTTAGCTGTGGCATGTGGGATCTAGTTCCCTGACTACGGATTGAACTCAGGTCCCATGTATTGGGAGTACAGAGCCTTAGCCACTGGACCACCAGCGAAGTCCCTAGATTACTTTTCTTTTTCCTTAACATTTCTTTATTTTTCCTTACATTACTTTTTGATTCACTAGATTATAAATTCTATGAGGCTAGGTTCTTCTTCTTGTCTATCTCTCAGCATCAGCCCTGAATAAAAGAATGATTAATAAAGTGTGAGTTAATGAGTTTCTTTTGCATCATCTCTCAATGTAATGGAGTCAATCAATATGAAGTCGGATTTGTTCTTCCCTATTACAATTCCCCACTGCCAATGTCCATTCCTCATTCTTGTGGGAAAGGGGCGGCAACTGCTCTGGCTATTTCCTGCTGAACAGAGGCACTGATGGGATGATTGTGGAATGGAATTGATCAGCTTGGGACTGGAAGTATTCCTGAGTCTCTAGTTGGGCATACATGGCTTTTCTTTTTGTGGTTCCCAACACTTAGATAAGCACTCGAATACCCACATAAACTCCAGGATGTTCTGCTTTATACTAGCTTTATACCCTGCCAAAATTTTATTGAAAGTGGGGGCCTATTTTCTTCTTTGGTCCTTTTCAAAAAGTGGCTGTCACCAGTATAGTGAAACTAAAGAGAAGAGCAAAAGTCATCATTACTTATTTGGTAAAAGGCTTGGCCAAAACAGCAATTTATGATCACAAAATCAAGTCTATTTTTCTTTGCTCCATCCAGTTTCTAGAGGAGTGAGTTTTACTTGGGTGTGGTGAATCCCTGGTCTTATCCCAGCTAATTTAATAGAGGAGTGAATGTTCATCAGGGCTTCGTATCATTCTGTCCACTTAGCAGCAAGCTGATGTTTGTGCTAAGGCACTTCAGTAGTATCCAACTCTTTGTGACTTCATGGACTGTAGCCCACTAAGTTCCTCTGTCCAAGGGATGCTCCAGGCAAGAATATTGGAGTGGGTTGTCATGCCCTTCCTCAGGATGTTCAGATCCTTGTTTTCTCTAGGTTTTTAGGAGACTATCCCTGGGTTGGAAGGGTTGTAGCACCACCTTAGTTGGGCAGGCAAACCTATAGGAAACAAAGTCAAGGGCAGAAGTTAGTATAGTTCCTAATGTCTTAACATAGTTGGCTACTGCTAAGTCCTTTAAAAGACATTCACAGACTCCCCTGCCTGAGTAGACATTCCAGAATGGCCTACCATACAATATTTCAAGAGGGATTAATTTAAGTTTGCTTCTTGGAGCCACTCTAATCCATAACAGGGCAACTGGCAAGGGCTTATCCAAGTTAAATTAGTCTCCTGACATATTTCAACAATGCTCTTTTTAGTGTAAACATAGACGAAACACATGATGGAGCAACCCTGCTTTCACTGTCACCCAAGTGAAATGAAAACTTCTATGCACACAAAATTTGTAACTTGTGGTTTTATTCCCAAACCTAGGAAACAATTCAGATCAATTAAAGAATGGATAAATATACCATGAAATTTAACTCAGCAATAAATTACTGATAGGCACAATGACATGGATAAATCTATTACTATGCCAAATGAGAAAGGCTATACATTATTTAATTCCATTTATAAGACATTTTGGAAAAGGCGAAACTATAGAGAAAGAAAACAGATTAGTAGTTACCTGGGGCTAGAGGTAGTTACCTGGGGCTAGAGGTAGTTACGGAGAAGGCAATGGCACCCCACTCCAGTACTTTTGCCTGGAAAATCCCATGGGCGGAGGAGCCTGGTGGGGTGCAGTCCATGGGGTCGCCAAGAGTCAGACACGACTGAGCGACTTCCTTTCACTTTTCACTTTCATGCATTGGAGAGGGAATGGCAACCCACCCCAATGTTCTTGCCTGGAGAATCCTAGGGATGGGGGAGCTTGGTTGGGCTGCCGACTATGGGGTCGCACAGAGTTGGACATGACTGAAGCAACTTAGCAGTAGCAGAGGTAGTTAAAATTTGATAAAGGAAATAACACAAATCAACAGGAAAGGGAAAATGATGTCAATAAATGATGCTGGCAAAACAAACTTTTCTTCTTTTTTTCCCACACCGCGCATCTTGCGGGATCTTTGTTTCCCAATCAGGGATTGAACACAAGCCCTTGGCAGTGAAAGCACAGAGTCCTAACCACTGGACAGCCAGGGAATTACCAAAGTGAGCTATTTGAGGAGATTAAAACAGTCCAGTTTGCTTCTGTCTATGCCTCTACATCAGATGGTCAAAGAGGTAAGCAAACCACAAATAAACAATGTGAGTTTGGTCATCTACCAAGCCCCAGTGCTGGGAATTGAGTATGGGAACCAGAGGCAGTAGAAGGGGTGGATATCTGGGCATAGTGGCTGGAGTGGCTAGGATAGTAACAAATTCTCACTCTCATCTCATTCCTTTTTTAATTTTAATCATAGAATGGTTTTTTGGGGGGAGGTATCATTTTGCACAGTTTGTGGGATCTTAGTTCCCTGACCAGGGTTTAAACCTGGGCCCCTAGCCAGGGAATTCTCTTAATCACAGAATAGTTCTAATTGCAGGTTTGTATAGAGCTATTCAAATGCCACTATTTCTCCGTGTTTTATTGTAAAACGATTGATCCTCTCTAACCATTAAAAAAATACCTTTTTTTCCTTGGTATCAACCAACCAGGCTGAATTCTGGGCTGGGCGTTTTGGTGATTTTTGGAACCAAGTATAACTTTTCTTTTCTCCCTGGGAATGTCCCACTTTTGGACAAGAGCACAGATGGTTGTTTTTGCTGTTGTTCTTTTCTGTTCCTTTCCTCCATTTGATATCGTGAAAGTTTTCAACATCACTAAACTGATTTGGCTATAAATGGAGAAACAGTACCAAAACAGAATGAAATTAAAAACCCAAAGGACAAAAGAAAACCCTAAATAAACTCTCAAGTTTGCACTTGTGGTTTTACCTATCAACCCAACCCCATGCAATGTGACTCCTTAGAGAGCTGTTGGATCCAGATCAATGACATGGGAGACTGCAAAGAACATAATTAACACAGCAAGGGTGACAGTCCATGGTACGCAAGGTCCCAAGATAATCCTACATAAATGTGGAGCTCCTAATAGGGACCGTGACCACGCATTATTCATCTTCCTCTTAGTCATGGGTTGGGTTCATAGCTGAAATCAGACCACGTATCCACAATGCACCTCAGAGGACTTTCTTTAGGGATAGATGAAACATTCCCCATCTTGTAAAGATAGAAATCCAAGACAAAACACAGATGGTGCACACAAATGCTAGCATCTAAAGAAACAAAAGAAGGTGTGCGTGCTAAGTCGCTTCAGTCATGTCTGACTCTGTGGAACCCTATGGACTATAGCCTGCTGGACTCCTCTGTTTCATCGAATTCTCCAGGCAAAAATACTGGAGTGGGTTGCCGTGCCCTCCATCAGGGGATCTTCCTGACTCAGGGATTGAACCTGTGTCTTTTATGTCTCCTTCACTGGCAGGTGGGTTCTTTACTACTAGCACCACCTGGGAAGCCCCAGAAAGAACAATAGGAACTGGTCCACAAATATGGTAAATGTCCAGCAATTATTTCCTCTCTCCGACAGAGTACTCCACTCAAATACAAACAGGCTGGCTAATTTCTGAGGAAAAAGCCCCAAACAGAGAGGAATAAAGTTTCTAGCTGTAAACAGCAGAGTAATTTACCCTACTGTCTGGAGCCCTTCCTTGTTCCAACAGTCAAGCACTGGGGCAGTTACAGCTGCTTCAGAGAATTCTGAAAGGAAAATCCTCAGGGTAAGTGATCCCAGTAGCTGTTGAGCCTTACTTGAAAATTCCCCTACTGGGGCTGGCTGGCCGAGAGCAGCAAGGTTCCTGTTCAACTTTGCCAAATTTGTTACCAATTCCAAGGCTGTACTATTTGCCACAGGACAGGCCAATCAATCAGGAGACAAGTAGCAACTTTATTTGGAAAGCCAGCAGACAGAGAAGATGGTGGACTAGTGTCCCAAAGAACCACCTCGCCTGGGATTGGATGCTAGTTTCTTTCAGAATACAAATGTAATAAAATGTAAATAAAATAAAGTAAAATGTAATAAAATTACATTTTATTTAATGTAAAATAAACAGATCCCATATGGAATCAGATTTGTTCTTCCCTGCTACATCACTAATTTTCACTTTAATTCTTCAGAGCAATCCCTCCTTACACAAAAAGAGTGTTTCGGGTGGGGGTTGCCTTGATCAACAAAACCAAAAAACCTTCACACGTGTGATGGCAGTTTTAAGAAGACATGTGATGCTACAGGGCAACTAAGCCCACATGTCTCAACTACTGAAGTCCTCATGCCCTAGATTCTGTGCTCCACAACAAGAGAAGCCATTGCAACAAGAAGTCCACACAATGCAACTAGAGATTAGCCCCAACTTGCCACAGTTAAAGACTGAGCATAGCAAAGACCTAGTACAGCCCCCCCCCACCAAAAAAAAAGAAAAAAAAGCAACATGAATTTGAGAAACTCTTATCAGAAACATGAAAATAAGACTTGATGATACACTGAGCCTATGCCTCCTTTTTTGTTCCGTCTCAGAGAGGCACACCACCCCCACCAGAAACATGAAAGTAATTCCACCCTTCAGGCTCCTACACCCCCAGAGTCCGTCTTTTACAAGTCGGATCACTTTTTCTGTCCCTAATGCTACTCCCTTGTTCCAACCACCACCATCCCCTGCCTTCACTACTGTGTGGTTGCTCAGTGGCTCAGTTCACTGCTGCAGCTGCCTCAGTTCACTGCTGCAGCTGCCTCCTAACCAGTTTCTCTGCTTCCCACCTCAAATTCATGCCTTCTGAGCTCTAGTCATGCTCAACTTTCTAATACACTACACTAAGCATGCCACTTTCCTGTTTATGGCTTTCAATGGCTCCCATCACTCACAGGAACAAGTAAAAAGCAGTTCACAGTCTGGCTCAGACTCACCTCTCTACCACCATCATACTCCCATGCTACTCCAGTTGCACAGAGTTTTGCTCTTAGCATTTCCCCATGCTCCCTCCCTCTGGTCCTTAGCATGAGTTGTCTCTTCTCCAGGGGAAATAATGCTTTTTCTGGTCCACACTCCTTTGCCTGGCTAACTAACTCCTTCTCATGTCTCAGTTGTTAAAGTGAATGCCCCTTCCTCCAGGAAGGCTTTCCTGGTGCCATCCTCCCCCCAGCTTGATTAGGTACCCCTTTTCGTACTTATTACCTCTGATATCTGCATTTTCACTTCTTGTTTGCCCATCAGCTTCCCTACAAGTCTTGTAAGCTCTCCAGCACTGGGCCATGACTTGTTTTCCATGGCAAGTCCACTACACAACAACTGGTAGGCATTCCATGGCTGTTGAAGGAATGAGTAATGAATAATGAATGAATCAAGTACCCTTGAAGGAACTGATTTTTTTTTTTTAATTTATTAATTACTTGGCTGCATCTGGCTTCCTTTGTGGCTCAGCTGGTACAGAATCTGCCTGCAATGCGGGAGACCTGGGTTTTACCCCTGGGTTGGGAAGATCCCCTGGAGAAGGGAACGGTTACCCACTCCAGTATTTGGCCTGGAGAATACCATGGACTGTATAGTCCATGGGGTTGCAAAGAGTTGGACATGACTAAGTCACATGCGAGTGACTTTCACTTCACATCAGATCTTAGTTGCAGTGCTTAGGGTCTTCATTACTCATGTGGGATCTTTCGTAGCAGATCATGGACTTGCTAGTTGTGGCGCAGGTGCTTGGTAGCAGCTTGCCTGCTGGCTCCAGAGCACTCGGGTTTTAATGGTTGTGGCCCTCTGGCTTAGTCACTCTGTGGCATGTAGAATCTTAGTTTCCTGACCAGGGATCGAACCCGTGTCCCCTGCATTGCAAGACCAATTCTTAACCACTGGACCACTGGGAAAGTCCCAGGAACTGATTAATACTTTTTAAGATGCTTAGAAGTTGACATTCAGAAAAAAAAGATGCCCTTGAAGGATCCATAAATTCTCCAAAGGGGATGAAATTGTCTTAGGATTTAAGAAATAATGTGAATTTGATAGGCAAGAATTAGGGAGTGAATGTGTAGTTAGAAACAGTGGTGTACTGGAGGGAGGGGGAGGCGGGGATTGGGAGCAATCTATCCTTTCTGTTGTTTAGTTGCTAAGTCATGTCCAGCTCTGTGCGACCCCATGGACTGCAGCACATCAGGCTTCCCTGTCCTTCACTATCTCCTGAAGTTTGCTCAAACTCATGTCCATTGAGTCTGTGATGCCATCCAACCACCTCATCCTCTGTCACTGCCTTCTCCTCCTGCCTTTAATCTTTACCAGCATCAGGGTCTTTTCCAATGAGTTGGCTCTTTGCATCAGGTGGCCAAAGTATTGGAGCTTCAACTTCAGCATCAGCAGTATTTTATTACTGACATTGTTTAGAATTGTTGCTGCTGCTCATAATAAGAAGCATACTGACTTTTAATCAGTTTGATTGCTTTTCAGTTCTCAGTGGGTCATGCGCCCCACTATTGTTTGTCCCCAGGGAGGGCTGCTCCCACCCCACCCCCAAGTAGTATGCCACTGGTAAGAACCCTGATTACTGGGTAAACTGGTTTATTTTCCTCCCCTCCACAGTGAACTGGGAGTGATGTCAAAGGTATCCAACTTTTCAAAACCCTACAGGGCAAGGTGGTCCTCTGCCAGGGTTGACTCTGGCCTGTGACTCCTCTGTCACCCCCAGCTTCTTTGGGGCAGCCCTCTGAGTCTCCTGGCTAGTGGCTGTCCATGGCAGGGAGGCCCTTCCTATGCATAGGATCCAGCCTTGAATCTTGTCTTGTCCCTGCCACTAGCCAGCCTACCCTGAGGCCTTGTGCTGGCTCTCAAGGTCCACACTCTCAAGGCCCTCTGGGGGGCCTCACTTTGCTCAGTGATAAAACTGGGGCATTTGGTGACCTGTTCCTCTCACTGACCTGAGTGAAGTATTCTACCACAAGGGACTGGCTAGGTTGGGTGTATTGGCCAACAGGACAGAAGACAAGTCTGGACAGGTGGACAGTGGAGCCTGGGCCCCAGGATGGGGTGTGTGTGCAGGTGTCACAGAGTGAGGTGGGAAGGGGTGGATCCCAGGCAAAGGTCAAAGATGGGAGAGGTGGCTCCAGCAGGTCGGCTGACCCTGCTTGGTGACAGCCTTCAGGAAATGCAGAGACACTAGCTGGGCTGGGCTAGGTCCTGGCTCTGCCCTGGAGTTGGGGAGGGGCTGGGGATGGAGAACAGCCCTTTGGTGAGGTCACTTCTAGGGTGGGAGCCAAGGTCCCTTTCTGGGAAGGATAGGTGGTGTCATGAAAGCAAAAGGGATTTAGGTGAGACTATAGGAGGGGCAGGTGATGGTGGATCAGGAACGATGAGATGTGTCTACTTGGGCTGCTTCCCAGGAGGGTGGGGAAAATTCCTCCCGCCCAGCCCTGCTGGGAGAGTACTGTCTTGTTAGAAGGCAGGGGAGCTAGACAGGATGACCTGGGAGACAAGGTAGCTTGCAGCTCAGAGCCAGGGCTTGGGGGACTCACAGTTGAAGAGGAAGCCCTGGGACACCTCAGGCTTGGTTCAGGTGCCTGCGAGGCCTGGACCTTGGCTGTTCCTCTGTGAAATGGGGACAATCTCCTTGGTACTTGCCTACCAAAGACAAAGCATCCGCTGACTTGGTCACCAAAGATCAGGGAGTCTCTCTTATAAATTCCTTCTCAAGTTTTGGGGAGCTGAGAGAAAACTCAGTTGAAATTTGGGCTGAGTGAGATGGAGAATGGGGAGCTTGGACCCCACTGGGACAGAGGAATGCTTTAGAATACAAGTAGCCTGATGGGATATCCCAACCCCAAAGACCCCACAACAACTAGACAGCATTCTAATCCTGCCTTCCCAGACATTCTGAACCCAGGGCTTAAGCCTCTCTCATCAATCCTCTTTCCAAATCCTGTTTCTTTGCTCCAGGGTTCTTCCCCAAGGCTCCTCAGCCCCTCACTGCTCCATTCCACCAATATTTATCCAGCACCTGTTATTTGCCAGGTATTTTCTAAGCCCTTGGAATTTGGAAGTGAATGAGATTGTTGGTCCTTGTCCTCATTTTCCACTCGGGGTAAAACAGCAGGAAAGTAAGTGAGGTAGTTTAGCCTTTACTGGCTATGGGAGAGCCCAGATGGCTGTGGGAACTCAGAGAAGGCGCCATATCCAGCCTGGGGACAGTTATGGCCAAGGTATCGCGGACCGTGAGTCTGGAAGGGTCCCCAGGCGTTTGCCAGAGAGGCTGCGGTCTGGGGGACAGCAGAGGTGGAGGCAAAGGTTCTGGAGCCACTTCAGCAGGCTCACAAGAGCCAACTGTTACATTGTCAGGAATTTGGCAAACCCCTTGTTAAACACAGCCATTATTAAAAATTAAATTGTATAAATGTGTAATCACAGAAATTATTTTTAAAACAAAGGTAATAACTAATCAAACTCATTACTTCCTAATCATTATTACATCTTACTTTTTTTTTTTTATCCTGCGCTGGGTCTCCACTGCCATGCAAGGGCTTCTCTCAAGCTGCGGGGAGTGGGGGCTTCTCTCCAGTTGCAGCGCTCAGGCTTTTCATTGCAGCGGCTTCTCATGTTGCAGAACACGGGCTCCAGGGCCTTCGTTGGGGTGCGTGGGCTCTAGAGCACAGGCTCAGTAGTTTAGTTGCTCTGTGGCATGTGGATTTTCCAGGACCAGGGACTGAATCTCTGTTCCTGCTTTGGTAGGTGGATTCTTAACCACTGCACCACCAGGGAAGTCCGCATTTTATGCTCTTGAGGTTATTTATATCTGTTGAATATTTAAAGTGGAGGAGCTACATAATGGTGTACTGCTGCTCATCTCTACATTAGTAGTTTGATAACAGCCATGGTGGCAGTGTTTGTATCATTGAAAAAATATTTTACTTTTATTTTTTGGCTACACCACGTAGCCTGTGGGATCTTAGTTCCCCAACCAGGGATTGAACCTGGGTCCCTGGCAATGAGAACAAGGAGCCCTAACCACTGGACCAACAGGTGATTCCTTGCATCACTGAAACTGAATGACACTATACAGCAGGGCTCAATTTGTGGTTCTGTTGATTACATGGACCAGAGGTTAACACACTACAGCTTGCAGGTGAAATCCATCCTGTGAGCTAATAATGGTTTTTATATTGTTTGATGGTTAAGAATATTTTGAGACATGAGAAAATTCAAATTGCAGCAGTTACAAATGAAGTTGTGTTGGAATACAGCCTTGTGCATTTGTTTGCATACGTGGCTGTTTTCACACTGTCATGGCAGAGCTGAGTAGTAGAACAGGGACTGTATGACCCAGAAAACCTAAAATATTCACTATTTGACCCTTAACAAAAATGTTTATTGACCCCCCCTTGTCTAAACTTAAGAAAGTGATAGAAAAAACATTAATGCAGATGAAACATGAAAGTTTGTCATGTCCTTAGCCATTATGTTGTGAATAGCACAAAATCCTAGGGATATATTCTTCCAGTATTTGAAAACCACCATCCAATTCAGCAGAAAAGATCACATGTCATTGGTGAATGACTGATGCTTCAATACATCTTTATTCTTTTACTTTTGTCCTGCTCTTAAATGTAAATAAAAATTATCAACCAACACTTATGATGAAACTGTGCTCCTTAGTCAATGATGTGAATGACTTTTTGCAGAACTGAATTGTAATCAAGCCTTTGTTCATGATCTGATTTTGTCAGATCCTAAATGAATTGCAACCAAAGGTTGGCTACAGATAGAGGGTTGGCAAAAATCAAAGAGAGCATTCTATCGAGCAATTGATGCTGTAGAATTTTCAATAAAGAACACCGCAAACTTTAATAGTGTTTGTAAGTCTTGTACTATTTTACAACTTTGTACCAATAAAATTTGTAATAGATTTGTGTACATATATAGACATACACATTATTTCTAGAAAGCCAGGTGTTAAGCATTTACCAGCACACGGTGGGACAGAGGGTTCAGGCAGAAAAGGTCCAAGGGAGACCAGGTGCTCAGGGAAGAATGAGAGGGGAGATGGTGAGGCTGGAGCACTGGCATAGATGTGCGGGGCCTTGTGAACAGGGTTCGGGAGCCAGACACTATCCCAAGGCATTTGAAGAGCCACAAAAAGATTTTGAGTGCAAGAGAGATCCCACTGGATTTGTGTTTAGATCATGTTGACCAGTTGTGCGAAGACTGGAATGTTAGGGACAGCTTTCAAGGCATTGGATTCATGGAGGGAGGGAGAACAGTAGCAGCAAAGTCTCAGCATTTACTATAGACCAGGCACTCTCTCGAGCACTTCGTATGTGTTATTACCTCCCTTTCACAGATGAGGAAACTGAGGCCCAGAGAGATTAAATAACTATTAAGTGGCAGAGTTGAGATTTGAACCAGGAGTCTAATTTCAGAGCCCGCATTCTTAGTCACTACATATGCTCAGACAAGAAAGACAGCAAGACTTGGAGTGATGTTTCTTAATGCATGTACAAAGTTGATCAATATTTACAGATATGCTTGGCAGATAGGAGGAACTTGAGGAAATTCTTCAGACCCAGCAAGACTTGACTTGCTGATAATGGGGTGTGAGGAGCCAGGGTCGGTGGACCTTACCAGCTCCCTTCATCCCATGGACAGTATACTGACTGAGGCTGCTCTGACCTCCTGCTCCTCCCTCTGTCCTCAGGGAGCCCCCAGTCTCGGGGACAGACTCCTGGACAGGCACACACATGTGGGACAGAGCCTGTGTGGCTCCAGTGTACTCGAGCTCAGAGGAATGAGAGGTGTGAATTATCATCAGCAGGAAGGGCTTCCGTGGAGGTGGCTTGGGATTTGGATGGAGAGGGGAGAGAGGATGGGTCCTGTTGCCATTGTGGTTTTTCTCCTTGGACATCTGTATTTAACAGCAGGAGTTTGATGGAGCCCTTGATACACAGCTAATTCAGCTGCAGATACACACATTTCAAAGGCCTAGAGGTGTCTTTCTGGCAGGAGTTCTGGCTCAGGGTGTGGGCAGGAGGTAAAAAGGGTAGCAGTGGAGTGTTGGGGGGGTACTATAGGTTGGTGTCAGGGCGGGCCCCATGTGGGGTGTTGGTTCCTTGAGGCACAATTGTCAGCTAGGGGCTCCCCATCATGCTGGCTCAGCAGGTCCCACAGGGTGACAGGTGACTCACCCTCACCTTAACATAACCCTGGTAGAGGTGGGGTAGGGGGTATGTGAAATGGAACTGTGTATTTATCCACGTGGAGGTACAGGAGTCTGAGGTGTGTGCTCCTGGCCAATGGTGCACACAGGCCATGTGGGCTGTCCACAGATGCGGGCCACAGGGGTAGAGGATGTGCCTTGAAGATTGGGGGGGCGGTGGTGGTGAACATACAGCTCTTCCAAGAGTACATGAGCATGGGGGCAGGTGGCGGTGCAGCTTTGGAGGCTGGTGAGCCGTTGGAGGAGATGGCCTGGGTGGTGGCAGGTGAGGAAGCTCCCGGGCAATGGCTCATCACCATGAGTATGGCCTGGCTGGGCTAGATGAGGACACCAGGCACTCTAAGTCCCTGATGATGGTGGTGGCTTCCCCGAGCTTATCCATTAAGCTCCTCACTGCAGGCCAGGGTGGTTCCCCCATCCTAACCCCAAGAGGGCACACATATCCCACCTCCACAGATGACAGGCAGGCAAGAGGCAGGAGTGTGAGCAGCCAGCTGGCGCTTCCTCTCACCCCTGATGTGGGAGGGAGACATGAGGATCCCAGTGATATCTGGTCTGCTGGGGTGTGGGGAAAGCACAGCGACCCCAGGTTGCCCGTGTCCCAGGTGTGTGTGGTTCTGTGTGCACTGGCACCCAGCGTGCGTGCATATCCACATCTGGGTGTGCTGGCCCTGTCCTGGCACCTTCCCATTGGGTTCCACGATCTGAGAGATGCTTGAAGTGAGGCAAGGAGCCTGGGCTGGGAGCCAGGAAGCCTGAGTTCTACCCCAAGTGCTCTTAGTGACTGGAGAGGTCCTTTTTCCTCTCTGGGGCTCACGTTGTCCCTTGTAAAAGGTGGGGGGGCCATAATCCCTATGGTGCCACCTCACAGGCTGTTGAGTGACAGATTCTCATGGAGGTGTTTGGGAGGTCAGGAAGGTTTGGTTCTGGGAGCTTCACAGGGGGAGTGCTCAATTGATTGACCAGAGGTGGAAGGCAGAGAGCAATTTCCAGAGAAATTGCCTTCTGCCTTTAAAAGGGGTTATTCAAACCTCTTAGAGAAGTGAGATGTTTAGAGTTCTGGGGCTGAACTTCAAAACAAATTAACGTTACAGGCCAAGACCTGCCTGTGGTGAGGCTGGGAATGTCTGTCTACTCATCCTTGCCCCTCCCAACCCTGCTTGCCAGCTGGGGTAGGGGGTGGGGGGGTGAACAGCAGATTCCCCCAGACTGAGGTGGGGAACAGGCTCACAGCCTCCCCCTCTCTCCTCCAACCCCCCACCCCACCCCTTCCCACCCACTCCCAGATTGCTGTCTTTCAGGCTCAAAGGTCCCGAGTTCAAGCTTTTCATCCTGGGGCTTAGCCAGAGCAAACAGCATAAAGTCAACAAAACAAGAAAGGAAGCATCACAGGTGAGGTGGAAAAGAAAACTTGGAAGCCACAATAAAGGTGTGTGGGCTAAGCTGGAGTGAGCCGTGTGTCTCTCCTAAGAGCAAGACCCTGGGGCTAAGGCTGGCCCAGCCAGTCTCTCACTGGGTGTGGGAGGAGGGGGCTCCAGGGTGGAGCCCCCAGTGGACTCAGGCCTAAGGAGTTAGCTTAGGCCAAGCCAGCAAGGGCTGCTAGTGCCATGTCTCATGAATCCCGTTAAAAGCGTGTGATTGGGAGGGGGACAGAGTTAGACATCCCCTCCCCTTCCACCCAACCGCTGAAGCCTAGGCTAGGCTGCCTCCCCTGCTGTGGAAAGTAACTGAGAGGCTAGCTGGGGGCCAGGACTCTGGGTGGAGCAGGAGTGGAATAGGCTGGCACTGGAGCTGGAGTGAGAAGCTCCTGGCTGTTTGCCCCAGGGCTCAGGGTCTTGGAGCCATGAATTCCTGGAGATGCCCAAGACTTCCCCTCATCCCACTGCACCCATAGGCATAGTCGCCTTCCCTGACAGCCTAATTTCTCTTCCACTCGGGGCAGGGGGAGCTCTGTTCCTTCAATGTACATGTATTGTGCATCTGATCTGCATGGCACGCTGTGCAGGCTGGGGCATCCCCAGAAGGCTGCCTGCCCAAGACCCTCTCATGCCTGGATCCCCCTCTTCTCAGAGATGGCTGTCTGTAGATCCAGCCAGTGATTGCCGAGTGCCTGGGGCAAGTCCCAATCCCTCCCTTGGGTTGAGAGGTTGGGCGTGGCAACCAGGAAGTCAAGTCCTGGTTGAGAGTTGAGAGGCCGAGATTTAATGGGAAGAGCTGGATGGAGCAACTTGAGATCTGGGTGGAAGTCTGTGGGCTTTGGTCTTGCTGTCTGCCTGCAGAATGAGCATAGTTTCCTCCATCCCATCCCCAGGCCCATAGCTCTGCAGGCTTTGGCCCTGGAGTCAGACAAGAGTCAATAAGGGCAGAAGGGGTGGGGTGCAGTGTCCCTTTCCTCAAAGAGATATCCTCTCCACCACAGAGTGTCTACTCCCCAGCAGGGACTCACCACCAACTCAGTCTATTCTCCCAGCCACTCTTCTAGGTAAGGACTGGTAACTCCATCATACAGAGGAAGACACCCAATTAAATATCTTGCTCAGAAGCACCCAGTACCAATCAAGAAGCCAAACTGGATACAAGCTCAGGACTGCTGGCTATAAAGTCTGAGTTATGAACCACAACTCACCAGGTGGATAGGAGGAGCCACCCCTGAACAGCCAAAGCCCACACCAGCCCCATGCTCAGACTCTTGGCCAGGAGGTCCCTGGGTTTTTCACTGCCTTGTTCTGCCACCACCTCACTCTTTCATCTTCTCATGAAGCATCCCTCTTTCTGACTCCCCTCTTTGCCCTGATTAACTCAGTAACTGAGCCACCAACATTAATTAAGTCTCTTGTTTTCTTGTGGATTAAGAATTTGCTGCCCAGAGCTTCTCCTTTTAAATGGTTTAGTGTAAAAGGATTTTGATACTGACTCAGTAGAAATTAAAGGATGGAACCAGAAGGCAATGGGGAACTTAACAGTGGTGGGACCAAGCTGCCACCCTCTAAACCCACTGACTGGTCAGCATCAGTAAACTTGGGACAACTAGGCATTACATGCCTCTGGATGAGGTACAGTAGGTAGCACATGGCCCTGTCCCCAAAGGAGTCAATCCCCTCTAAATTGATCCTAAATAAAATCACACAGTTGGAGCTAACTTCCTATATATTCTAAAAAAAAATAAAAAAAATACAGAGAAAGGAGGAAGAGCTAAATGACACCACAAGGAAGCAAACACAAACCCTCAGTTGTGACTTCTTATAGAAGCACATTAACTAGCAGGGACAGCGACAGGAACAGCTTGTGAACAAAACAAAGGGGGAACTGCTCATGTCTAGGATGACATTTACCCCAGTGCCACATGCTCTTGTTTGGAGCCTGACTCAAACAAACCAACAAATGAAGACATTTGGAAACAATGTGGGTACTTGATAGCTCCATGGACTTGTTCATTTTGTTAGGCATGGAATTGTGATTATGTAAGAAAACGTTTATAGGTTTTAGAGATGAATACTGAAGGATGCAGGAGTGAAATGACATACCAGCTGGAATGTGTTTTAAAATACTTCATAAAAAAGAAAAAAAAAAAGTCTGTGACACCAGAGTGCCAAAAGGTTGATGATTTTATGGTGTGATGGTTATATGGAGGGTCATATACCACTTTGGTAATGTTTGAAATTTTCATTTAACATGCTTTAAAGGGGTATGGAGCCTGTCTCCAAATGTTGAGGTTGGGTATCTGAGCTGGTCTGACAGCTGGAAACTCATCTCTGTCCAGTCCAGTGCCTCCATCTCAGCTTCTCTGACATCCGAGTAGCTGGAGGGAAGCCTTGTTTGGAACTTGTTGGAACTGTGTGTTGTCCTCGAGATGGCCCTCTGGGTCAGCCTCACCAGGCACAGATGGCCCCTCTTCCAGCTCTACTCTCTGTAATCAGTGAAGCCTTCCTGCCCTCCATCCTCGCCTCTCTGGCCATGGAAACCTGCCCAATGATGTCCAGTCTTGGGACATCAAAAGGAGAGCTCAGAGTTGTGGGCATAAGGAGGGCCCTTGTCCTGTTACAGTAGGGTGGGAAGGTGAAGGCGGAGCTCCTGCCCCCAGCCAGATGAGATGGGAAGGGGCACAGAAGGCGAGGCCAGCTCTCTGGGTTCCCTCTTTGGTGTGGGACAGGGCAACAGAGATACCTAGACAATCACCAGAGCTGAGCAAGCTGTAGTTTGTCTCGGGGGGGAGGGGTCTCTCCCCAACCTCTGCTGACTCTTCTAAATTTACTCACCCACATGTCCTCATTTCCTTCCTGCAGTTCCATCCGATGGCAAAGTCAGCTACCGTCTTATCAAACAACCCCTCCTGCAGTCAGTGCTGCTAATTCTGCATCTAGGGGAATAACACTGCCGGGGGTGGTCTTCCATCCTTGTCTCCCCATCCTTGTCTCATTAGGGCATCCTCAGGCTGGGCAGGGAGCCAGGGGATCTGGACTTGACTCACCCTGAACCCTGGGCTATGCCAACAGCAGAAGAGACTGTGTCTGCCTGCTCAGTCCAGTCTGGCCCAGCCTGCCCCCCAGGGGGCCAGCATGGGCATGGGAGGACCCTCCTTTGATTCTGGGAGAGGCCCAGGAACTAAGGAGGCCCCATCCCGCCAGGGGAACCCCTGTGTTCCATCAAGCCTTCCTGGGCTCAATGCCTATGGCTGCCTGGACCCAAGTCCCTGCCCATGGAGACCTCTGCACTGGCCCCGTGGGCTATCACTATGTTCCTGGCAGGCTGTAAATCAGACCCCACCTTCCCGCAGGCTAGCACGGTCATTTCAAAGCTGCTTTCCTGCTGAAGAGGGGCGCTTTGTGAGCATTTCGTCAGGGCCTCTATTCCCTGTTTCTCCTCAGTGGAAGGTATATATGTTGGGGGCCTCAGGATTTGGACAACGATTTTGGGAGTGAGGCGATACCTCTGGGAACAACTGACCTTGCCCATCTGGAGGAAGCCTGCACCATTTGGGGAGCCCTTAGAGTGAGTGGGGAGATGGGTAGTCACATCACACGGGGTTGCCAGGGCCTCTGGGCGTGCCTCCATTTTCAGGTTGAGCAAGAGAGTGGAGAGAGAGTAGCTTGCCCTAGGAGTGCTGAGATGGGCTCTTTGCCCACCCTGAGCCCCTGTTCCAGATCAGATAAAGCACATATCTTCAGTGAGCTGCCTGCCGACAGGCACCATGCTGACGCAGGCAGGAAAATATTAACCCAGAGGAATGGGCTCCTGCTTATGTGTGCAGTGATTCTGTGGGTGTCTATATGTGTGTGAAAGAGACAGAGAAAGTGTCCACAGAGAGATTTTTACATTCAAGACCAGACACAGACATGAACACACATATCAGCTCATTCACATGAACATTCACATACATACACATATTCATATACACAAATATGTATACATACACACAATATACAAACACATATACACACATACATATACATAAATGATTCTCACACAAGCAGATTTCTTCAGTGTCATCTCCCAACTTCTTTCTGTCAATGAGACACCACCATCTTCCAGGACCTGATAGATTCAGCTCATACTACAAAGTGACAGGTCTGAGCTCCATGCCTGATTTCTGATGCCAAGTTAGGTAGCCTGATGAAGGTTTTAGAGTGGAGTAGACCTGGGTTTGAATTCTGGTTCCATGACTTACAGGATGTTTGCCCTTGGGCTAACGTCAGTGCCTCTGGATCCTGTCTGCTTCGTCTCTGTCCACTCTTTTCTGGAGGCCCACCTATGACTCTGGGAAGGAAGGACGAGAGCCTGGGCTGCTGGGAGGATCTGGTCATTACAGAGTGTCAGGGTTAAAGACCATCCTGGCTCCTGCATGTGTCTCCAGCCCTCCCCAGCCCAGCCACTTGCTAGGTTCTAGCCACCTGCTAGAACCCCAGTTCTTCTAGCTTGGGTCCCTGGTCTCCTGGGAAGATCCAGATGTTCAAGGCCTGGGTGATCTTAGGTAAGTTGCTTCCTTGCTCTGAATCTCAGTTTCCCTACTTGAAAAATGAGTTTGAAAAGGGACACTCACCTGGGTGAGTCTTAAGGGTCTTTTTTGGGAGGAGGGTCTTTTCTTTTTTGAGCAGTCTGAGATTTCAGAGACCAGGGTTCATCAAGGCACCTATACTGTTCTCCAACTCCCCTCTTTACTCTCTCAACCAAAGCTGCTCATTTCTTACTGATTGATACGATGGCACACCTGAGTTTATACAAAGGATTCTGTGGCTCAAGAGAGTTTGGATTCCATGCTTCCAGTGCAAGGGGGCACAGGTTTGATCTCTGATTGGAGAACTAAGTTCCCACATGCTGCGTGGCACCATTAAAAAAAAAAAAGTCTGGAAAACAATTTGACTGAAAGCAGTTTACACAATATATAAATCAAATGACACGTCAGTGGAAATAAATAGTTCATTCATTTTTTTATAGGGGCTCTTGGAAGTTCAGATTAGTTTTAGTATATTTGGGCATTTTTCTTTCTGCATTCTGATTTTTAAAATTTTCTATTTGTATTTTTATTCCTAACTAGGTTTCAGCCAGTTTTGCCTGACCTATGCTATTCATAATAGAGAATAGTTGGATACATTTAAAATTGGAGGCAATTCTCTGCTGTCCAACCACATATATGACATGGATATGGACTTACTGGCATGGAAAAGATAATTCTTAATATTTGAGTGAAGAAAGTACTTTACAAAATTTTATACAAGTTTCATTCTACTTATTGTTGACAAATTGGGGTGGATGTGTATATGTGTATACATTTTAAAAAAAGGATTAGAAAGAACCCTACCAAAATGTTTGTAGTAGTTGTCATGGAGGGAAAAATGTTCTTTTGACTTCTTTGTATTTTAGGTAATAAAAGACTTAAAAGGAGCTGAGATTTTTTTATTTGCTTTCATTTTTCAAAAATTTCCACTCCAACGATGGACAATTATATTTGCTTGACTTGCTTGGCTATGTGTTCATAAATATTTAAATTTTCAGTTAGGTTGAACATTAATGTCCCCACTTACTAGTTTACACTGAAAACTTTTTAGTGTAATGAATGAGAAATGAGAGGCTGATGAGCACTGGGTCATTTCCAACCTTAAAATTAATTGTTGTTCAATCACTAAGTCATGTCCGACTCTTTGTAACTCCGTAAACTGCAGCACACCAGGCCTCCCTGTCCTTCACTATCTCCTGGAGTTTGCTCAAACTCATGTCCATTGAGTCAGTGATACCATCCAACCATCTCATCCTCTGTCGTCCCCTTCACCTCTTGCCCTCGATCTTTCCCAGCTAATAGTGATATATAATTCACTGATTCATAATTCTGCAAAAGTATTATACTGTAGGCAAAATTAGAATATTGGAGCAATTTCTGAAAGAGGGACTAAGTACCCAAAGATACATCAGAGTTTGCAAAAAGAGTTCGCCCAGCCTCAGAGCCCGCCTTACTGTCTCTGTTCTCTCCACAGTTGAACTTTCTGCCACCTCAGCCTCCATCTCTTCAGCTGCGGCCATCCTCCATCCCACCAGTTCACTGAGGCTGGCCTTTCCTCCACGTACCTCTGGGGCCATAGCCTCCTCGAACTTTGTGCATTCTCTTGGTAGGCTGGTGTCTGAGTTTCTATCTCCTCCCTCCTCTTACCACCTGCTCCTTCTTAGTCACCCTCCTGTCCCCAGCATCCTGCCCTGCCCCTTGCCTCAACCCTCATGTTTCCTGACAATCCCATGGACTCCAAAGTAGATGCCCAGGGGCTGACATCGGTTCTCCCTCTCCAGCCTGAGCCCGGGCCCAATCATGCCCCTGCCTGCTGGCGGCTCCTCAGGGACCCCAGACTGACTACTTCATGCTTCTCTTTGCTTAGAAGCCTTGGAGGGGCTTCCCAGATGGCTCAGCAGGTAAGAATCCACTTGCAATGCAGGAGACACAGGAAACCCTGGTTTGATCCCTGGGTGGGGAAGATCCCCTGGAGAAGGAAATGGCAACCCATTCCAGTATTCTTGCCTGAAAGATCCCATGGACGGAGGAACCTGGTGGGCTACAGTCCAAAGGATTTCAAAGAGTTGGACGTGACTAAGCACACAAGGAAAAGAACCCACTGAGGGCCTCAGGCCCTTGGGATAAAGTCTGACTGCATGCCCTGGCAGACGAAACTCCTCATGGTCTGCCCCTGCTCACTTCTCCAGCCCTCTGTAAACCACTGACAATTCCCAGAATGTGTTAGATTTTCTCAAGTCCCACTGGGCTTCAAATGACTTAATAGGACCACTACTGCTCCATCCTCCCTTCCTCACCTTAGAGGACTCAGTGTCCATCTTATGTCTTCTGGAAGATTCTTGCCCACCTCACTGGCTTAGTGGTTCCTGTATCCCCTCCACTTTATCACGGTGTATCCTAAGTTACCTGCCATTTATGTGTCTCAGCGAACAGCCCAGTAAATGAGCTCAGGGCTTGATCCCTGACTCCAGCATGGATCCCGGTCTCCCTCCCTCACCAGCCCTACCCCAGCCCACTCCAACTCTGCCCATGATCCCGATCTCATCCAAGACCCCAGAGCTCCACTTTTGACTCTTACCTCACCCTGGCCTCAATAGCACACACAGGAATAAAGGTAGGTGTCAGACTTCCTGGTGGTACAGTGGATAGGAATATGCCTGCCCATACAGGGGACAAAGGTTCAATCCCTGGTCAGGGAAGATCCCACATGCTTTGTGGAACAACTAATCCCGTGCACCACAGTGACTGAAGCTCATGTGCCTAGAGCCTGTGCTTCGCAGCAAGAGAAGCCACCACAATGAGAAGCCTGCACACAGCAATGAAGACTAGTCCCTGCTAGCTGCAACTAGAGAAAGCCTGCTCTCAGCAATGAAGACCCAATGCAACCAAAAAATGAAATAAATAAAAAACTCTATTAAAAAAAAAAAAAGGCAGATGTCCGCCACTACCAGGGGTGCATCTCTACCTCCCTGAAGGAAGGATTCAAGTCTGCAGAGGCGGTGAGGGGCAGAGCCTCAGCCACAGGGCTGCTGTGGTAGAGTCCATTCCTTAACGATGGTCTCTGACTGGGCAGCCTGCCTCTGCCTCTCCTTACAGAGTCAGTGACCTGCTGGTCTAGGAGGGGTGGTGTGTGGGCAAGTGCATGCTAAGTCAACTCAGTCATGTTTGACTCTGTGACCCCATGGACTGTAGACTGTCAGGCTCTTCTGTCCATGGGATTCTCTAGGCAAGAATACTTGAGTGAGTAGCCATGCCCTCCTCCAGGGGATCTTGCCTACCCAGGGATCGAACCTGATATTTTCTGCATTTCCTGCATTGCAGGCAGATTCTTAACCCACTGAACCAAAGTGGCAGAAGTGGGGTTGGGGTGGTGGTGGTGGGGAGGGGCCAGGGAGCGGTGGGGAGTTGTGGCTTGGCTGGGCAAGGCAAGTTCCAGACCAGATCCATTCTACTGGCACCCTCTAGAGGACAGTTCTATTACCTGAGTTGGCTTTGCAACCAAACCCTACAACCCCTCTCCACAATAAGGGGCTGCCTCAGAACCTTCTGGACCCACTGCCCAGCCTCCACGACTCCTCCTGGCTGGTCTCCTTACAGTCTGCAGACCAGCAACCCCTCCTTTGTTCCTCAGCACCAAGTCATCTGCTCAGATCCCAGACTGCCTGTCTTTGGAGGCTCACCCATGCTCCAGCTCCAGTACTCTTGCCTGGAAAATCCCATGGACGGAGGAGGCTGGTAGGCTGCAGTCCATGGGGTGGCGAAGAGTCGGACACAACTGAGCGACTTCACTTTCAATTTTCACTTTCATGCATTGGAGAAGGAAATGGCAACCCACTCCAGTGTTCTTGCCTGGAGAATCCCAGGGACTGGGGAGCCTGGTGGGCTGCCGTCTGTGGGGTCGCACAGAGTTGGACATGACTGAAGCGACTTAGCAGCATGCCCAGGCTCCTGAGGTCCGCTCATAGACGGTGGATGGTCCCCTGGCTGGCTCCTGACCCACCTTGGTCACCCACCCGTGGGCATGCCCTCTGGTCCAGCCTGGCTCCTTCCCAGAGGCCTTGCTTACTGTTCCCATGGGAAGTGTTTTCCTGAGGGCTGGGCCTAGCTTTCCCCTTTCCCCACTAAAATAAACTGGGGGCTCCCAGAGGACGAGGCCCAGGCTTTTTCTCCTCCCTACCAGACTAAGAGCCTCCAGAGAACCAGGCTGGCTTCTACCTCCCTTCTTGGACTGAGGTTTTCCTGCAAATATGGCTTTTGTCTCTTCCTCTCAGAGTCCAGGGCCCGAGTCTCCTCTTCCTCCTTCGGGATGGAGGCTTCCTCAGGACTGACTCAGGGTCTTCTTCCCAGCCCTTCCACCTGGCTGTTGTTCTTTGGAATCTTCCACCTCACATCCCATTCTGTGCAGTCCTCCCCACAGAGGGGGTTCAGGGGCCTCTGGAGTCTCCCCCAGCTGTGGGACCCGGGGCCGGGGTGGGGACTTCCTCTGACTCTGTGCTGGACACTTGGCTTGGTACAACAGGCCCTTCCTCTGAAACCGAGAGGCCCAGAGCGCCCACTGGGAGCTCCGCCTCTGACCTCACAAGGGCTGCCTCAGAACCCTGTCTCCACGGCACTGCTGGCAGGAGAAGGGATGCTATTTTGGGCAGTGTGTCTGCACTTGGCTCGAGTGACAAGGGCCAAACCCCTGCTCCACTGACCTCTTCCCTGGAGGAGAAGAGCAGAGCAGCGCAGCACTCGGGTTGCCTCGAGGAGGGCTGAGAGGCGGGCTCTGGCCGGACACATAGGGACCGCAGAGCCCTAGCAGGGGCCGCAGCCAGAGCCCGAGACGGTCATGGAGGAAGCTGTCCAGGGGCTGCTGTGACTGAGAGGCCCCAAGGCAGGCAACTGGGAGCACAAAGCCCTTCAGCAGAGTGAGTTGGGCCCCAGGTAGGGCTGGGACAGGGGGCCTCCCCTGGGATTCAGGCTTCAGGGATGCCATTCCTGGGGGCCACATGGGCACGGGACAACCATGGGAGGGGCTGGGGAAGCGACCCAGTTGGGAGCTGAAGGCCTGGATATCTGTTCTGGTTTAGTCCTGAGTGGCTGCCTCATATAGGCATGTCACACGTTCTTTCTGGGCTTACCTGTAAATTGACTGTTGGGAGGACCAGTGGTGGAGCAGAGATTGGGAGGATGCGTGGGGCTAGGCAGCCAGGAGGGCCTGGAGTGGGGTCAGGGTGGGGAGCGGCGACAAGGGACCAAAGCAGGAGGAATGTGGATCAGAGTAGGGGGCGGGTTCCCGGCTTTGCTGGGGTGGTTTCTCCCTCTGGAGCCCCTCCTGGGCCAGGGCTGAGGGTTTCTGCAGTCAAGGTGAGGTGCGGGAGCTTGCATGGCAGTTGGAAGAAAGGGCGCTGGAGAATAGGGAGCATGCAAGGTGGGGAGGTCCAGGTTCACCTTTGTGCTGTCATTTTCAAGGAAAATGGGAATAAAACGGGTGGGTGTCTTCAGGAAAGGTGAGATGGTAGACTTTGTTCTGAGGTGGGGATATGGACTAAGTGAGTTTTCAGGACCTCATCCTATGTGGGGTGTATGTGTGCGCGCGTGTGTGCCTATGTGGGGTGT